>NC_133469.1:26481222-26783444 GCF_048565385.1 Saimiri boliviensis | reverse complement strand
AGGAGGCCCCAGGCCAAAGGAGATGCCATTTCTCCCCTCCAAACCCATCCACAGCCCTCTGGAGAGAAATGAGAGGATTACGTGTTAACATTTACATGGCCATCTTAACATTCGTAAGGAAATTCTGAGGTCCAGGGGACGGTAAACTGCCCGAAATCACTCAGTCTTCCGAAGTGAGAGCCAGACAGAAATCCAAGCCCACCAATTCCCAGCCTCATACTCGGGAAATGGCTGGATCTGCCATCCAGGAAGCAGACCTCAGCCCTGCAGGAAAGGTGGCATAGATTTCATAAAAGAATGGACAATGAAAAAAAGTCTCCCTAATTTAGGAAGGCAACCTTGATAATCACTGAGGGATGACTTGCGTTGAATAGTTTTGATTCTGGCAAGACCAGATTACACTCCCCTCTACCTGGCAGAAACCCTACCCATCCTTCAAGTCTGGGATAGAGAGCTCAGGGAAGTTTCCTACCAAAGTGCACCTCAGGGCAGTGCCTTCCTACATCCATCTCTGCACGTCAGCTCTGAGACAGGGACACTCAGAAGGTGCAAGGAAAAATGTGCTCCACTTAACTCCGGAGTTGGGAACATCCACAGAAACCGCCTCATCCACAAGTGGCAAACAGGCGCCTCCATGTAGTACACACAGGAGACAGCCAGTGGGGCTGGTCTTCGCTGTCAGGCAAAATGTGCACCCACTGTTACCAGGTCTCAGGTGGGGCTGGGGAGACGGTTTTCTGGGTAAAATCTCCCAAGATTTAAATTTTGTCAACTAATTCAAATTAAAAAAGAGAAGCCCTGTGGCTTCTGATCTTTTAGGTGGTCCAGTCCTCTCGCTTTACAGATGGGTAAACTGAGGCCTGTGGAGAGGAATGGACTTGCTGTGGACATTCCAAGAGCCCAGAGCTAACTCAGGCCAAAGCGAGTCTGTCTGTTCTGAATCTCTTGGGCCAATTTTGAATCCAAACAGTCACTGGGCAAGCCCATGCTCAGGAGATCCTCAGCTCTATTCCGTGGGGGCTTGGTCACCTGCAACAGGCTCTCCACAGGAGGAGGGTTATAGATTTGCCTATTGCTGCCAAGCAACAGGGAGCTGGCACTGCCCTGCCTCCTGTCGGACTCTCAAACATGAACTCTCAGGCTTCTCATTCTCACGTCTGATGCTTACATCGCACTGACTCTGTGCCAGGCACTGTTTAAGTGCTCTGCAAATAGTCATTGATATGGTCCCCATTGACTGGGAAGCTGTATGAATTTTGACATCATTCCTGAGAAAAGCATATCCCTCCCTGGTTTCTGGCCCTGTAAACAGGAATGTTCTAAAACTTCATCTCTCTAAGCCTCAGTTTCTTCATTTGTAAAATGGGACCAAGTCCTGGACCTGTCAGCACTGCCCCCTAAGGGCAGAATGGAGAATCACTGGGTGGAAATTACAGGGAAGCCAATGGTGGCTCAGGATGGGTGAGAGTTTTTCAGCTGAGTGGTTCACAGGAGAGAGGGGCTGCCTCAGGCACTAGTGAGTTTCCTGTCGTTGGAGGCAGTGTTGCAGAGCCAAGCAGCCACAGGGGTGTTGCAGAGCTGCCTGGGCCCTGGGGCCACCTGCTTTGCTGGTTTTCAGACTGTTCTCAGCAGCAAACCTTGTCGCCCACATTCCCAGGCAGTCACAGAGGTGAAGCTGCGGGGGAAGGGAAGGGGCTTATTAAATGTTTATTGAATCAGTGAACTGGTGGGGCCAGCAGAGCCAACCTGAAGGCTTCTGGGAACACAGTATGGAAATCCCGGTCTGTCCAATTGTTTACTTGTACAGAAGAGGGAACCCACAAGGGGAGTCTTCCACTGCACTCTGCAAAGAAAGCCCCGTGTGGGGACAGAAACAAAACATGCATTAATAGCACTTGCCTATATATGCAAAGAATATCTCTGAAAGGATTCTTAACATGGCCTTGCAGGGAGGGAACTGGGGGTGGGGGCAGGGGGTGTGGAGGACAACTTTCTACTATACTATACTCTTGTTCCTTTTTAATATTTTAGCGTGGGCAACTATTACTCATTTAAAAAAAAATAGACTAAGCGTAATCAAAAGCAAGCCCCATAGCCTGAGAGCCCTGGACCTGGTGCCCAGGGGGCGGGGACAGCACCAGCCTGGATGGAATCACGGCTGAGCCTCGGCCAGGAGCAGCAGTGTCCCCAGGCTGCATCTGTGACTCACACACTCACCTCTTGCCCTCCTAGACCTCAAACATTGACCATCCAGCTGGAAGGGATGCCAGGGCTGTCTAGCATGACACGCTGCCACTCCGGGGTGCCCAGGTATGTCAGAGAATGTGGGTCCCAAAGCTGCCCACCCCTTCTGGGGGTGCTCTCTACAGCCATTTCCCTGGGTTTGCAGACTGCCCCTTTCTGGGGACCTCCATTACTCACACTGGGGGGCTCACCCTATGGTCCAAGAATATGCTCCATGATTCCGGCTGGGGCTTTATGTGCACGTGTACCACCCTGAGTAGGTGGGGCTTTCCTAAGTTGTCCCAAGGAGTCATTGATCCAAGAACTGAAGAGCCACGGACATATTGGGGAAACCTACATCCCTTCCCTGGCGTGAACAGGCCCGACTTGGCCTCCACCCTTCCTGCCCACTCTGTCCATCTCTCTGTCACTCGGCAGCCAGGCCACCCTTCCTTGGCCCAGTGCCCACATGCTCATTCCTTCCTCAGGGCCTTGTCCCAGGCTTTGCCCCCAGCTCCTGACACACCTGCCACCACACACATGCCAATGAGACCCTGCCTACCCATCTTGTGAGACCGACTGGGTGGTGCCTCCTCCAGGGAGCCCTCCTAATTCTGCTCTTAGAAGTCATAGGACTTAAGGCCTCAGCACCAACTGCCAACTCTACCTTGGCCTGTTCCTCAACCAGTGAGGGCATCTGCCAGGGGCTGCTATGAGAGGTAGGGGACAGTGACAAAAGTCCCCTGGGAACAGATGCCCGTGTGTCTCGCCCTGAATTTCCATCCTCTGGGGACAGAGCGCTACATCTCTGCCCCTCTTGTGGCGTCCGTCTCTCAGAAGTTCCTTGACTAGGTCCTGTGCTAGCACAACCGGTTCCCTGTACTTGGAAAAGGATAGATTTTTCCAAAACTGAATCTTTAAAAAAAAAAAGTTAACGGAGATTTGGGCAGGCTTGTGGAGCAGGAAACGGCATGTAGAGGCGGCTGGATTCCCAGCAGAGGAGGAGGAGGAGGACGCCAAGCCAGGCTGCGACTCCAGCGCCAGCCAGGAGTACCTCCAAATTCCCTCACACCCCACTTGCTCTTGGGAGCCCACGTGGCCACCTCCACAAGCCCTGCGCCCCAGGGGCCTTGAGGAACGGGACAGTGAAGGAACCTGCAGGCCAGGAATAGCTTGAAGGGCCAGGAGTCCATCCACATCGGGAGACACTCGTGTGTCCTCCCTCCTCTGGCCTCCCCATGAGTTCTTGAGCAACAGGAGGGTCAGAACATCCGCCCTGGCCACAATGCAGGCCAAGAGGATGAAGGAGAGGCTGAGCTGACATCCTTTGGCAACCGTAAAGCTCTCTGCCCACAAGGGAGGATGAACATCATCGCTGTCATCCTCTCCAGGGGCTCCCTGCCGAAGAGACCAGCCTAAGCCTTGCAGAGCCGCATGGAGCAGAGTCAAATGGCTCAAGGTCTGGGTGGAACTGAGGCCCAGGTCCAAGAAAGATGGGATGAGATGGGTAGGGGGCAGGTCCATGGCTCTGAACCCAAAGATCTGAATCCCCACCCTCCCCACCCCACCAACCCTCCTCAGGGTCCCTGTCACCCCATCCATTCATTGGACAGTCAGAACCCCTTTGTGAGCTCAGAGGGGCAGAGACACTTATCCTATGGATGAGGAAATGGGCCCAGAGGGAGGCAGCTGACTTCCCACAACCATGCAGTCCATACTGTCCTACTACCTAGGGAGTCGCGCTCTCAACTCTCAGAAAACAAGCAAAGGGAGAGACAAAAGGGAAGAAAAGCTCCTTTAAATTGAAAACAGCAGCCCTGATCACTCCCTAGAAGGTTGTTGCCCTTTGAATCAGAGAAAAAAGTGAGAGCTCAGCCTCTGCTTCCCCATGGAGCATTCCCGTCAGTGCGTAGGCTCAGCTCGGTTTCCTGAGTGGGCTCCAGTCCTCTGTTCTCCGGCCCCTCTGGGCACCTGCAGGCAGGCCCCCTCCTGGGCCTCCGTGTTCTGAGCTGTCACTGGATGAACCTGAACTCTGCTCTGCCTGTTGCAGCGCAAGGGATGGAGGCTCCCCAGAGACTGCCCTTGGGAGTCAGACAACCTCTAATTCTGCCCCTGTTAGAGCTGGCCAGGGTCCCCTTCTCCTTTGCCAAGGGTTCTAGCCTCTCCTGGGGTACAGAGCATCTGACAGGGCAGTGTGAGGTCCAGACTCCTCCCTTCCCTGGAGCAGCCTGAACGTGGCTCCTGCTCCAACTTCGAGCCCAGGTGCCAGTGATGGCTGCCTGGTGCAGGCTCTGGGAGACAGGCTGCCCATGACTGCTCCCCAGTGACTGAAGTCCAATGGTATCGGGCCACATTCTTTTCCAGGCCGAGCCCCAGCTCTACTACCAACTCGTTGTGTGGCCCGGAGACAGCTGACTTTCTTCTCTGAGGCTCATTTTCCATCCAGGAGATGAGAGGAAATGACCTCTAAGGCCCCTGGGGTTTGACACTCTGAATTTCTATTTGCTCACTTAGCTGGGTCCTCCTCCCTGCTGGGGCACCCTCAGCCCGAGCGGGGCTGCTGTGGCTTCCTCTTTAGGGAGGCACCCACAGCAGTCTCAGATAATTCACTGCGGGGAAGGGGTCCCCTGCTCCCTGACCACCTCAAGCCTCATGCGTGGCTTCAGGGCCCACAACCACTCAGGCCGTGGAACCCAGCTCTGTGGAGAAGGGGCCAGGAGGTGGGGCAGAAGGCCTCAAGGTCCCCAAGGGAGGGATGCACACTTTAGCCTCATCTATGGCCTGGGTAGGTGGAAGCCAAGCCAAGTAAACTCAGCCTCCGGGAAAATCTTCATTTACACAATACTTGGCTGAAGTCACTTCACAAAAGATTCACCATAAAAACCCCCCTCCAACAGCTAGACCCTGAGCACCCAGGCTGTCTCCAAGACCATGAGTCCTTGGTGACCTAAGGAGCAACAGAATTTGCATATAGGTCCAAGTGACTCACTGTGGCATTCAGCCGAGTCACTTCCCCTCTCTGGGTCATTTTCCTAATGTGCATGCTGGGAGGCTGGCCCAGAGGAGCCGGGGGAAGGCAGGTGGCGGGCGGCTCCTGGCACTGAGGTCCTGTGGTTTCCCCTGGTTCCCCACTTGCCCCAGCATCATGTGGGGAGTTTTGCTCATGTGTAAGGAATGGCCCAGACACATCCACTGGCAGCACGTGGGTCACTGGGACCAGAGCTCCCCACTGAGCCTAATGCCAGACCCTGGCCACACTCATCTGCCCACAGCCAGAGCACGGCTGGTCTCGGGCAGCCTGGGGAAACCCGGGGAGAACCAGGCCACCCTGAGCCCACAGGGATCAGTCGGTTTGGCATTACTGCTGGCCACAGACTGGCCCTGGGCAGACCCTGCTGAGCCCAGGGCCCCAGCCCCAGATCCCCATGCCGACAATGCAGCCCAGGCCCCGACCCCAGGCTCACCCTGGCCCAGGGCACAGACCAAAGCCTGGGCACCGGCAGCCTCTGTACAGATGTAACCCCAACCCTGCTCACCGGAGCGGGATGCGGATAGCGATGTAGCGGTCAATGGCAATGGCCAGGAGGCTGAAGATGGAGCTCTGTGTGAGGACCAGGACGAAGCAGGCAATGAAGAGGCAGCCGTGGCAGGCAGCACAGAACCCAGTGCTGATGGTGATGGCAAACGGGATGGCGAGCACGCCCACCGCAATGTCGGCCGCTGCCAGCGACACCACGAAGTAGTTGGTGACGTTCTGCAGGTTGCTGTTGAGCCACACGGCCCAGCACACCAGGACATTGCCCAGGATGGCCAGCACGGCAATGGCCAGCTCCACCGTGATGTACACCCAGGAGCCCATGATGGGCACGGCCACAGCCAGGGAGGCTCAGCACGGACGTGGGCTGGGCCAGCTCACGGTCCATAGCTGCAGCCCGGCCGCCTGCCTGGCTCCCAGCCCGGCCCAGGCGGAGGGGCCCAGGCCCCTAAGCCCCCTCCTCACAGGAGCCAAGTGCAGCTTTGCTGGGGTGGTCTCCAAGGGTTTTTTCACAGAGGCCTCTGAGTCTCCCAAAACCAGGCCCGCTCCAGGGCCTCTGGCAGCAGCAGCAGCATAGCTCAGCCCAGCTTCAGGGTTCCCGAGGCACCTGCAAAGGGACAGCAGTGAGAAGCTGAACCCCCCTGCACAGGGGAGGCCCTGCGGAAAGTGCCACCCCTCGCCCCCCATCCACCCAGGCCCCTGAAGACCCTACAGCTTCAGATCCCACCCCACCCACAGGCCAGGTGCCAGCCTGAGGATGGCCCCCTGGATGGTGGACACCCAAGGATGGTCGGGGGCCATCCTCAGGCTGACTCCTGGCCTGTGCCTGGTCTGCCCTGGTCATAGCCAGGAGGCAGGAGAAGAAGGATTTTGACCCTTCCTTTAGAGGAGGACCCCCGAGAAGTCACTGAGTTAGTCTGCTTTCCCTGGTTCAGAGTTCCCGCTACGACCCTCACACAAACCCCTCCCAAGGAGGCAGCCCCTTCTCCCAGGCTCTGCAGAACGATAGATGGCACCATGGCCGGGCCCCTGCCAGGACTCCAGCTCACCCCAGTACCATCCATGGCTCCCTGCATTCTCTGCTCTGGGTATTGGGATCACGGTGCCTCCCACTCTGGATTTGGGGCGGAGGATCAGCCGCAGTCTGATTTTTCCCTGAGTCCTGGAGCCCGGCCAGCCCCATGACCCTCCCTCCCAGAATGGCCCCTCCCTGCCCAGGCTTTCCCGATCCCACCGTCTCTCACCAGGTCAGCTTCTCAGCCCCTGGCCCGCTCCATCCCACTAGATCTCCCATGAACTACCAGCACCCACCTAAGGCACACCAGCCTCCCTATGAAAGGACAGGCCAGAAATCCCTGGAGCTCGGATGTGGGGAGCCGCCTGGTCCTGTCTCCCACTGCTGCAGAGGGTAAGCCCTCTCACACTGTGCCCCAACCTGCTGCCTCCAGGTGCCCCTGCCAGCCAGCTGCAGTCACAGCAGGGGCGGCGCTGCAGCAGCTGACTATGAGCTTCCCCTCGGAGGGAGCCGCCTCACCTCCCTCCTCCCACGCCCTCTCCCCCACCTGCTTCGCTGCCTGTCTGACACCAGGAATGACTGACTAGAATTTGGTCCCCGGCAGAAAGCAAGTACTGAGCCAGGACTCACTGGGGGAGTCTGGGCAAGAATGCTTTTCTTTTCTGGGCCTCAGTTTCTTCATTGATACGGTGAGGTGGCTGGACTCCAAATGACTTCTAGGGACCATGCCAGCTCTCACTCATGATTCCTTTTTTTCTTCTTAGATGGTTTTGCTCTTGTTGCCCAGGCTGGAGGGCAGTGGCATGATCTCGGCTCACTGCAACCTCCACCTTCCGGGTTCAAGCTATTCTCCTGCCTTAGCCTCCCGAGTAGCTGGGATTACAGGTGTCCACTACGACGCCCAGCTAATTTTTGGTATTTTTAGTAGAGACGGGGTTTCACCATGTTGGCCAGGCTGGTCTCAAACTCCTGACCTCAGGTAATCCGCCTACCTCGGCCTCCCAAAGTGCCGGGATTACAGGTGTGAGCCACCTCACCTGGCCCTCACCCATGATTCTATGAGAAGGAAACAGATTTTAAATGGCTCCCTGAGAAGTCTTGGTTCCCTAGCAGGCCTGAGCCCAGCCCCAACTCCCAGTGTCCCCCTCCAACCTGTGAATGGTCTGGGTCCAAGCGGACCTCTGCCCATTAAACGACCTCTCTTTGAGAGCTAAGAGGCCCCCAGATCTACCCCCTCTAGTCCTGAACCCTCATGGGGCCCTATGGGTGTGTAGCCAGCAGCCACCACCCGTCTGCCTTTCATGTGGACTCACCAGCCACCTCATCTCTCTCTCCTCCAGGACATGAGGGATGGAGCAGGCCTGGCAACTGGGAAAGAAGGTCACTCCTGCTCCCAAGCCCTGTTCAAAGGGCCAGGCTCCCCTCTGCCCCACTGTCCATGTGATGGAGCTCAAACAGATGGACCCCAACTGTCCCTATAACTCCAATACCATCCGCACCTCAGGAGGCTGAAACAAGATCAGCAGAGGCTGTAGCCAGAGCTGGGCCTGGAGGTTCTGCACCCAGTGGGCCCTTTTGCCCCCACGAGGAGGCTTGGAATGGAGCCTCTGACACAGAAGTGAGAGGAGGGAGGAGAGTGCAGAGCCAGAGACCCTGCAGAAGCGGAGGTCTGCAGCAGTTGGAAAGGGCTGGGTCCTCCCAAATCCCTGCTTTGCACGGTGCACTTCCCAGGCAGCCACTCACAAAGCGTGTCGCTGGCAGGGACATGCCAGACCAAGTCTCCTGGCACCATCCTTGGCCACACTCACGGAACACAGTTATCCCTGATGCTCCTGGCCTCTCCCCGAGCAGCCTTCAGGCCCCCCTGACTCACGACAGGCCCCTGCCCAACAGGTACAAGTGAAGCTGGTGCTGGACCTGGGCTGCCTCCTACCCCGGTGCCTGGCCTTTGGCCCCAAGGTGGCCTCCCAGACTTAGCACCACCAGCAGCAGCGACAGGCCACTGCCCAGTGAGGCCCAGTGAACCACTGAAGAGCCGCCACTACCCAGGCATCCTGCCTCCCACCACTGCCCTCTCTAGGGCATCTGCGCTGAAGGACACCACAGCCTTCTGCCAATCTGACCAGCCCAGGCTAGAAGGCTGATGCAGCTCTGGACCATGCTCCTGCAGGCTCTCCCAGCTGCTGCCAGCACATCCTGGGTAAGGCTTGCCCGGACCCACAGGCAACCCGGGCCCCTGCCAAGCCAGAATCCACTCTTGGCTGTGCCTTTCTTCGCCCTGAGCAAAGCAGATCGGTGGAGCCAGAGGCACCCTTGGGGCAGGCAGGGGAGGAGACGTGCGTTCCTGGGGGGAGGCTGGGAGCTACCCAGTCACAGGTTGGCAAATCGGCCCCAGGCCGGGGGGTGCCCTGACTTACAGGCTGATTCCTGCAGTGTAAATTCTCCCCCTTCAGGCTACTAATGTGTCGTGGACCAGAACTGGGGAGCAACGCAGAGTCAGCTGGCCATGGTGCCAGTTACCGCTGAGCTGTCAAACCATACGCTGTTCCAGGGGCCACCTGCCTAGAGGCCAGCACTGCACTGGACCCTCGAACACATCTTGTGCAGCCTGCTTAGGAGCTTGGGAAACGACTGTCATCTGTGATCTTGCTGGTCCCACAAAGCCCATTTTACAGATGAGGAAGCTGAGGCCCAACGGTGTGAAGCGACCTCTCCCGGCCTCACCAAGAGCACTGGAGGGTGATGCAGGCCTGGGGCCGTGCCCACAGCATGGCAGCAGGAGGGCTCCTGGGCCTCCACTCCCCTCCCTCAGAAGCCTCCCAGAGTGACCGGAAGGTCAGAGGCCCCAGGGAGGGGCCAGGATCTGGCAATTTCCTTTCCCTCTCTGTTGGTCCTGTACATCTAATTAATCCTTGAGTCATCTGTTGCTAACCAGGAGGGGAAATTAAATATTAATAATGTAATGCTGTGACTGCCCCTCGTTGGGGCAGAGGGCAAACACTGTCCCATATAAACAGGGGACTCATGTTGCGGAATGTGCATAATGCCTCTCGAAAGAACAACCCCGCCGGGCGCGGTGGCTCAAGCCTGTAATCCCAGCACTTCGGGAGGCCGAGGCGGGTGGATCACGAGGTCAAGAGATCGAGACCATCCTGGTCAACATGGTGAAACCCCGTCTCTACTAAAAATACAAAATATTAGCTGGGCATGGTGGCGCGTGCCTGTAATCCCAGCTACTCGGGAGGCTGAGGCAGGAGAATTGCCCGAACCCAGGAGGCGGAGGTTGCAGTGAGCCGAGATCGTGCCATTGCACTCCAGCCTGGGTAACAAGAGCGAAACTCCATCTAAAAAAAAAAAAAAAAGAACAACCCCATAGGATTCCACACGGTCAGACTCAAAGCTGATGCTGCCTCCCTTCCTCACCTCCCCCAGCTCGGCCACTTTAATTAAAACTCCATTTAATCAAAACCCACACATCTCCTAGCCCACTTTTTCCGGTTCCTCATATGTCACACTATCAAGGCCCTCTGTACACATGCCCAGATGGTGGCTATACCCCCCAGAGCCTGCTGCACAGTGGTGCCCACCAGCTTCTAGGCAGTGCCCTGCACACCTGCTCCTGAGGGCGGCTAAGGGCAACGAACAGGGCACAGTGCAGGAACTCGGACCCGCTCCAGCCATGCCGGCCTGTTCCTGGGCTCCAGAGCCCCAGCCTAAGAACCCGCCTGCTACCTTCCCGTAACAATTGTTTACCAAGTACCTCTACCAGGGCTGGCAGCACCCCAACTGCTGGGCCACAGGGAGATGTGCTGCCTGCTGCTGTGCCTGGCCCCATCTGGGCCCTGAGCATATGGCAGGGGACCTCCAAGGAGGAAAGGATCCAGGACATTCCTGGGAGGTGGCTGCTGCCCTGTGGCCTCAGGCACCGCACGTCACTCCCTGTCTCCACAACCTTGGCTCACCTAAGATGAGTTACAAATCAATTTTAAAGCACAGGAGGTAAGTGAAGGCTAAGAAAGGTAATCAACAGAATAAAAAATAGAGAGACGAATTCATTGCAAAAGAAAGGAAGGTAAGGCAGTAATCTAATAATGATTTCAGAGACCTTTAGGATCTCCAAAGAGGCAAAGCAAGGAATGGCATCCGCGGACAAGAATGAGAACTTCTGAACCAACTGGCAGAAATGAGCAAGGACAGGTGGATATGAGCAAGAAATCTTATCACATCCAGGGACTGAAAAGCAGAGGGATGGAAAGGGGATGTGACGGGCCTCAGGCACACACAGGAGGCTAGCACTGAGGAGTCCTCACAGAAATGCCACCAACAGACCGAGTCTAGGAGAAAACACTTGAGAGGCACGGGGCGGACTGAGAAGCATCAGCAAGTGGCTTGTGAGAAGCATCAGCAAGTGGCTTGTGGGGCTCAGCAGGGGCACAGCAGGTCGAGGGCCCCCGCTATGACTGGCTTTTGGGGTGGCCCAAACTAGGGCCACAGGATCCCTGAACCCCTCCCAAACTCTTCAGCAAAGGTGCCTTCCTCACTGCCCAGCGGCAAGTAGCCACCCAGCGTCCACCCAGTGTGGGCTCCACTTCCTTCCTGCCCTCCGGGGCTGCCTGGTGGCCCCCACTTCAGGTGCTGGGTGCAGACTGGGCCCAGGACCCAGAGATGCCTGGCACCCCTCCCCCACAGCCCTGGTGCGGCTGCAGCTCTCTGCTCTTGGTGGCAGGATGTGGGCAAGATGGGGCCGAGACCGAGCTCCGTGCAGCTGGAGACTAAGGCCCTGAGCCCGCCTCACAGAGCAGCCTCCACATTACACCCCAGGGCCAGCACTGGGGGCTGCAGCTCCTGCTCCCCACACCCCCATGTGTCCAGGCCAGGGGCCAGGGAGGTCACAGCCCCACCCCTCCACACCTGGAGGCCACTCACCCCCTCACAGGATGCTTCACCTGACAGCCCTCCTCCAAGGGCCGCACCCCACATGAAGGTGCTGTGGGCCCACGCTGTGCTGAAAGCAGCCTGGCTGGGGGCGGCTCCTGCTCCATGTCATAGTCCCCAAGACCCGGGCAGAGCTTCCCTTCTGCATGAGGCTGCTCACGTGTATGAAGGCTGCGGTGAGGCACATCAGGTTACGTGAAGGATCGGCACCTGCACCTCCCTCAGATGGCAGGCGACAGGTACTATGCCGCTGAAGTGGGGACAAGGGAGTGTTTCTAGATGGCCCCGAGGACACAGAGCCTAGTAGGCCTGGGCGGGACAGTTCGGGAGGCTTGAAGGGATGGTGCTGGGTGCAGGGCCTCAGGAAGCCCCAGAGTGACTACACCGAGGGTGGGAGGGGTGAGGACCGGCCGGTGGGTCCTTGGGCAGGTGTGACAAGGCAGCCCCGAGGCTGACAGGAGGGCAGGGTGACCTAGCAGAGACTGGCCACTGCTTCTTTCCCACTGCACAGCCTCCCCAAGACTGGCTCAGGGTTTGCAGAGCCTACTGAGGGGCCAGAGGCGAGTCCTCCTGTGACACAGGGGCAGACAGATACCAGCCTGGGGCCTCTGGGGAGAAGTCTCCTGCCCAGACACCAGAGGAGGCATCAAGTGACACTACTGGCCTCCCTCTGCTTGGCCAACTCTGGCAGCCTCTCCGCCAGGTGACAGCTGATGACAAAGACCAGGGTTGCAGCAGCGCTTCCAAGGGGTGGGGCACAGAAGGGCAGCAGCCGCCCCTGCCCAGTGACTCCTAGAACAGGCCTGTCCTGCAGGAGGGGTGGGGCCTGAGAGAATCCCCATGGCGATTCAGAGGGGGGGCATCTGGGTGGGATGTGGAGAAGGAGGTAAAGAGAGAGAGGAGATAAGATTCTAGCAGAGAAAAGGCCTGCCGAGGCTCAAGGCCGGGGTCCTGCTTTCCCAGGACTCCCATCGCCCCCTGTGCTGGGCCAAGGGGCAGCTGCTCTCCTGCTTCTCCCTCCACCTGATCCTCCCCTGTGGCGGGAGCCACAGTGTCCAGGCTGCAGGGGCTGGCCTCCCTCTCTGCCATGGAACTGCCCCTTCCCACCACCCAGGGCCCCAGGCCCGGTGCAGGAGGTGGGCAGTTGTGTGGGCACTCCTCTCTGTAGCCCACCCAGCTCCATTTCCTTCCCCATCTCAGACCCTCTGCTCCCTGCAACCTCCAGACCACCCACCTCCTGGGACCAAGGCCCTCGGGCCAAGCCCCTCCTGTCAGTGGCCCAGACCCTTCCCCTGGGGGCTAGAACCCTCCCTTTGACCAGCTCAGCTCCTGCCTGTGCGGTCTCCTCTCTGCAGCCTCCCCACCACACATGCCCCAAATCCCCTCGGCCTGTGCTTCCCGCCTTCATCCATCCGTCTGTCTGTCTGCCTGTCCTTCCTCTGCTCTCCTGTGTGCTCAGGGCCCAGTTTGCACTACACCAGACAAGACAGAACCCGCAAAAACGGTTGAGATAGCAATTCTAACTCATTTGGGGTTAGGTAGCTCAGGAATTAGGTTGGTGACAGGGTACCAAGACCACCTTTGGGGTGTCAAGACAGCTGAGCACCACCAGGGGCTTTGGTCCCACATGGCAGGCGCTGCCCAGGCCCCCACCTGGACTTGGCAGGACTGATGACCTCGAGCCACATGCTTGCTCCCAAGCCAACCACTGTTCACATGTCCCTCTGCCACCAGGAATCCCTGTGGTGTCCCCTGACCCTCAAGGGTAACACCCTCCCTCCCCGGTTCCCCAGCTCCAGCACGCACCCCTAACCGGCCCTCTGGTCTGCCCTAAACCTTCCCCCGCTCGCTTCCAAGTCAAAGCCTTTCCACATTAAGCATTGCTAAGATCGTCCTTGTTCTACAGATGAGATAGCGGATTTCCGGGGGGCTGCGACCTGTCTAGGGAGTGAGTCGGGGAGGCAAGACCAGAACGCAGATGAGGACACTGAAAGAAATCTCCAACCCATCGGGTTGCCCACGAGGCAGTCATTGCGACTGCCCTGGTCCACCGCGGACTCCCGGAGGTAGGACCCCGGCTGTATTTGGGGGTCTGCACTTCACAGCCCCAAGACCAGCCAGGTCAGCCTGGCCCAACGCCCGCCTCCCGCCAGGGGTGTCCGGGCTGTCCCCAGCCTCCTCGAGGCAACCAACAGGGAAGCTCACGGCGCAGCCAGCTCAGCACTGAGGAGACGGGACGCGGATGGGGAAGCAGTGGCTGGGTTTTGCCTGAGAAACACTAGGACTGGGGGGAGCCTGGGAGACCCCCAAAAGCAAGGGCAGGACAAGGAGGGACAGACACCGTGGCTGTGGACTGGCGTGGATCTGCCGGCTCGGAGTGGGGGCTGCCCACAGGGCCCAGCCTCCCCAGCCCCACCCAAGGCCTCCGGGAGCGGCCAAAGCAGGGCCAGTGAGGACGCCCCGACCCTGCAACAGCCTCCCCGGCCCGCGGTGCTCCACAGAGCTCTCCGCCATGGTTCCCGGGGCCGGGGCACCCGGGGGAGCCGGAGTGGAGTGGAGGCGGCCTGAGCGCCCCGCAGGAGGGGAGAGGGCCCTGGTGGGGGCAGAGCCCAGGAGAGGAGGTGCTGCCTCAGCATGGGGACGGAGAGCTGGCTCGAGCTGTGGCCCACCCTCCCTGAGGGCCACGAACACCTGCTCCTCTCTGCCGGCCCCGACTCCGCAAGCCCAGGACCCAGCCCTGGGTCTCCCTCCTTCTCCCACGGCACAGTCGGGGCAGCTCAACGCAGGGATCTCAGCTCTGCCGGCCCACGGCCGCCGCCTCCTCGAGCCCTCGGGCCGCCTGACGCCAAATCCCTCGAGAGCCGCCACCATTCCCGCCATTCCTACCTCCGCTCGCGGCAGCCATGCAGACCGCCAGGGCCAGTCCGAGGCACGCACCCACCCCTGCCCGTCCCCCGTCCTCGCCTGTGTCCCCCAAACCCAGTTCCCGCCACCACTGTCCACGGGACGCGCCCGCGCTCGGCCTAGCGTTCCAGACCGCCCCTTCCTCGGCTCGCCCGGGCGCTCGGGTGCCTCTGCCCGCGCCGCACCTTCCCCGGGGAACCGGCCTCGGCCCGGCCCCTCCACCCGGGGATCCTCCTCCGCCGCGGGGTCCGGCCCGCGCCGCTGCGCCCCCAGCCCATCCCCGCTGGAGGAGCTCCCGGAAGGGTCACGCGAGCGCGCGGGGCCGGTCCGTGGCGCCTGGACGGACGGACGGACGGACGCTCCCCGCCCGCCACCTGCGGCTCCGCACCCCGCGCCGCGCCGGCCGCCGCACTTGCCTCCGCTCCCCGCCTACCCCGCGCGCCTTCCGGGGCAGTTTGGGGCGGCTCGGGGGGTCCGCACGCGGCGCCGGGACTGTGCCCGGGACGTGAGTGCCTGGCCGTGCCCAGGCCGTCCGGCGCCGCCGCGGGGCAGGACTCGGACCCGCGCCGGGGAACTGGTCTCGGGGCGGCGGGAAAGGAACCCGGAGGGGAGGGAACCCCAGCCTCCCAGCCCTCATGGCCGCGCACCCCCGACGGCCCCACGCCGCCCGGCCGCCAGCCCCGGACCCCCGGCACCCGGGACTCCACACCCCGGCACCCGGGACTCCGCACCCCAGACCCGGCACCCCGGCTGACCTGCGGCTCGCGCGCCTGCTCCCGCTGTCTCGGCGGCCGCTCGGGCTCCGGCTTCGGCCGCGCCGCTCACGGGCGCCCCCTGCAGGCAGCTTTGAGACCCGCGCTGCCCCCGCCCCGCCCCGCTGCACGGGGAAACCGAGGCCGGTGCGGGACCGGAGGCGTCGGACCGCGAGGCCCGCAGGTGTTCCTGGCAGGTGGAGCCCGCAGGTGTTCCTGGCCTGGACCGCGCCGCATCCCCCGCCCTCAGCCCCCCAGCGCGCTCTTCCCGGCCTCGCATCAGTCCCGCCGCCTCCTCAGCGCCACATCCCCTCCCTTCCAGGAGACCTGGGGCCTGGGAGTCCCCTTCCCCGCCCCTCGGAGCGCTCTGGGCCCCACCCCCACACTCCCACTTTTATTTCTTCATTTTTTTTTTTTTTTTTTTTTTTGAGACGGACTCTTGCTCTGCCGCCCAGGCTGGAAAGCAGTAGCACGATCTCGGCTCCCTGCAATCTCTGCTTCCCCGGTTCAAGCGATACTCCTGCCTCAGCCTTCGGAGCAGCTGGGGTTACAGGCACGTGCCACCACACCCGGCTAATTTTTGTATTTTTAGTAGAGACAGGGTTTCACCATGTTGGTCAGGCTGGTCTCAAACTCCTGACCTCAGGTGATCCACCCGCCTCGGCTTCCCAAAGTTCTGGGAATACAGGCATGAGCCAGTGCACCCAGCCTCCCTCTTTTCTAAGAAGTCCCCACTGCCACCTCTGCTGCCCCAGTCCTGTGGAACTCTGCTGTTCCTTATCAGAGCTGGGCTAGATCTGTGCCCCCGTGTCACCCCTTCTCCAGTGTCCAGCCGTGCCCACCTGCTCCCCAGGTCCTGAGGATAAAGACCAGCCTCCTGAACACAGCACTCAAGGCCCTGCCTGGCCCTTGTTCAGCTCCCCACCATTAGCCCTGCCCTTCCTGAGCCCGGCCAGGGGCTGGTATCTCAGTTCAGATATATGTCCCCAATTTCCACTGTCCCCTTTGCCTCTCCCCATCCCAGACTCTGGGCCAGAGACCCTCTTGTTCCAGCTCCTGGTGCCCAGTGTGGCCCTGATCCTCCCCCACTTCCCTGAACAAGGAGGCAAGGAGTCCTGTATGCACCGTAGACTGGGAATTTTGGAGCCTGAGGCTGGGAATTCCCACCCCCGCCCCCTCTCACCCCCACCTCCCACTGGAGGCTTCCAGTTGGGAACAACCTCAAATCCAGCCCTCCAGACTATGCAAGGGGACCCACCTTCTATCCTTGCTTCTGGATGGATGTGGACTAATTGCAATTTTGTTCACGGTAAGACAGCCTACGTCAGACAGCTGGAGTGTTGGTGGCCAAAGGCTTTTGGGAACTCTTGCAATTCTAGAACCTCTGGGGACTGGTCGGGTAGTGGCTAGAGGCCCAGGCTGGGGGGGCTTGCCCAGGGCCAGGCTGGCCCCTAAGGCTGAGGGCAGAATGGGGGCATGACCTCTTTCACAGCAGCCACCACAGGGAGGAAAGGGTGAGTGGGCAGTGGTTGCACAGGCACCTGGCCAGTGTGCTGGGAGGGGCATGGAGCCCATGCCCAGACACAGCCTTGATCATCCAGCAGTGTCCCTGGCTTTATACCTGGTTCAAAGCCTTAGCCCCTTTCTCATTCAGCTAGTCCTGCTCTCCTGGTTCTGCCGTTCCCTAACGTCCAGTGGGGCCCTTGCAAGGTGGAGAAAAGCCTGGAATGTGTGAGGACCCACACAGCTTGAATTTGGCCGGGCGCGGTGGCTCAAGCCTGTAATCCCAGCACTTTGGGAGGCCGAGGCGGGTGGATCACAAGGTCGAGAGATCGAGACCATCCCGGTCAACATAGTGAAACCCCGTCTCTACTAAAAATACAAAAAATTAGCTGGGCATGGTGGCACGTGCCTGTAATCCCAGCTACTCGGGAGGCTGAGGCAGGAGAATTGCCTGAGCCCAGGAGGCGGAGGTTGCGGTGAGCCGAGATCGCGCCATTGCACTCCAGCCTGGGTAACAAGAGCGAAACTCCATCTCAAAAAAAAAACAAAACAAAAAAAAAAAAAACAAAAAAAACCTCCAAGGGGTGAGGCCCACATGAGACTCTCGGGGTGCTGTCCCCAGGTCTTTCCAAAGAGACCTGGCCCTGGTGCCCCCCTCTCTCTCATCCTGACCTATGCTGACCCTCTATTCAAAGGAGCTCGCCTGCCCTCATTCTCCCATGGCTCTGGCTTTCCCTAGTGGAGGAACGCCCCCTCTGGGTGGGGACACCGCCCTGGGACCAGAGGCTGGGGCTTTCCTAGACCTTCCAGGACCCATATCCTCAATGGTAAAATGAATGTTATGTCTGCCCTGCTCCCCCTGCCCCATGGAGGTTAGGCCAGACCATGAGGTAGGGGTGAGGGATGATGCCGGCCATGGGGCCCACCCCTGCCCCCATCCTTGGCTCCCCATCCTTGCTTCTGGGGATCCCCATGAGGTAAAACCTCTCGCATAGTAGGGACAAACCCCTCCCGGCCACACCTGCTGGATGCTGATTCGCTCAAACCCTCACCCAGCAAACATACACGGAGCATTCTCAGTCTTCCTGAGGGGTCCTCGGAGGCTCACGAGGCAGAAACCAGCCCTCAGCCGATTCTGGGGTCTCTCTTGAACCCCAGTGTGGACTCTGAAGACTCCTCTCCATTCCCATCCTGGGGCCTGCACCCTTACCGCGTGGTCGTTCCCATGCATGGTCTGGCCATGGGCATGCCAGTCCCATAGCAGGAAGGGTGCGGCCCCAACGTTCTCATGCAGGGAGCGAATGGCTTTGTTCCAAAGCTGGTCCTCAGCGTCACAGTACCAAAGCCCCTAACATTCACCTTTAGGGCTCAAGGGGCAGTTCCATGCCTCAGCACTGGCGCTGGTAGAGAGTTGTGTCCTGAGGCCGGGGGTGGTCAGGCAGGGCCTGGAGTGGTTCCAGCCCCAGAACCAGCTCCACAGTCCCCAGGGCTAGCCCAGGAGCCAGTGCCAAGGAGGCTGTGAGGGGCAGGCTCATGCCAGGACTCCACCCTTCCCCTACCGGCTCCTCCCTGGCCCTTCAGAAGCAGAGAGCCCCACAGTCTTGTGTCATCTGTCAGGTGCCTTGGCCCAGGTCTCCAGCGATGCCACTGCCCAGAGACTGGGCACCGGCCAGGCTGTTCAGTTCAGGGGTGGGGAACGGCACCCAGGAGGGCTGCTCCCAAACTGCCTGCCCCATGGGCTGGCCTGCCTTCTCCACAGAGGGGCCCATGTTTTTGGCACCATGCACCTTAAGGCCACCTCCTCAGTCTTGGCCTTGCTGTCCCCTCACCAGCCCCGTGCCCACTTCAGCTGAGTGCTGTCCTCAGATATCAAGGCTGTGGGGCAGGGGGAGGGCCCCGTGCAGGTCCTGGGCCGCCACCCCACCTGAGGCCCAAAGGAGCAGCAAGGGTGGGGGCAGAGCCGAGTGCAACCACTGCCCCTTGGTAGGCACAGGGAGGCCCCTGGCAAGCCCCAGCTTCTGGCTCTGGGTCTTGGTTTCCCTGCCCAGCCCCAGGCAGGCTTTGAAAAGACTGTGGACGCCCACCCTTCCTTCCATCCAGGCCCAGGCTCCTCAGGCCAGGCGGCGGGACCAGCTGAGCCTCCCCTGCTCCAGGATTCCGGCCCTTTGTTCCTGCCCAGGATGCACCTGGTGGCCTCTGGCCCTCATTGTTTGCTCTGGGGCCAGCTGAGCTGCATCAGGAGCAAGACATGCCAGGCCCAGGACAAGCAGCCGGTGAGCACTGGGAAGGGTCCCTGGAAACCGACCGGGTCACCCCAGGTGCTCCCCAGGGACCTCACAGGGCTCCCGTTTATCCTAACAGAGGTCCTGCAAAGGCAGAAGAGTCGTGGAGAAAGTGATCTCCCGAGTCACTGCCACCATTACAAGTGGAGGGGCAGCCCCCTCCTCCCATTCACCTCCACACACTCAAGATATTCACCCCACTCGGTATCTGCTTCTGGGTGTCAGGACAAACAGCAACTGAGTAGCAACCTGGCCTTGGGAATGATCGGTGTAGACGGGGAAGCAGGCCCCGAGGGGAGTGGAACCCTGGCCCCAGGGTGGGCACACAGTCCTCTGCAGCCCCTCATACTGGGGCTGGCCATTCATCATCCTGATGGTTCTACACCACCTGCCCAATCTTCCTGTGCCCTCAGCCCTGTGACCCGCCAGGCCTCTGCACCCCAGGTCAGAGAGGGTGCCTAACAGGAGGGCCCAGGAGGGGCCCCTGCTTTGCAGAGGTGGAAACAGCCCAGCACATCACAAGTGTTGGTGGCCGACCTGGGGAGGACCCGTGTGTCCCAACAACTCCTCATCGCTCATACTGGCAGAAGCCTCTGGTGCGACAGGGCGGTGTGATGGCCTGTCCTTCCCCTCGGGGCACATGTGCTTCCTGCCTGGTGGGTGTCTGCCGGGGCCCTTCTTATCTGCCTTCTAAACTCAGATCCCAAGATTGCGGACCCTCTGCCACCGCCTCCTCACACACGAGGGCGTGGAGACAAAGACCAGCTTTCAGCACTTGCTCTGGGCCTGGCTATGGCCAGTCTCTCGACACCCCTCCCACTGCCTCACAGCATGCTGCTCCCTGACGCACTCCCAGCCTGAGGGGCCGGCCAGGCCGGGAAAGTGGAGTCCTCTCCTGTACCCAGCCCAGCCTCCTATAGAAGCCCAGTAAAGTCCAGACCTATTGGGGTCACACCTCTTGCCAGAATCAAGTCCTGCATCTTAGCAACCCAGGAGTCTGTCCTCACCCACCTTATGTACAGGACAGTGGCTGCCAGCATGTTGAGACCGGTTCTGTCTGCTCCAGTTCCTCAACTAGGGGACAACCTAAAATAGATGCCAGGCTACCCCAAGGCTGCAGGAAGTGCCGGCCCTGGGGGCCTGTGGCCACAGAGCTGGCCAGGCGGGCTGCTGGGGCAGTGCATGGTGCCTACGCCCAGGACCGAAGCCCTTTGAGGGTACTGGAGGGGTGTGGGGGATCCTTCTGGGATCTCTCCTCTCTCCCTGGAATCTCACAGCTTCCCCCTTTCACCAACTTAGCCTTCCCTCAGATTCTGGAACTTGTCCAGGTAGAAATGTTGCCCTCCCCAGAGGTGCTGCCCTGGAGAGCAGCAAAGCCAGCTCCGCATTGAGGGGAGCTGCATTGTGTAAGGGGCCCGCAGGCCCCCAGCAGGTCAGTAACTCAGCTACAGAAGGATCCCCTCAGGGCCACCCTAGTCAGCATAAGGCAGCTGAACCGCAGGCGGGAGGGACAGAGGATCTAGGAAGGATGGAGGATCTAGGAGTGACCGCCCCACCTGGGGGCAACAGCTAAGGGGCCTGTGCTGCCCGGAAGAGGTTTAGGTGGGCTGGTAGGCAGGGCGGACTCCTGCTAATGTGTGGAGGCCGCTGCACACCGGGCCCGCCATGCAGGTTCCACGGACGATCACTAGCCACTAGGGCAGAACCCCCTCTACATGGCAGAGGACACAGTGCTGCGGCTGCTGAGCAGGGAGGAGCTGAGTCCAAGCCCGGTCTTGCCTGTCCTTTCACGGTCTTGCCTGTCCTTTCACACCGAGCCCCTGGCTCTACAGCTGTTGCCTGCTGCCAACCCCAGGGAGCCTGAGCACCTGCAGGTCACAGCTCAACTCCTGGATTACCTGGGGGCAAGGAAGCTGCTGGGCCCCCAACTGCGGCCAGTGTCTGCCTGGGAAGGGCGCTCACCACAGGCCCTCGTGTGCAGGAGACAGCACTGCCACGGGCCCTTCTGCATGTGACCTGGGCAAGGTAGCGTGTTCTCCAGGCCACGCTCAGTGCATTCACAATCACTGTAGCGGCTCGTACCTGTAATCCCAAGGCTCTGGGAGACTGAGGGAGGAGGACTACTTGAAGACCAGTTTGGGCAACATGGTGAAGGCCTATCTCTATAAAAATAAAGAAGAAAAAATAGGGCATGATGGCTCGCGCCTGTAATCCCAGCACTTTGGGAGGCTGAGGCGAACGGATAACCTGAGGTCAGGACCAAAATGGAGAAATCCCATCCTACTCTACATATAGAATCAGCCAGGTGTGGTAGCACATGCCTGTAATCCCAGCTACTCGGGAGGCTGAGGCAGGAGGATTGCTTGAGCCCCAAAAGTCAAGGCTGTGGTGAACCATGATCGACAAAAACCAACAAAAAAATGCATAGGAAAAAAGGTGTTCTGGTTGCCTCTGGTTAGTATAATTGTTTTCTTCTCTATTTTATACATCCTGACAATTATTTCCAAGATGATACACACCTAAAAACAAAACCCCTCCAGACACACTCCCCTGTCCCCCAGGAAGGCATGTGTCTGGGCTTTGCAGGGGACTTCCACTCTGCCAGGGTCTCTGGGGTCTTGGCATCTGTCACAGAACCCCAGGGGTTACAAGGCTCACCACCCCACAGCCCTGAGCCACATGGTGATATACTGTGGCACAGGGAGGCCACCCTGGACTCCCAGTCAGAATCTTCCCATGAGAGGAAGTGTGCCTTGGGGTGGGGCCACAGGCTGGCTCAGAGGTGCCCTTTTCTATAGAGCCAGTTCCAGGAGGCAGCTGGGTTCTGGTTTATTCAATGTCAGAGGGACAGCAGGGAGGGGAGGGCAAACTAGAAAAGCCCAAGCTGGTTGTTTCAGCCATTTTAATACATTCAAGAATACTTACTAGAACAACATTTAAAATTATTGTCAGTCAGCAGAAGCCTGGGATTAAGAGAAATAGAAATGCGACTGGCCCCTTTGCAGTAAAGCTTGTGCTTGAAGAAGAGGCAAACTGGCTTCCTGGAGGCTTCATGCCAGGTGCTGTAGGACTGAGAGCATCTCCAAATGTCACTTTAAATATGTGTGACCATCTGTAGTCACTGTTGAAGCCCAGTGTTCAAAGGATCCTATTAGACAAGGTAAAAGGCACCCTCACCTGCAGATCTGTATGCCAACTTTCCCCAGGGAGGGGCCCGAGCAAAGTCTCCATACAGGCAGGGCCAGGCCCTCCCCATGCCCATCCTCTCTCCCTGTTGCTGGACCCAGGAGACTCCTAGAGGGAGAAAACAGATACAGCCCATCCATCCATGGCCACCTTCCTCCAGAGGATCCCAGGAACCCCCACCCCCTCATCCCATGAGGCACCAGGGCTGTGCTCACATGGCCAGCAAAGGATCAAGTTGGTAACTGCAGACCTGGGGAAATCCCCTCATTCTTAGGGCAAAACAGCCCCCAAGGACACAATAAATAAACAAAACCATGACCAGACACCTGGATCTGGACAGGTGGACCGGCTCTGTGAAGGCAAATGAGAGCACAAGCGGGAACTGAAGACACCTAAGTGGAGAGACAATTAAAAACAACAATTCTCATGTGAACATCAGTCACTCACGCCGACAGCAGAGCTGGCCATCAACAGAGAAACAGCAACAAGAGGACAGCTCAGACAGAGGGGCTGGCCCAGGTGTCTGTGGGGGTCTCTGGTGTGCTCTGTGGTGTGACTTTGCTTGCCTGGCTTCTCCTTTCTTAGCTGAAAACAGGCATTTCACCAAAGGTTGTTCAGCCAGCGGCAGCAGCCTGGGCTCCCAGGCTGACATGTGGACAGGGCTGATGGCCAGCTCCTCGCCATCTGGTGTCAGTGTACTGGCAGCTGCACCCACACACACTGCCCCTTTCTTCATAACCACACTCTTTCCTAGGCTACGCAGACGTGTTAAACTTCTAGTCTAGAACATCATGCTTGAATGCACACCCCTCAGCCCATGATTGGGCTGGCTGGGCCTCCTAGAAGACCCTCATTGCATCCAGTCTGTGGGGCAGTGACCCCACTTCCACTGGTGGCTGGTCTTCCTCGTGGTGCTCTGCAGATGACAAACACGGTTGTATTCTCGAAGCTACAGGTCTTGTCTGGACGTCGTTCAAACCAATAGTTACCGCGTTAGGCACACAGGAGATCCCTATTCCCAAAAAGAGCTGTTGAGTCCCAGCCTGAAAGCATCTCCAGTGACCACCTTTAAATAAGGCTTTGGTTCAAACAGCATGGACCCAGTACCTGGGGAAGGCAGGCGTGTGGGGCACAGACCCAGTACCTGGGGAAGGTGGGTGTGGGGGGCATGGACCCAGTACCTGGGGAAGGGTGGGCAAGGTGGTGGGAGACAACTCAACCACCGAGCCCTGAACGAGGTCCCACCTTGGCCATGGAGGGCAGCGGCTGCCCTCACAAGAAGAGTTAAGGCACTTTCTTCGACTCTGGCCTAGGAGGATGAAGTGACTCAGTGACTGTAATGACAGTGCCTGGGCTCCCTAAAGTTGTTTACTTTTCTATTTCCTGCTTCATTCCTTGCTCTCACCATGCTAATGTACAGATCTTGTGTTTAGATTTCTATGCTTATATATGTAACTTTGGTACTAAGAGAACAGAAGCAACTTTTTCCAATATTGCTCATAACAAAACAAAAATCTTAACTGGAAAAACTCCTTATGATGAAGAAATCTAAAGCCAGAGCTGGGACTCCAAACCCTGTCCAGGATGGAAGACAGGTGGCAGAACCCAGGCAGGGGAACCCTGCAACTGCCTCCTGTCAGAAAGCCCAGCCATGGGAGTGCAGCGGCAGCACCCCCAGCCCTGGAGTGCCTGCACTGCACCCTCTAGATGCTCTCCTAGCTCATGCTGAAAATGCCTGGATTATGTCGGCCAGGACGGCCCTGTCAGGTGTGGGGCACCTGACCCACATTTGTGGTGACAAGCTTCTCCAAACTAGGATTGTGAAGGGTCCAGGGCGCTGGGAAACACCAGGTGCTAGCTGACTTTCCTTCTGGGTTCTGACCAGCATGGAACCCACCCTGGCCAACAGTCAGGAAGTGCCATGACCGAGCCTTCATCCACCCCAGTGAGTTTCCCACAGAACTGAATCCCCTTTCCCAAGTTGAGCTGTGCATCAGCCCTTTTTGTTTGGTGCCCTAGAGCACTAGTGTAGTTCAATATTCTCTTCAGAAGGAAAACTTCGGCAGCCACTGGCCTGCGGGATGTGTGCTGAGCCCACGTGACCTGAATGGATGGGTCATGTGGGAGGGATCCCAGCGGGAGCTTTGGGCCACATGGCTGAGTTCTGCCAATACGGAAGCCCCGAGCTGGAAGCTCACACGCTGCGGGGCAGCCCAGAGTTGCTGGAAGCTTTACAGGGGTGTGTAGCTAATGGCGTTGGTGTCGCTCGGTCACTGTAGAGGGTCCCCCCGCTGTTGGGGCAGCTCCTCCCGGCATGCTCAGGTTTCAAAGTACTTGTAGATTGCCGTCACATACAGCATCACGTTCTGCCAATCAGGCCGTTCAGTCCGCACCATTTCATTAATGTCCTGACAGACAAGGAATGACAGACAAGGAAGAGGCTCAGTTAGAACTGCAGGTCACCTCCACGCTGTCCCTTGGGCTCTGCCACAGCAACATGGGCTCTTGGGGTTGGATGGGGCCCTGAAATGTTTTCTGGGCCTAATTATACGTTTCAAAAGCCTGGCCAAGAACATTTCCTCCCTGGGCATCAGCATCGTCCCCAGGCCACCTGCCCCTGCCCCAGAGCCACAAGCAAGGTGGCTTTCCACTCCCTGCCATGGCTCTGCAGGACTGGAAGGGTTTCATCCAGTATGGGGGGTGGGGGGAAACTTCCTCCTTCCTCCCCCATCTGCCTCTCTTCTTAAACCATTCCTTGGGGGGGCCCTTTTGAGAGCCCTTCTCAGCCCCAGGCACTGGCCTAGGAGAATTTCCCTGTGTCGAGAGCTCCCAGAACCAACACTCTGATGGCCTTCACCATGGGCAACAGTCTGAAATCATCCAAGACGCTGCTCTGTAACTGTGCTCTGCAGAGCCAAGTGGCCTGTGACCCACAGTTCACTAACTGATGTTTTATGAAAATAAACTTGTGAAACTGTGGACCCACCCCTACCCCACTCCAGTGTCTCACAGCCTTTAACATGCAAAAGGCCTCAAAAAGTGATACACTGCCGCTGCTGAAGGCTCGGGGAGTGTCCCAAGGGGCTGGCCTGAGAGATCCTTCCCTTTCCCGTGGGTGAGGAACAAAGGATGTGCGGCTGAGCACGCAGGATCAGGAGGGCGCCCTTGGTGACTTGCTGCAGAAAACAGAAAACCTGTCTGTTCAATGCAAGAATTTTGACTATAGAAGCTTTTAAGGGTGGGGAAAAGGCTTACACACGTGTTGTAAAATGTCCAAGAATGGGGAAATATTTAACTTATTTTTTTCCCTGTACAGCTGAATAGAGACCACCCTACAAAAAGCACATTTCTAGAAACATAGACGTACCGGCCGCACGAACATGCTAATGAGTGAACATGGTTGGAACACTTCCTCACAGCACCTCCACTTGCTACAAGTTAGGGTGGGGGCACTGGAGATGGGGGAGGTGGCCCTGGGGGGCCCCACATATAGGACTGTTTGAGGCTTGGCTGGGCCTGTGGGCGCTCTGCCCTTTTCGAAAATCCCCTGATGGTGTGTCTCATGCAATGCTGTAGCACTCAGTTTACTTAATAAAAGTGTCTCTAGGTATAGAAGGCTGGCTTTGGATTCAGACACCCTTTTTCTCCCAGAAAGTCAGGTTCAGTAAGTTAGAAGCGTGAGAGGCCTAAGGAGCCTGAGAACACGCTGGGTTTCTACACGTCTCTCCCCATGCCCTAGCGAGGAAGTGCAGGAGCCTCTCATCCAGCCTCTGAAGTCGCCTGCCTTGTCTGGGAGCTGCCTTGCCCTCTCCCTCTAGACAGACAAGGAAAATGGACCTGCTGGCATGCTGTTTTTGACAGCGACATTTTCCTCCTGACTTGAGGATTCCCTTATGAAAGAGATAACTGTGAGGAGCCTCCCCAGGTAAGGTTGGCTGGGCCCGCAGTTTCAGGCCTCCCACCCTTTCAGGGGGCATCATCAGGGCGCTTCACGTGAGCTAAAGTGCTGGGTGCCAGGAGGCATGATCCCACATCTGTACCCACCCTTGATGGGACCCTCCCTTGGCCCCAGAGCACCCTGTAGCCACCTCTTACCAGGCAGCCACACCACCCCACACCCACGAGGATTTAGCTTAAAGAGAATTGAACTCTTTCTAACTGGAAGGAGGGCCCTGCCAGTGACTCAGGGGGACAAGGGCTCACCAGTGTGGATTTGATGCCAACACTTTCAGCTGCCTGGAAAGCCAGCATGAAGTTCCTTCTCTGTAAAAGAAACTGTGTCACTGCAATGCATGAACAATGCACGGAGAAAGGTCACATGGCATCCACAACTACCTGGGAAAGATGCACCTGAAGGACGACACCCACCTCCACCTGGTGCCACAACAAACCTATGCTTGGGAGCCTGAGCTTCTGTGTCTGCACCAAGTACCCTGCATTAGACCCTGGCCACCCCCCTCCCTTCCACCAACACCTGCTCCTTCCTCACCCCTGAAGAATCCCGCTTCTGACGCACCAATGCCACGGCACCTGAATACATACCCCCCAAAGCTAGTTAGGAATGCTCATCCAATGAGCTTCCCCCACAGGGGTCTTCAAGGGTTGTCTGCAGGGCTGGGGGTTGACATGGGGAAGCAGAGGACTGGGGTGGGGGCTGTGGGCCTATATCCTCTCCAGCGGCCATCTGGGCAGGGCTTCTTTCCTGACCCTGTCCCCAGGGAGCTCTCTGGATGGAACCTATCAAACCATGCCCTGGGAGTGCACAGGGTTGGTGTTTCTTGCAGTTCTAAGGCCCACAGTGCAGAATGGGCCATGAAGTGATAGCCCTCCCCAAGGTGGCAGGAGGCTGGCCTGGCCTGGTCAGCACTGCCTGACTACTCCTGCTTTCAAGGGGCTTCTTGGACCCCTCCTGGTGAAGCTCTTCCTCCTAAATGTAGTCACTCAGGAAGGACTGGCTGCTCCCACTGATAATGATATCACTTGGGGAATTCTGGACCAACCAAATACTACACACAAGTTGGGTCAGGGACTGGTGGGCTCAGCATGAATGACCTGATCCCAGAATAAGACCCAGCTGGCATAAGGCAATCGCAAGCTAGCACTGTGGCATGTGACCTGCTGATGGCAGGCACTGCCCTTGGTTCTCAGCCCTCCAACCCTATGAGGCAGATGCCAGGAGCTAGTCCCCTGCGGCCTACCTTATCCTGGCTGTTCAGTTCTTGATATGGAATGTGGGCGGGCAGATAGGTATGCAGGAGGGCACAGAAGGCCAGCCCATCGTTCCAGCTGCTGCTGAAGTTTGTAATGTCAATATTCTGAAGGAAAGAAGAAAAACATGTAACAAACACACACTGGGACCCTCTTAGGAGATGCCAAGGACACAGGAGGCCTCAGATGCTGCATGGCCTCCAAAACAAAACCAAACCCAGGGCAGGGCAGCCTCTGGAGAAACCACAGCAGGTGGGGGGCTACATCCAAGGGCTACCTGGTGCCTATGACTCCCCTACCCATCCCACCCACCAACTGTAGATGGCTGCCCCTGCATAGTCATGCCTGGGCCTGTGTCGAGAGCTCTAGTGGCCTCCTCCACTATGCCTGGCTAATACTGCATTTTTTTACTAGAGATAGGGTTTCTCCACAATGGTCAGGCTGGTCTTGAACTCCCGACCTCAGGTGATCCGCCTGCCTTGGCCTCCCAAATTGCTGGGATTACAGGTATAAGCCACAGTGCCCAGCCTTATTACTATTTTTTTTAAAGAGACAGGATCTCACTGTCTTCAGGCTGGAGTACAGTGGCACAATCACAGCTCACTACAGCCTTGAAATCCTGGGCTCAAGTGATCCTTCCACCTCAAGTCTCCCAAAGTGCTCGGATTACAGGTGTGATCCACTTTACCTGGCCCAAAATATTTTATCACATAAAATATTCTGCAATTCAGCTGGTATGCAGCCTTTATCCTTATTTGCAAGAATCCTTATGAAGATGAATCTGCACATTTCAATTTTCCTAATTCCCATACTTTATGTAGACATCACAAGCTGAAAAAGAACATCGCTCAACCACCCTGTTCCACATTTCATTATTTCATGCCATCTTCAACTGGACCAAGAGCCAGCTTCCTAGGTGACTGAGAAAGCCCAAATTTTATTATTCAAGGCAAACCATTCAGCTTGTGGGGAACATTTTATGCTCCTTCCAGGAATGAGTGATTCACAGAATAATATTAACACTATTATTATTATATTATTAACTATATCTGTATAGTATTACAAAGTTTACAAAGCATTTTATGAATCTTGATCCCTCTTTATATACTGTTAGGACATAACACCAAGTCAGGGACCTGTGGCTCAGAGACAAGGGCAGGTGCGGGCCATGAGAACCCAGGCTCAGAGCTGCAAGGATGTGTCCAACCAGCAAGGGCTCAAGTAGAGCAGGCTCGGCAGGCCGCCCCTGTGAGGGAGACCATCAGTCCAGCCTCACAGCTGGACTCACAAAGCAGCAGACCATGTGGAGGATCACGAGGCTGACTTCTCATCATCTGCATCATCAAAATGTATTGTCTGGCCCCTGACTGCACGTGCCCGGACACTCCAGTGTCTATGCAAAGCATGAGCCTTCAAGGACGGCAGCCCCGAGAGTTACTTTCATTGGCCATTTCCTCTCATCAACCTGATCATCTGCTGCTTCCAGCTTCTCTGATATGACCCGGAGACATTGTTATAAACTGCTGTGAGGAAAGTCACCAGATTAAGGAACAAGGAAATGCAAACTTGCCAAGAGTCGCAGAGGAAGGTGGCAGCAAGCCTGTGGTGGCTGGTGTGTGTGCTGCCAGGCGTCCGCTGACATCAGCCCTTCCCAAACACCTGGGCCGGGTGAGAATGCCCTCTGCCTCAGTGCTGCAGTCCTCACACTTTCTGGCCATGAAGACACAATCCTGAGAGTAAGCCCTACTATATTCCCAAGAGGCCTGGCCCGTCCTCCACAGGCTCTCTGCTCTGGGCATGATTTAACAGTCACCACTCCATGAAGGGTTCTGATGACCTAATGAAGAAGGTGACTTGTGGCAAACAGTGCTTGACAGTTACTGCTGACTGAAGACCCCTGAACACATGCACACACATGCAACTTCACCTCTTTGATCTCATCTGAATCTCAGAAAGCAGCTCATCAGGGAGGCAACTAGGACCAGGGAGGAGTGCTTGGCAGGCGGCAGTGAAGACGGGACTGGAACGCTTGCCCCAGGCATCCTGTGAGCAGTATTCACTTTAACTCTCACAGTCACCCAGAGCAGTCTGGAAGGAGGGTGAGGCTCTGAGAGGCCAAGACACTCACCCAAGCCATAGAGTGGGCTGTGGGATCATTCAAAGTGAGGTGTATCACAGGAGGATGGCCTGCTTTCCTTTAGGCATCTAGGTAGGAGTTCCTAATGCTCTGTTCCTACTACCTTTCCATAGCGTGAAGTAAATCTAGAATTGGGGTGCAGAAAAGAGGCAGGAATTAAGCATGCAAGACAAATGAAGAATGGGCCAGGACTCACTTGCTCCATAATTTGCAGGGCCCACTATAACATGAAAATGCAAGCCCCTTGTTCAAAATGCAGAGGAAAAAGTCTATTAAAGGTACTAAAGAAAGAGCCAAGTCTAAGGGACTAAGTGCTTGATGAAAGAGGCATCCTTGTAGGGAGAGGGGGCCAGGAAACTTCTAAGTGTGGAGCTCTGTGCAAGGCCAACGGCAGCCCTTGGCCCCCAGAGGTCACAATCACTTCTGGAGGAAAACAAACCTTCACTTCCTGCCACAGCTGCCCCTTCTGCTCCCTGAAATGCAGGCAGCTCTGGCAGGGTCGTGGACATGCCTGGCCTCACTGCCACATGGTGCCTCGAGGCAGAGGCTCCTGTGTTCCATCCGCCTGGCTGTGGGAACCCCAGCCTTCTCCCTCCGCTTCCTCAAGATAAACCCAACACCCCGCCAGGGAAGAAGCTGCTGCTCCAGCACCCCTGCCCCACCTGGAACCTCCGGGAAAAGAGATTTCATTTACAAAGCATGCCACGGTACGGGGAGGAAAACAATGGCTCCTTCAGTTCCAGGCTGGGGGAGTTCATGTTTGAGTACCTGACAATTAATTTCCTATCAATATAACTAAAGCCCAAACGAAGACTCCCTTAACCCTTGGTGAGCTGGAGGGCAGCCAGGCCAGGCTGCTCCACGTGGCTCCAAGGCACCCTATGTGACAAGCTGGAAGCCAGAAAGTAGGGAGCCCAAGTGAAGCCTGAGTGCCCACTGACTGCTCTGCCTTCTCCTCCATCCAAAGAGACCACATGGGGAGAATAAGCCAGGCTTTGAAAAAGGGGTTCCTCCATGGAAGTGAGGAAGAAGCCCTCTGCTCCCAGCCTCACCAGCGGTTGCATGGTTTGGAATGTTCCAGGCTGAAAAGTCTAACTGCTGATGAAGTCATATTGACTAAATATAAGAAAAACTGGTTTCTCTGGAAGGGACGGCACTAGAACACCAGGCAGGAAGGTGGGGAGCTCCTCTCCACACGGCTATCACGGCCCGTTAATATGATGACAGGATCAGTAGCTTCGAGAAGAAACACATGGAACGACACAAAATCACATGGAATCACCAGAGAAACGGCTTGCTTCTCCCTTCCTCAGCCAGTCAAGACCCTTGTTCTGCAGGTGGGACTAGAACGCAGTGAGGCCTTCTCCACCTGCTACCTGCCAGCTGCCACCAATCACACAATCCGCCAGCTATTCCCAAACCCAGACCACAGAGGGCTCTGGGCTGCCAGGGGAGCACAGGGATAGGCAAGTGATCCCACAGACCAGCTTTGTGCTTGGCCTCTTGGAGCCTCAGCCTCCTTCCAGACTGCTCTAGCAACTGTGAATTACAGTGAGGTACTGCTCACAGGATGCTTGGGACAAGGGTTCCTGCCCCATCTTCCCTACTGCCTACTGAGCACTCCTACCCCAATCCCAGGGGGATCACCAAATGTCTGCAGGGAGCCCCCAGACCTGCCTCTTGCCATCTGCCCCTCATGCCTCTGTTCTATACCTGGACCCCACAAAGAGCCTGGGAGCAGCCTGGTGTTCTGTCTCCAACTGCAGGAGGTCTGGAACTAAACTTTCTGTTGCTTTCTAAGGTGGTAACAGGTACAGGCAGGTGAATCTGTCTGTGGATTGCTGGTCCCTGCAGTGTGTGATCCCTACCTTCCCAGGAGGGCTAAAGTCACCATGGAATTTCTTGGTAATTGAGGAAAAAAGCTAAAGCTTTTATGCCTTGGATAAAAACAACTCACCACGACCCGTATGAAGCTTGTGGGCAGGGGTCTGAGCCAGGTCTGACACTTCCTAGGCACACAACCCTGGCTCTTTGGACTTCAGTGAAGCAGATTTCAGCCCACACAAGATGACAAGTCCTCGACCCCTTCTGAAACTGTGATGTGCTTTACTCATGTAAGGTTTTTTTTTAGGGTTTTGTGCCTCGGCTGCTCCTTCCTGGAGTCCTGCTCCTGGGCACGTGGCCACAAGTCTGCTGACCCTCATCATATCCATGTTGTGCGTAACTCCCACCATGGGCACTGAGGAAGGAGAACTGTCCAGACCCCGGGCACAATTAGTGCCTGAAGAATATCTACGCTTATAGTGTTATTGCTCAGCTGTTTCCTTTATATAATCCTTCATATATAATCATATATTAGTTTATAGAATCAGTGCTTGAAGAGTAACTTCTGCTTACATATATCTAGCATATTTAGTTCTATATCATCTTTCTATACAATCATACAGGTATTGTAGTCAGAGCTGTACTGACACATTTAGTGCCGATTTACATAATCCTTCTATATAACCATATAGTAGTTTGTAGTAGGAGGAATGCCTAAAGCAGTCACAGAACAGAAGCAGTACATGGGAAAACAGCCAGACCAGAACGAGAACCAAAGACCCAGGCGGTGGCGTCCCTGCCTGAAAGGGCGTATGCTGTATGACAGACTTGGAGCAAGTGCCTCTCTTCCTGATAAAGGAGTTGTAGTCCCTTGCATCCAGTTCCTGTGCAAAGTCGGCCTCCAGCCTGAGATCCTGGAAGTAACCGAGGAAGAAGAACCCCTCTGGTGTGACCAGTCACTGAGACTGTACACCCTGTCAGTCTTTTCTAGCTTCTGTGCTAGCTCAAAGAATCCTCCCATAAGTATCTTAAGAGAAGAGCACAAGTCTGTCAGCTCCCACTGCATTAAGCTTACAGTAACCTTCTATTAGAAATCCTTTGAAGTCTCCAGCCCCCAGATAAGAAGTGTTGCGCACAACACCTTTTGCACACAGCCCACCTCCTTGCCTCGGTGACCTAATGGGGGTGGACCCCTTTTCTGTACACAACCCTCTACTACTGTGCATGGCACAGTCCCCTGCTGTGCAGGCCCATCTCTCTGCTCAGGTGACATAATGGGGTGGTCCCCTCGCCTGTAACTCACGTGATTATGTATGCCCTATTACTAAGTCTATAGACGATGACCTCACTCACGACCCTGCCCCCTGCTTGGGCATTGGGGGGCCACCGCTGATCTCCGTTCACAGGTGGTGTGGCCCTCTAAGTCCAGATGCTCTTCACCAGTTCTTCAGTGTCTGGTCTCTTTGTCGGATCTTGCACCTCAGCACAGCATAAGGGATACCCCACGACCCTGTGGGGCCTCCACAGCCCTACACATGTGACCTGAAAACCTCCACCTGCCTCCACCACTCCATGTTTTCTGCACATGGAGCAATATCACATGCCCTGGTGTGTGGTTCCTTCCTTTCCTTCCTCCCCCCTTCTTTCTAAGGGGGTTTGGATGAGGAACTCAGATAACAAACTAGCTCAAAATCTCCACTGCTGGAAGTTCTCACTCAAAACACAATGGTAGGAAACATGCTCTACAATCACTTGTTTCAAAGCCATCTGGATGCCCCAAGGCAGAGCTCTCCACCGAAGGAGGGCCATGCTGCCCAGTGTGTGGCTTTGTTTTCTGCAGGCCTGCAAAGGTCTTATCAGGATTGGCATACAAATAGAAGAATGCAGGCCCTGGAGTCGGGTTCTTCCACTAATGGTAACAGAGACCTCCACCTTGGAGACAAGAACACACAGCAACACCCTAAAATCTGTGGCCCAGCATGGAATCCACAGGTGGACGTGGCCATGGTCACACATCTAGGGACAGCTTGGGGGAAAAGGGAGGTGGGCCAACTGGGCAGAGGGCCTGGGGATGGGCTGCTCTTTTTGAGGACTCATTTGCACTTTCAGTGAGTCCTTACCCCTGGGGTTTCATGGGTGGGTGTCTTGTTGGACAAGTGTGATGTGGACTTGACATGGGCAAGGGCTCAAAGAGGTGTAAAGGGAAGTGTGGCTGGGCTGGGGTCATAAGTACAGCCGGGAGGACGGGGAGGGCATGTCAGAGGCCGGCTGGGCAGTGGCTGCAGAGGTTCATATCAGGCTAAACTGGGGTGGTGGGTGGGAGATGGAGGGCCATGGAGATACTTGGCAGCTAAAGCAAACCAGACTTGGTGACAGACTGGCTATGAGGAGGGAGAGCACATGCAGTGCTCGGGATGGGCCTTGGCTTCTGTGGGCAGAACCAGACACTGGTGGTGGCCTTCACAAAGGCAGAGCTCACTGGAGTGGGTGTTGAGCAGATGAGGGGTGTGTTTTTGACCTTAAGTTCAAGGTACCTTGGAGACACCCAAAGGTGCTCGGTGGCACTGACACGTGAGTCATGAGAGCAGTGCAGAGAGAAAAAGTGTGGCGTCATCAGAGTCCTGTGTGGGATCCTCTAGGGATGGCTGTAGTGGACCATAAGCAAGAAGGGACCTTGGATCCAGCCCCTCAGAACTCCCAGAACTAATGGCCATGAGGAGAACGGCCTTTAATGGGACACAGGGAAGGGCTGGGGGCTGGGGGCAAGAAACCAGAAGGCAAAGGACGTGTGTGTTTAAGTCAGGAGACAGTGGTCAATGCAGCAGTGATGTGGAGAGGCCACGACGACTTCCAGCCTCCTGCAGTTAGAAACACGAGTTGCCATTAAGCATTAGGAGCAACGGCAAATAAAGGTAAGAGTAGGCACAAATCAGGTTTGTGTGTTTTTTAAAAAAGGGAGGGAGGCTCACTAGGTTGCCCAGGCTAGGCTTGAACTCCTGGGCTGAAGGGTTCCTCCTGCCTCAGCTGCCCAAGTAGCTGGGACTCTGGGCATGTGCCTCCCAAATCAAATTTTCATAAGCCAGCAGAGCATGAAGTTAGATGAGCTATAATAGTGTTACAACTTTCACAGATATCCCTTCTTATGAGTTTATTTCACAAAGCTTGCCTAGAAATGGCATTTCTGTTTTGTAAAAGTGGTGTTTTCTGTCTTTATCTTCCCGGGGTTTCCCTCTGAGGAAAGGCCATTCATGCTTTGCTGAAGAGTGGAGGGGCTGGAGGGCCAAGGGCCTTCCACTCTGCACTCATATCCTGACTCGTACAGCGACAGCTTCTGGTGGAGGCCAACAGAGCCCTTTAAAGTAAACTATTCTTAAAGCCAAAACTGACACTTATTTGGGGGAAAATGCACACTAATGGAAGGAATTTCTATTGTTCACTACTCACAGACAATGGTGCCAATCCAAGAAGGAAAAAAATTAACTTTTTTTTTTTTTTTTTTTTAAAAGAGACAGAAAACATACTACTAATTATAATGTAAGTTTCTTACTGATTAATTCAGATTTTGCATTTAGTTTTCTTCAGGTCAATTTAGAGCTTTTCTATTCTACAAGGTAATTCTATGTTTGGATTAGGGTTAACAAAACAAGAGAAATGACATGTGCCAGAACAAAAGTTCAAAATGGCCTCTGCACAGACTCGAATGAGAAGCTCTGCACCATTTTCTCCTAAGGGCACATGTCCTTCAACCAGGAAACGTTGACTAGGAGATGTAAGAGCGGACAGACGGGGCCTGTTTCACAGTTGCCATTTGCTGTCCTTTCTAGCCTCATAAAGACTCCTGACACCCCTGCCCCTCCAAGGGACTGGCTGAGTGTTTCCACTCACTGCTTCCTGACCAAGGACGAAAGCCCCAACTGTAGATCTGACCCTGCCTTCTGTCTGTGGCCTTATGGTGGGATGTGAAAGCTAAGAGATTATACAAATCTCCACAAAAAGATTAAAAATGTCATAAAATAGCTAAATGTTTTAATTTGTTTGAACTTTAATTAAGGGCCATAAAATATACTCCCAAATACCACATGCTCTTTAAATAGCTATTAAGGTTCTGGTCTATTTAAGGAAACGCCATTTTTACGGGCACAGGGCAAGAAGCCAAAGGCTCTGATTCATCTCTCTGCTGACACATGCAAGCATCCACTTCCTCATGCCTGTATGAGCCATGAAGAGCACTGTCCCCAGGTCCACACTGTGGCAGAGGTGGTCGTCACTGGTCCTCCAGCCTCACAAGGACACCACGCTGTTGAGCGGCAACCCAGTGCATTCGGATGAAACCTGTTCGGGGATCACAGCCCAGCCTCGTGAGGTAAGAATGAGTTACTAACAAAGCCCTGGCCCACGGCGCCCCCCTACACTATGGGGCAGAGTTTGGGAGCCTGAGTGATGTGGGTGGGGTTCCTTTCCGGTGTAGTACGGTGGGAGAAGACATAAGGTCGGAAACAGAGTTAAAAAACTATGGAGAATGTTGATTGCTATCTCCGGATAGAGGCTGTTAAACACAGAAGGCCCAGAAGGCCCTGGGAATGATGAACGGGCACCTGCCTGGGGCCGGTGGTACCTGTGGGGTAACCTGGCCAGGCCCTCTAGCTGCTGATCTAAGGGTGCTGCCCTGGGCGATACAGTGCTCCACCTCCTCCTTGAAGCTGGGCCAATCTCTGCTCCAGGTCAGGGGAGGGGAGAGAATAAAAGGGGAGGGAAGCGGCAGAGAAAGGGAGGGGAAGCAGCACGTTTTCAGGTAGAGTCTTGCAGGGTGCATCACGGAGCCCAGGTGTTGGTACTTACGTGGTAAAGAGGGAGCAAGAAGGGAGGCAGGACAGGTGGCTGAGGTGGAGCTGGAAGCCTCTGGAGACAGGCCCTGCATATCTTTGCTTTTGATCGAATATGGACCCTCAATCCTCACTGTGTGCCAGAATCACTGCAAAGATTTTTCGAGTTTTCCTATGCTTGCCCCACCCCAGAGACGTTCATTCACGTGGTGTGAGCGGGTCAGGGCATAATTTTCTTTAAAGGTCCCCAGCTGATCTGAATCCACAGCCAAGAGGGAAACTCACCATTTGAAAAACGAAGGTAGGTGGCAAATGCAATGGGATAGCATATCTAAAATGTGACAGTGGAGAGTTTATGGTGATACCTACACAAAGGTACACCCAGCCTGGCTTGCAAGCCACTCATGAACCTGACAGCTGGAAAATCAAGGGACAGGACCAAGCACCTGATAGAACTAGCTGACCAAACCACAGTCAAGTCAGTTGAACAGCTGACAAAGGGGTTTCTCTGTAGAGAGGAAGCCTAATGAAGGAAGGAGTCACAGAATCACCCAGAATGACTGACCTTGTTATCAGAAGCAGTGACATCTCAGAAACAGGCAGCCAGTCCTGCTGCGAATCGACAGAACTCCATAGATGAGGTGTTTCTACCAAAAACATGAACTGGAATCAGATCTAACCTCCAGCTCTGCCTACCAGTTTACACCACAAACAACAGCATGGGGATGGAACCAACAGAATCTAAAATGTGGATCTCTCTATAGGATCCACAACCAATCCCGTTCCTTCAAAAAGAAACTGAAAGAAAAAAAGAAGATAATTTATGGACTGAAAGAGACCTAAAAGAGACATATTCTCCAACACAATGTGAGAACCCTATCTGGATCTTAACTCAAGCAAACTGATCATGATACAGCGGGAGGTGTGAGCTCTAAGTGTGTGGTGACATTAAGTGGCTGGGGTTTGCTTCCGAATCCTCCAGGTGGGTGTGGGCAGAGCAGCCCTGTGCTGATGACTTGTCACTAGGGTTTTGTACAGGAGGGTTGTTTTACTATTCTCATGACTTCAGTGCATATTTGAAAATTTCCATTAGAACAAGCAAACATGAACTCAATCAGCAACAGAAAAGACAACCCAGTTGCCCAAATATAAAAATGAGCAAAGGACATAAATAGAACATTTCCCCAAAGAAGATATACAAATAGCCAAGAAGCACATAAAAAGGCTCAACACAGTTAGTCACTAAGGAAATGCAAATCAAAACCACAATGAGATGACACTTCATACCCACTGGGATGGCTATTATTTAAAAGAAAAGAAAAACGCGGTGAGGATGCAGATACTGGAACGCTTATATTTTGCTGTTGGGAATGTCAAATGATGCCGCTGCTGAGGGAGAGTTTGGCAGTTCCTCAGTAAGTTAAACACAGAGTTAACACACAACCCAGCAATCCCACTCCTTCACTATACTTCAAAGAACTGAAAGCAGATGCTGAAACAAATACCTGTACAGGAACGTTCCCAGCAGCGCTATTCACAACAGCCAAAAGGTGGAAACAACCCAAATGCCCACTAACTGACAAATGAATAAACAAAATGTGGTCTATCCATATAATGGAGTTTTTGGCCATAAAAAGGAATGAAGTACAAATATACGCTACAACATGCATAAATCTTGAAACATGATGCTAAGTAAAAGTTAGACACAAAAGGCCACACACATTATTTGATTCTATTTATATGAAACATCCGTAGTCAAATCCAGAGACAGAAAGTAGACGAGTGGTTGTCTAGTGATGAGAAGGGGAAGGAGCTGACTGATGAATGGGGTAGGCGGTTTCCATTTGGGGTGATCTAGTTTTGGAACTAGGTAGTGACGATGAATACATATTGCAAATGCACTTAATGCTACTGAATTGTAGATTTAAAAATGATAAAATGGTACATTTTTGTTATAAACATTTTATTCAAATTTTAAAAAGCTGCCAGATGTTCTGAAGTAGTTTATGCCCAGTAACTCTATACACTAGGTGGATCTCATATGCATCTAAGTTATCCTGGAGTGTTTACTGAGAAGTTACATTAAAACTCAGATGATGCATTAGCATGAGTTCTGCGAGAATCTATTATAGCTTTGCTTAAAAAATTTAAAAATAGATACATTTCTTAAAAACAAAGCAGCAGCTAGGGGTAGGAAACAGGGTATCAGTCAGTTTTCTTCACCACTAGGAAAAACTGAGCACCTCTGGTATGGCAAAAGGAACCTGATAGATGTCATCCTCTGTAAATGGCTATTCCCCAGAAAGGGAAGCCATCACTGATTCTATGACAGAAACAGCCATACTTACTCACAACCATGTTGCCCCATATGCTCAAAGTAGCAAGCATACTTCTCAGATATAGCTTCAACTATATTGAAGCTTCACAAAAACAAAGTCTATAGTATAATAATATGTTTTGGATTTAATACGCTTTAACTCCTTTTAGTCAAATGAACCTATTTTGAAGGACAGTTAAGAATAAAATAGGTCAGCCAATGTCACCCTAAGAGATAGGAATTAGTGTCCCCATAAACCCCTCCAGAAGCAGATGCACACAGGAATCATGATGTCTGCTTTCTGATAACTTAGGAAACTGCTTTCAGGCAGAGATGGGTGTCAGGCGAGAGCCACTGGCTGGGTCACAGCTGATTAATGAACTCTGAGCATGTTGTGAGCAGTTTTATTAGCAGCTGAGGAATAAATATTGTCTTTTTCCACAGATTTAGTTTAGCTTTGGCAGAGGATATTACTCACTAAAATGCAATCTCAACTGAAGAAAACCCTCGTGGAAATCCTCAAGCAAGATCTGCCCCTGTGCATGCTCTGAGGAAGGGACTGGGCAAGGGAGGAAGGGAGGTAACGGTGCAGAGTCTTGTCTACATCCAGACCCCCAAGAGCTTTCCCAACCTCTTTAGGGTAACTGGAGTGTCTGAGTAGAAGAAAAGTAGGCCTTCCAAAACATCCAGGGGTTCCTTCTTTAATTTGTCCTCAGGACAAATGTCACCAATTCTGTCTTCAGGCTTAAAGAGATGAATGTGGTGAAATCTGAATGGTGTCACCAGCCACGAATTAGGTAGAAACCCTGTTCAGATGCCTTCTCTGAGAAAAGACTCTTTATGCTAGAACCTTGTGATTACAGGAAGAAACTTCGAGGCAACTGCTCCTCCATTTTAAGTCCTTGGAAGCCACGTCTCTGTAGATCACTGGAAAAGCACAGAGATATGGCAGAGATATCCAAGGTTTCGGAGTCTCCCATGGAGCTGTGCTTTGATTGTTGGTGGCACTTTGTACTGCCTGTAGGACTGTGGGCACATAGTTTTAACTTGTATGAGTCTGAACTCTTCTCATATGCAGTGGAAAAAATAATGAATGCAGATTTAATAAGATGGCATCTGTAAGGCTCTTCAGCTGAAGCTCAACACGTCCTGTCCTCTTCTCCCCTATCCTGCTCTTTGCCCTGAGATGCTGTCAATTACAGTTTCTACAACACAAAAGTGTGAAATACAAGATTGTTCCCCCGGCCCCAGAAGATGCCTCTGAACACCTGAAGACAGGTATGCTGGTTCCTGAGTCCCTTTCTCTAGACAGTACCCCCAAATTTCAGGAGATCCTGCCATGTGGCCAGAGGTAAAGATGTGATGAATCTGCAAGCAGCCAGGGAAAATTTTGTCACCAGGTCTCTAGGGTATGAACTGCAATTTACGCACTTATCTGACTTTGCTTCTCTCTCTTAGGCTCCTCAGGGGTGAGCCTAATCTTGACCAAGTGCTGAATGGTAAACCTGGCACACTCTTCAAGCAAACAAAGGTTTGTTGAATACATACTGGTGTAAGAAAACTGCATCCAGAAACAAAGTCCAGAGAATTTAAAGAGAAAGAAAAAAACATGCTTCATTTCTAAAAATGAGGTCTCCTAAAAAAAATATGAGGACACTTTATAAGGCAGAAAGGATGGGCAAAGAATGTATTTGGGGCCGGGCACAGTGGCTCACGCCTGTAATCCCAGCACTTTGGGAGGCTGAGACGGGCGGATCACAAGGTCAGGGGTTTGAGACCAGCTTGACCAACATAGTGAAACCCCGCCTCTACTAAAAATGAAAAATTAGCTGGGCGTGGTAGCACATGCCTGTAATCTCATCTACTCAGGAGGCTGAGGCAGGAGAACTGCCTGAACCTGGGAGGCGAAGGTTGCAGTGAGCCAAGATCATGCCACTGCACTCCAGCCTGGGTGACAGAGTGAGACTTTGTCTCCCCCCCCCCAAAAAAAAAGAATGTATTTATTCTCATTCAAATACCTACTATTTGAAAAATATAACTTATACAAAAAAGGATATACTACCAAACTGAGACCATATACTATTAATTTAATACAGAGCAAAAAGATTTAGACCACTGCATTGATGGTGAAACCTTATGCACTTTCTGAATGTATCATTATTCTCTTGATACTAGTATTTCAGAGGAATATCACCCACCCTGTTCACCCTCCAACCACCTGACACTGGCTGAGACTGAATGGGGGCCTAGAAGGATGACTGGTCTTCCCTGGCACAACATTTCCTATTTCTGAAATCACAGGCAATGCATTTAGTCTGACCTGGGACATCCAGGTCATCTGCGTACAGTAGCCTGGATGTGAAATGCCCCATGGTCTTGCAGTAGCTTAGGAAGGAAATGATATCAGGAAAGAAATGCTCAATATAGTGTGCTCACCTTACAATGAACTTATTTTATTGCTTACAGCAGGAACTGAAACATTCTTTTCAATCTGTCAGTGTATTAGTTTCTACATCTACTAGGTACTGTTTTGGCAGACGGAAACTGGCAAAACAACTAAAAAAGGTACACATCTGTGGTACCACACTCCTGTACCTCTCTCCAGAGCCCTAGACTCAATGCCCAATAGTTTACTTACCTTTCCTTTAGTGCAATAAATGATGAAGGGAAACTATAAAACACTTTATTTTGGACCAAAAATAACAAGATACCACGACTGAAAGAAAGTAACTGACACGCCGGTCACCAGGATCCCAAAGAGCAGAGCAGCCCTGCGTGGCACTTTACTCCTGACCCCATGCTTATTTTTTTTGTTTTGTTTTATTTTACATATGAGTTGGTTACCAGCTTTTCTTGCTGTTTTCTTGTACTAAAAACACAGTAGGGTACAGCCAGATAAAGAGCACTGAGGACCTTATGGAGGAACACAATGGCAGCAGAAGTATAGAGGCCACGTGAAACTGGATTTCCATGCAGTACAGTAAATGAGTGTTTTTAATCACAAAGTGGAATGTGGAAAAGGTTAAATTATTCCCTGGAAAAGGCATAATTTTAAAAGGCCTGGAAATCATATGTTTCAGAAATAATCTTGAAAGTTCTTTGAGGCCGGGTGCTGTGGCACATCTGTAACCCCAGCACTTTGGGAGGCTGAGGCAGGTGGATTACGTGAGGTCAGGAGTTCAAGACAAGCCTGACCAACATGGTGAAACCCCATCTCTACTAAAAATATGAAAATTAGCTGGGCATGGTGGCAGGTATCTATAATCTCAGCTACTCAGGAGGTTGAGGCAGAAGAATCACTTGAACCCAGGAAGCAGACGCTGCAGTGGGCCGAGAGACTGCACCAATCTACTCCAGCCTGGGTGACAGTGAGACTCTCTCTCAAAAAAAAAAAAAAAGTTCTTTGAGGGCAAGGTCATGGTCTAGACTGCATTCTGTTCCTCCTTGTATTTAACTACCTCTCTAGTTGTGCACAGCAAGTGTCAAATATGTATTTCATGACTGATTTTAGAGCATGAAAAGAAAAATTTCCACAAGTTTAGATGCCTGTAGGAGAGAGCTAGCATTACAAAGATGTAACCACTGACAGTCCCCTGCAGCAGGTATAAACCCAAAGAATCACTCTGTCACTTGACACCAAGGCCAAGAGCAGAATCTTACCTTACTTGATGATTTGAGATCTAACATCTAGCCCAAGAATATAAAAGCCTTTTTTTCCTCCATATTTTCTCTGGGCCAGGTGTGGTGGATTGCTTGAGGCCAGGAGTTTGAGCCAAGCCTGGCCAACGTGGCAAAACCCTGTCTCTACTAAAAATACAAAAAAAATCCGCCAGGTGTGGTGGTGCATGCCTGTGATCCCAGCTTCTTGGAAGGCTGAGGCACAAGAACTGCTTGAACCTGGGAGGCAGAGGTTGCAGTGAGCTGATATCATGCCACTGACCTCCAGCCTGGGCGACAGAGCAAGACTCTGTCTCAAAAAAAGACAAAAAAATTATTTTGTCTGAAGAGTACTGAGATAAAAAGTTGGATTCCCAAATGCTTTCCTTTGAAATCCATGAAAATGTTTCTTAAACAAACCTGCTCTTCTTTCTCTGTCTTTTCTGGAGCAGCTGTCACCGACCCTAAAGAAACATCCCTCCTTGGAGAAGACAAGTCCTCTTTCTTGACCGACCCCCAGACCCTCTCTGATATTATGGGGCATCTTGTATGTGTCAGTGTGACTGAAGGTGCTCTTAAATTCTTCACTCTATCACATGCAATCTTCCCAACTTAAGTCTACAGGCCAAAAAGTTCACCTCAATCCATACCTCACATCATATTTGGAAATGAACTAAAAATGGAACAGAGACCCAAACGTGTAAAATTTATAAAACTTTCAGGAGAAAGCTGTCATGATCTTGGCTTATGCCAACATTTTTTATTTGCAACACAAAAACATGCATGCTTCATAAAAGAAAATGTATAAATTGCATGTTATTAAAATTAAGAATTTCTGGCCAGGTGTGGGGGCTCACGCCTGTAATCCTAGTACTTTGGGAGGCTGAGGTAAGCGGATCACTTGAGCCTAGGAGTTTGATACCAGCCTGGGCAATATGACGAAACCCTATCTCCACAAAAATACAAAAGTTAGCTAAGTATGGTTGTACATGCCTGTAGTCTCAGCTACTTGGGAGGCTGAGGTAGGAGGGTCGATTCAGACCAGGAGTTCAAGGATGCAGTGAGCTATGATTGCACCACTGCATTATAGCCTGGGTGACAGAGTGAGACTCTGTCTAAAAAAAAAAAATCCCCCAAAACAAAAAAAACCCAGTAAGATATAAGGTGGTAAGTAGGCACGTGGAAAGATGCTCAACACCATTAGTTATTAGGCAACAGCAAAATTAAAAATATAAAACAGTACTACACACCTTTTGAATATCTAGAGGCTGACCACATGGTCTTGGCAAGGATTTGAAGGACTGGAATTCTCCTTCACTGCTGGTGGTAAAGTGACAGGGTAGAGCGAGTCTGGAAGACAGTTGGGCAGCTTCTGAAAATGTTCGACCTACCACATGATCTGGCTGGTCCACTTTTCAGATGTCCATACGCATATGCAATGGACTGAATATTCCTGTTTCCCCAAATTCTTATATTGAAATCCTAACCCCCAATATGATAATATAGGGAGGTGGGGTTCTTTGGGAAGTAACAAGGTCATGAGGGTAAAGTCCCCATGAACAGGATTAGTATGCTTTCAAAGGGGACTCCAAACAGCTCTCTCATTCTCTTTATTTCTACCATGTGAAGACACAAGACAGCAGTCTGCAACCTGGAAGATGCCCTCACAAGGATCCCACCATGCTAGCATCCTGATCTCAGTTTTCTAGCCTCTAGGCCTGTGAGAAATAAACTTCTGTTTTTTTTTTTTTGTTTTTTTTTTTTTTGAGACGGAGTTTTGCTGTCGCCCAGGTTAAAGTACAATAATGTGCGATTCTCCTGCCTCAGCCTCCTGAGTAGCTGGGATAACAGCCACACACCACCATGCCCAGCTAATTTTTGTATATATATATTTTTTGGTAGAGACACGGTTTTGCCATGTTGGCCAGGCTGGTCTTTAACTCCTGACCTCAGGTGATCCGCCCGTCTCGGCCTCCCAAGTGCTAGGATCATGGGCATGAGCCACTGTGCCGGCCTCAAATTTCTGTTATTTATAAGCAACTCAGGCTTTGGTGCTTTGTTACAGTAACCCGAACTAAGACACCATACAAACACCTGCATGTGAATGTTCACAGGAGTTTTACTTACAATAAGTAATAAATGGGAACAACCCAAATGTCCATCAATAGCTGAATGGCTTACTAACTGTGGTATACCCAAAAAATGGACTAACACCTGGAAAAAAAGGAAATGAGCTACAGTGAGCTGCAGTTACAATGACATGAATGAATCTCAATGTGCTAAGTGAAAGGAGCCAGAACTCCCTTAAAATTGTACAGATCATTATTACATTTGTATAAAATTGTAACAAATACAAACAATATACAGCAACAGCAGATCAGTTGAGTATGTAGGGATGGGGGATGTTGGGGAGAAGCAGGATAACAGGAGTATAAAGAGGCACAAGGAAATTTTCTTGGTAACGGTATGTCTATCATGTGATGAGAGTTTTCATAGGTGAATATATGTGACATATATGTATATGTATGTCAAAAGTTATCAAATTGTAAGCTTTAAATATACACAATTTATTATATGTCAACTATACCTCAATACAACTATTAAAAAAAAAATAAAGGAAATACAGGGCCCCAAACACATTTAGGTACCACACAGGCTCTCTGTTTTAGAGCTTTTTAACTGAATGCAGTACAGGTGTAAACCATGGCAGAACTGGATACAGTCCAGGCACAGTTCAAGGGACCCCGGTGAAAAGCTGAGGTCTGAGGAAGATATCCTGGGTGGACACTAACTGGCAGATGGTCATCTTGTGTGTTCCAGGACATAAGCGAAATCTTTGGTGATTCACTAGAAAGTCCTGCAGCTGCAAACACACCTGGGTTACATCATGTAGCATTCTTCACCACACCACCACTTGTTCTCACCTTCATATTGCCTTCCCTACCCTGATTCATTCTCATTTGTGAGGCAACATTTAAAAAGCATCATAAGTTTCTGTCAGGTCAGTGTCACATTATTAGCTTCTCTAATTAAGTAAGAGATAACAGTCTCTGTGACAGATTGGCTTTTCCAAAAAGGATCACAGCAGTATTTCTGGCCCCACATCCTCTTCAGAAGCCTGCTATGCCCCATCAAGAGGTGGTGCCTATTTCCCTTCTCTTTGTAACTGCCTTGACAAACAGAGTATGGTAGAAGAGACAGTTCATGACTTCCAAGACTATGCCGTAAAAGGTGGGGTGGCTTAATGCCTGTCTCTCAAGACACTTGTCCTTGGAATGTGGCCACCACCTTTTGAGGAAGCTCAAACCAACTACAGGAGAGGCTACACAGAGGTTCTCTGGCCACAGCTCTAGTGAAAGTCTCCGCCAACAGTCACCATCAACCACCAGACCTGCGAGGGAGGGAGCCATCAGCTAGTGCCAGCCCTCCAGTGGCACTAAACTGAGTGGAGCGAAGATGAGATGAGATATCCTAAATAAGCCCCACCCAAACTGTAGACACAGGATATAAGTAGAGGTCATTATGTTAAGCCATTAACTTTTGGGTGGTGTTTACAGATAACCAGCCTCCTTTATATTGAATCTAAAGAGTGCATTCAGGAAGGAAACTAGTTTCTCTCTCCCTCACCCTACATTGTCTAATGGCTAATTATCCTTCCCATAATCATTTATCATGAGGCAGCAACAGGACATCTTTACAAATAACCTGCTTCTACAAATGTAGAGGTCACCATAAATTGCCAGAATGACCTCCGGCTAAACTCATTTGTGAAAATCCAGAGCAATCATGTATCTAATGAAATCAACCTGTTGAACTCCAACTTGTCTGTGGAGGCCACATCCTTATGTTACTATCCAATCCAAAGTGGATGAAGCACAAGAAAACTATGATTTTTCATGATGCAAGGAAGTTGAGAACTGTGCCTGTTATTTGAGATGATATATAAAGATTACTTGACCCAGAGATTTAATGATTCTGCTTTTAGCAAAATAATTAAGCAGCTCTTGAAAATGTTACTTTATCTGATTTCTTTTTCTCAGCATTACTCATAATAAAAATATCTACTTATTGGAAACTTACTGAAGAGTCTGGGACACTGCCATGGAGGCTGGATAGCTCACTGGAAAGAGCCTGGGGCTGGGAGCTTGGAGATCCAACTGTGTGGTCTTAGGAAAGCATGGTACCTCTCTGCTTTGCAGATGTGAAATGGAAGCCCCGGTTTTTATGATTTCTAGGGGCTGTCTCAAGTCTGACTTCCTCTAACTTCGGAGAATGGAATGGGGGTGCCGATTCACAGAAACTACTTCACATTTTAGCTAAGGAAATGCACCCTGAGGCAATTATCTTAAAGCTAACCAAGAACATTGGCAAACAAACCATTTTATTACATCCAGCAGGTTTTCTCCATGTTATTAGTGGGAGTTACATGGAAAAAGAATGCAAGAAAAAGGAACAAAACCTTGAGCTAAAGGCAAGATAACCTTCTATAATTCCACTGAAACTGCTCGGGCCCACCCAGCTCCACCACCTCCAGTAGCCCATCTAGTTGGTGAAGTAACAACAGGTAACATCCAAGCTACTGCTGTTACTGCCAACAGACCATGCCTCCACCAGGGCACCATTCTTGACTATCTTTCCAAATCCAAATGTACTGGTCCTGAATGCAGCTCTGAAAGATGCTCACAGTGAGGGGAGTGAAATGAGCATTTAAAGACTGGTGCTGTATACAAGGCCTCCACTTCTTCACCTGTTTAAGATCTAATTTGTGTCAGCCAGGGGGAGAAAAGTCTTGACTGAGTAGTCTCATCTACCACACACAAAAAACACTGATCAAACTCATTTATGGTAATAGCACTAAGCAATTGATTTTTTTAAATTACATCCCTGAAATTTCTGGAAATAGATGTTAATAGTAGCTATCAAGATCATGTTTAAACAGAATGCAGTAAGTACACCGTGATCCTGGGAAAACTTTGTTTCCCAGCTGCTATGTTTGACATTAAAAGGAATCCCCTGAAAACAGAAGAGTTCTTTCACTTCACTGGGACTGAAAAGCCATCATCTAACCTCTGCTGTGTGCAGTCAAGAACACAGGCCCAAGAAGAGCCCTGAGATGCAAGCTGTTTCTATTCCCTGGTGGCTCCAAGAAATGTGAAGTTCTTGGCCAGCCACTGAGCCTTCTGGATGAAGGTATCTTGTCATCAGGACAGAAAATATTAGATTCTGTAAGTTTTTAATGCTTCACTGTGAAGAACTTATGAGTAAATACAGTCCACATAAAGAATGGGTGGGACGGCAAGCCTGGCCATTCTTGTTCCCCTTTGTTCAAGTATATTTAACCCCTGGAACACAGTGATATTTACAAACAATAAGATCTTTCTGTATACTTAGTTTCCATGCAAGTGACAATGAAAAATGAAAAGATTTAGACTTTCAACCTAGATTCGATTCAGATCAAAATTCTTATCTACTGGCAGCACCTTTTTTTATTTTTTAACTCTGGGAAGTCATTCCTGTGACCTAAGATTCCAGTTATAGAAGAGGAAATTAAACCAACTAAGCTCTGCTTGGACTATAAGGAATACCTAATGCATTATTTTAACTCTATTCTGTCTACTGGAAGAACTCCCAGCTTTCTCTGACCTTTCTGATCCCACCCTCCCTTACTCCAGTCCTAACTCTAATCATGAAGAGAGGATGCTTAGAAGGTAGAAGGTTAAGAAAAGGAAGAGTGACCATCTAGAATGTTTTCCAGAGAGGAAACTACTTTTTTTTTTTTTTTTAAAGGGGGTGGGGGATGAGCAGAAATAACATTCCCCCTTAAGGCAGGACATATAAGGGAATGAGGGATCACATGTGAAAAGTAAGCATCTCTATTCCCTTGTCTTTTCCAGTATGTAGTGTCCAGGAAGAATCAGAAGAAACAAGTTTTCGGGGCCAATCTCTTTAGGTTGGGAAACTCACCTTTATACATAAAGAATCTACTCAACCCATAGGCTTTGAAATGCTGGTAATGAGTAGTGGTCTAAGGGACTGTGACTAACACCAAGTGCCAATCTCATGCCTGGGTTGTGCAGGTAGCAAGTACCGTATTTAATACTTACACCATTTATAAAGAGCACTTCCTTCTCTCCTATTTGTATTATTACAAAGGAAGCTGTGAAGGACTGAGCTATTTTTATCTGTTCACTAGTTCTTACTCTATCGATTCTTCAATCTATGGGGACACACAGTTCTGGGAGAATAAAGGTTAAGTACTTCTTTTCCTTGCTTAGGAAAGAGGGTGGGGAAAATAAAAAAGAATCCCAAAATGAAGCATGCTAGGAAACTTCTGGCTGTGGTAGAGCAAAGAGGTAGATAAATCCTTTCCCTAAAAAAAAACAAAACAAAGCCCCAAAACACAAATATAAATCTGGATGAAAGTGTCACAAATTACCATTTTATGGCAAATCAACCAAAGGCAAACAACCAAGTAAAAAGTATTATTGGCCGGGCGCAGTGGCTCATGTCTGTAATCAGCACTTTGAGGGACCAAGGCGGGTGGGATCACCAGAGGTCAGGAGTTCAAGACCAGCCCAGCCAACATGGTAAAACCCCATCTCTACTAAAAATAAAAAAATTAGCCGGACGTGGTGGTGTGCACCTGTAATCCCAGCTACTTGGGAAGCTGAGGCAGAATTGCTTGAACCCAGAGGCTGCAGTGGGCCGAGATCATGCTATTGCACTCCAGCCTGGGTGACAAGAGTGAAACTCTGTCTCAAAAAAAAAAAAAAAAAAAAAAAAACCACAACCATTTAGCCATAGAAAGGAGTAAAGTACTAACACATGCCACATGGAAGAACCTCAAAAATACGGTATGTGAAAAATGCCAGTGACCAAAGACCACAAATGATTCCAGTTACATGAAACGTCTGGGACAGGCTAACCTACGGTGGCTGCCTAGGGCTGTGAGGTGGTGACAATATTCTAAAATTTATTGTGATTATGGTTATACAACTTTGTGCATATACTAAAAACCACTGAACTGTTCAACTTAGTGAATTGTACAGCATGTGAGATATAATAAAAAAAAACACAACTGGCCGGGCGCGGTGGCTCAAGCCTGTAATCCCAGCACTTTGGGAGGCCGAGGCCGGTGGATCACGAGGTCAAGAGATCGAGACCATCCTGGTCAACATGGTGAAACCCCGTCTCTACTAAAAATACAAAAAAAAACCAGCAGGGCATGGTGGCATGTGCCTGTAATCCCAGCTACTCAGGAGGCTCAGGCAGGAGAATTGCCTGAACCCAGGAGGCGGAGGTTGCAGTGAGCCGAGATCGCGCCATTGCACTCCAGCCTGGGTAACAAGAGCGAAACTCCGTCTCAAAAAAAAAAAAAAAACCCCAAAAAAAACAAAAACAAAAACAAAAAAACCACACACAACTAAATCCTAGAAACTCAACTCTCAGAAGATTACTTTATAGGTATCTGTGGGCTGGGCACGGTGGCTCACACCTGTAATCCCAGCACTTTGGGAGTTTGAGGCAGGCAGATCACGAGGTCAGGAGTTCGAGACCAGCCTGACCAACATGGTGAAACTCCGTCTCTACTAAAAATACAAAAATTAGCTGGGCATGGTGGTGTGCGCCTGCAATCCCAGTTACTCAGGAGGCTGAGGCAGGAGAATCACTTGAACCTGGGAGACAGAAGTTGCAGTGAGCTGAGATCGCACCATTGCACTCCAGGCTGGGTGACAGAGTGAGACTCTATCTCAAAAAAAAAAAAAAAGGTAGGTCCATAAGCTGTTGATGTCTTAATTTCTTGAACCTATGAACATATTTATTTACATGGCAAGAGAGTTTGCAGATGTGATGAAGAATTCTAAGGACAGGAAGATGATCCTGAATTGTCCAGGTGGACCCAATCTAATCACACAAGGCCTTAAAAGCAGATAACCTATGGTCAGAGTGATGCAATGTGATGACCTGACAAGTTGGTATTGGCTTTGAAGATGGAGGAAGGGGCTACAAGCCAGCAAACATGAGTGCCTCTATAAGCTGGAAAAGGCAAGGAAATAGATTCTCTCCTAAAGCCTTGAGAAAAGAACACAGCTCTGCTGACACCTTGATTTTAGCCCAGTAAGAGCCATGTTGGAATCCTAACCTACACAGCTGTAAGATGAAAATTATGTGTTGTTTTAGCTACATTTGTAGTAATTTCAATAGTAATAGAAAATGAATACACTAGACTATAAATTATTTGTTTTATATAGAAAAGAAAATGAATCTTAGTAAATCATCTGGAATAAATGAAGAAGCACAAAATATCAGAAACATGGGACATAAAAACCTCAAAACCACAGATAATTGGGGCAACAACATTCCTGCCAACACCAAAAAATTTTTTTTCCTTAATTTTTGCTGAAGTATAATATACATGAAGTACCCAAATGGTAAGTACAGCTAAAAGAATTTTCACAAAGTGAATACACCATGTAGTCACCTTCCCCAAATGAAGATACAGAATATAACCAGAATCCCAGACAGCATCCCTCAGTTCCCCTAAAGATACCACTATTCCGACATATCATAATAGAGTGGCCACCACTTTTCTGGTTTCATTTAAATGGAATAATCGTTTGGACTCCTGTGTATCTGGCTGCTTCTGCTCAACATCACGTGTGTGAGATTCATCCAGGCTGCTGCATGTTGCAACAGTTTGTTATTTTTTGCTTTGTGTTGTTGTACCTTATATATCACAATTCATTATCCCTTCACGTCTTGATGATTATTTGGGTTGTTTCCACCTTTTGACTCTTATGAAGACTATTTAACTTCAGCAGATACTGCTAAAGTTTTCCAAACTGGCTAGAACTGTTTACAACCCTATCAAAAGTGTGCAAATGTTCTTGTTCTCTGCTTCCTTGCCAACACTTGGTATTATCAACTTTTAAAATCAGGCATTCTGTGTCTAATCTGCTGCACACATAGCAAAGCCTGGCTGTATTTTATTTTTTAAATGCTAATAAAAATTAGATCCTGAAGTTTTTTTAACTTGCTATTCTCAGATTTTACATGCATCTTTGTTAGTATTTCCTACATCATAATCATGTCTGCAAATAGAATTTTCTCTTTCCAATTATTATACCTCTTATCTTTCTGCCTTACTACCCTGACTAGAACTTTATTTTTTAATCTTTTGTAGTGACAGAGGTCTATGTTGCCCAGGTAAGTCTTGAACTCTTAACCTCAAGGGATCCTTCTGCCTCAGACTCCCAATAGAGCTTTACATACAACGCTGAATGGAAGTGATGAGAGCAAGGTCTTGTCTGTTCCCTCATCTCTAGAAGAAAGCTTTCAGTAAGTCACTATTAAGCTTAATAATATAAATATTATTTTTTGTAGTGTCCTTTATCATATTTTTTAAAGTCCCTTTATTCCCAGTTTGTTAAATATTTGTTCTGTGGGTTTTTTTTTTTTTTTGAAACTAATGAACAGGTGTTGAATTTTATCAAATGCTTTTGTTCTTCTACTTTGACTACATCTCATTTTTCCCTCCATTTTGAGAACTTTGAAGGACTTTAATTCATTGAAATGTTTTGAGACTGCATGTGGCCAATTAGAAGGAATGTGCAATCCCCTGTTGTTTGGTGCAGTGTTTTATAGATTAGTCAGGACAAAGTAGTTAATAGCATTACTCATATCTTCTGTAGCACTACTAAATTTCATTTGTTTTTTTAATTCATGACAGAAGTGTATTAAAATCTCCAAATATGCCTATTTTGCCTTTTAGATCTATCAGTTTTCCTTTATATTTTCTGGGGCTATGCTACTGGATACATATGAATTTATGATGTGCTCTAAGTGCCTATAAAGTCTTCCTGGCAGTGTTAAGTCTTACAATGTTGTTTTCTAAGAATGCCTTGACTATTGTTACTGTTTTAATCCTTTATTATTATGAACAACCTCTATCTCTAGTAATATTTCTGTGAAATAACACTTTGAAATTAATATAGCTCTTCTGGCGGTTCTTTGGTTAGTGTTTGCATAGTATATCTTTTCCAACTCTTTTACTTTTAGTCTTTCCGTATTTTTTTTTTTTTGAGACGGAATTTCGCTCTTTTTACCCAGGCTCACCGAAACCTCCACCTCCTGGGTTCAGGCAATTCTCCTGCCTCAGCCTCCCGAGTAGCTGGGATTAGAGGCACATGCCACCATGCCCAGCTAATTTTTTTTTTTTTTTTTTTGTATTTTTAGTAGAGACGGGGTTTCACCATGTTGACCAGGATGGTCTCAATCTCTTGACCTCGTGATCCACCCGCCTCGGCCTCCCAAAGTGCTGGGATTACAGGCTTGAGCCACCGTGCCCGGTCTTCAGTCCTACCATTTAAAAAGGGTCTCAGGGCCGGGCGCGGTGGCTCACTGGGGAGGCTGAGAATTGCCTGAAGCCAGGAGGCGGAGGTTGCAGTGAGCCGAGATTGCGCCATTGCACTCCAGCCTGGGTAACAAGAGCGAAACTTTGTCTCAAAATAAACAAACATAAATAAATAAATAAATAAAATAAAAATAAAACAGGTCTCCTGTACACAAATCATGGTTGGGGCTATTGTTTTTATTTTTATTTTTTTGAGACAGAGTCTTGTTCTGTCGCCAGGCGCCAGGCTGGAGTGCAGTGGCACAATCTCGGCTTACTGCAACCTCTGCCTTCTGGGTTCAGGCAATTCTCCTGCCTCAGCCTTCCAAGTAGCTGGGACTACAGGCACATGCCACCATGCCCAGCTAATTTTTGTATATTTTTTAGTAGAGACGGAGTTTCACCATGTTGGCCAGGATGGTCTCGATCTCTTGACCTCGTGATCTCGTGATCTGCCCGCCTCAGCCTCCCAAAGTTCTGGGGTTACAGGCATGAGCCACCACACTTGGTCGGGTCTATTGTTTTTAATCTGAAAATCTTTGTCTTTTAACTGGAATAGTCAGCCTGTTTAACTACAATGCAATTTTTACACATTTGGGTTTACATCTATTACTATACCCTTAGTTCTTTGTTCCTTTTCTCTTCTTTCCTGCCTTATTTTAGACTAAGCAAATATTAATATTTCAGTTCTCTTCTGTCAGCCTCTTATATTCCATTCTTTCATCACTTTAATTGTTAACAGTATGACTTTATAGTAGCCACACAGAAAAAGTTAAAAACATATATTAACATATTTAATCAAATATATTAAAAATATGATTTCAACATGTAATCAGTATTTTTTAAATGAGGTATTTACATTCTTTTTTTTCCATACTAAGTCTTCTAAGTCTTCAAAATCTGGTGTTTATTTTATAGTCACAGCACATCTCAATTCAGAATAGCCACATTTTAAGCTCTCAGAAACTCCATGCAGCCAATGTCAACCGTAGCAGAGTGCAGCCATAGAGATTTACAATGTGCAACCCTTAACTTATTAAGAGTCTATGACAAATTAGTAATTTCTTGACCTTCTGAACAATGCAAGGACCTTGCAACACCTTAATTACATTTGCTGCCACCCTCCTAACTTTTGAACCATTTTATGTTAAATTTTCAACCTACATATATATTGTTATTACGCTACAGTCAATATTCATATATATTTACCTTCATATTTACTCTTCCACCGTTCTTTATTCCTTCCTGCAATTTTGTTTCCCTATGGGATTACTTTCTGTAACTTACTTTCTTTTTCTTTCAGAATGGGCCTACTGGTGACAAATACTCTTTATTATCTATTGAGAAATCAGCTGCCAAACTTATTATTCCTCTTAACCTAATTATCTTTTTTCTCTAGCAATTAAAGATTTTTTTCACTGTCCTTGACTTTTAGCCCTTTGATTATGGCACTCCTAGCCCTCTCATTTAGTGTAACCCAATTGCCTGTGTCTTAAACCTTCTGTTGTGTCCCTTGTCTCCATTACACTATTATTTTTCATTCTTTCATTTCTCAGTGCTTCATTGTGGATCTTTCTTAGTGATCAGTCTTCTAATTCATACATCTTTTCTGTGTTGAGTGGTTGTTAAACACATATATGGGAGTTTTTAACTCAAGCTAATGTATTTTTTAGTCCTAAAATTTTCATTTGGCCAGGCGCAGTGGCTCACACCTGCAATCCCAGTACTTCAGGAGGCCCAGGCTGGCAGATCACCTGAGGTCAGGAGAGACCAGCCTGGCCAACATGGTGAAACTCTGTCTCAAAAAAACAAAACAAAACAAAACAAAACAAAACAAAAAAACAATTAGCTGGACATGGTGGCAGTTGCCTGTAATCCCAGCTACTCAGGAGACTGAGGCAGGAGAATCACTTGACCCCAGGAGGTGGAGGTTGCAGTGAGCTGAGATTGCACCACTGTACTCTAGCCTAGGTGACGAGAGCAAAACTCTACCTGAAAAAATAAAAAATCAAATAAAATATTTGTCTGATTCTATTTTATAGATTCCAGTTCTCTCGTAAAACCCTGTATCTCTTCAGCTGTTTCCATAAACTCATAAATCAGTTATTTTAAGGCCCAAGAGTTCCAATATCTGGATCACTTCAAGTTCTTTTCCTGTTACTCATTCTTTCTCTTGATTTTCATTCATTTGATCCCGCTTATTAGCATGCCTAGTATTTTTATTAATTAATTAATTATAGAGACAGGGTCTTACTATGTGGCCAGGTTGGTCTTAAACTCTTGGCCTCCAGTAATCTTCCTACCTTGGCCGCTCAAAGTGCTAGAATTACAAGTATGAGCCACTGCGCCTGGCAATGCCTGGTATTTTGATGGAATGCAGGATACTATGTTTAAAAGAGCACAGGGGCTAAGTTTCTTCTGGCAGGCAACTAGAATAAGGGCTGATCACCTTGATCCAATCAAAGTTTTGAAGCTGGATTTTAAGCTGGTAACTTCTGGTCAGCCTTTATTGGTAGGACATAATTCTTTTGAGGTCTCAATTAAAAGCCTGGAGTATTTTCCATCATCATTCCTCTTTGGCTGGCCTTGAAATCTAATTTTTTGTCTATCTGCTCCTGTGAGAACAAAAACTATGCTTAAGTTGTTTAGCCTTTGGTAACAGCTTTCTACTGAATTTCTTCTGAATTTGAAAAATATCTTAATTTGAAAAATACCTTAACAGCAAAAGCTAAGTCAAATAATGAGTTTACTACCCTCTTTCTCTCTCTATTTTTCCAAAGAGTTGAGGTCACACTCTGTTGCCCAGGGTCAAGTACAATCGTGTGATCAAAGCTCACTGTAACCTCGAACTCCTGGGCTCAAGCAATCTTCCTGCCTCAGCCTCCTTGGGTAGCTGGGATTACAGGCATGTGCCAACATGTTGGCTGAGTTCATTGCTCTTGAGGTTGTTTTTTCCCTAGGATCTTGGACCCTCAAATCCTGGCTGCCTTAGAATCCCTCATTTTAAACTTTAGTCCCGATATTCAGCGATTCTGAAACAAACTCTGGACCACTGCTTTGTCTGGCCTCTACCCCATGGGAAGAATCAGCCAATGCCCTAAGGGAAAAAAGCAGGAGTAAATATGGGCTCAACTGAATAGGATTTTTCTCTACAATTTTGGCTCCTGCCAAATTTGACCTGGCTGTCTTGGTTAGTCCCAAATGCCTTTAACGATATTTATTTTTGTATTTTAAACAGTTTTTACAGCAGTCTCATCAGAGATTTGGTCTGATATTCTGTTATAACCATAAACAAAGTTTTACTGAGTTTTAATTACTGATACAGTTTTTACTGACTAGTCTATAAACTTCCTGAGAATAGAAACTATTTTTATTCCCTAACTTCTAGTTAAACACTTAGCACACTACCTGACACAGAGCTTACTATTTCATAAATTATTAGCTTTCTTTTTTCTTTTTTGAGACGGAGTCTCGAAGTGTTGCCTGGGCTTGAGTGCAAAGACGTGATCTCAACTCACTGCAACCTCTGCCTCCCAGGTTCAAGTGATTCTCCTGCCTCAGCCTCCCAAATAGCTGGGACTACAGGCACCCACCACCAAATCTGGGGCTGATTTTTTGTATTTTTAGTAAAGATGAGGTTTCACCACATTGGCCACGCTGGTCTCAAACTCCTGACCTTGTAATCCATCTGCCTCGGCCTCTCAAAGTGTTGGGATTACAGGTGTGAGCCACTGTGCCCAGCCTATCAGCTTTTTTATATTAGGGAAAAAAGCTTAGAATGCAAATAAAGCATAGCACATAAATATAAGCCTGCTAAACCATTCCAGCCCTTTAATTCTTTTAATTCCACTTATCTCCAGTAAGAAATATCCAATCTTTTCTTCTGTGGTCCACACATTAATGAAGTACATCCATCAGTAAAACTGCATTCTCAATGTTAATCTGAGGTTAAATCACCTCAGACATTACTAAAATATTTTGTTCATTTATTAAAAGTCTTTTGTTCTAGATTAAGTGATTTCATTATTCTTTGGATTTAACCAATCCATTTCTAGGTCTAGCATTTTTATCAGAAAACAATGAGATTTTTCATTCAAAATAAAGCTCTCTCAAGTTAACCTTTAGAGGCATCTTGATTACATTCAATTAGGGTTTTCCAAGAGGGCAAGAAAACAATGATACAACAAAAGCTCTTAGATATAAAATCTAAAACCAAAGAAAAGTTGACTGAAAGTATAAATATTTTCTTTATGCCAGTGGGTTACTCTTGTATTATCAATCTTGTACCATCAATTCCTAAAGACAACAGCTTAAAAAAATTAAAAATGGTTGTCTCTGGACAGCAGAAATTTTCGAGGTAAGGAAATAGGGAACTTGATTACCACTTCTCACAACAAACACTTAAAAATTATTAGAGTTAGTCCCGTATCTAAATTAAAAACATAATTTTATATAAACAGAGGCACTGATTTTTTAAAAAAGAGAAAAAAAGGAAGACGCAACCCTTAAAGCAATAGTACTGAAAGCTGGTTACACAATGCCCTGGACTCAAAAGACAGCCTTGAGGCAGCCATTTATCCTTGTGGGGGTTTCAGTCCCAGATCTGCAAACCTGATAATAAACCAGAACTCCAAGATATTTTCAACACTAATATTCTACTATTCTAAAGCTTCAGTGTATGATAAATGGCAGAGCACAAGTTAAAAGAGAAAAATGTATTTGTTAAATAAAAGCTAAACTCATAAGGGCTTGTTTTGTAATGGATGCTTAATGAAATTACAGTGATCAGCACAGTAATTTTAGGGTGACTCTTATGAGAGTTAACGAAAGATGATATGGGCATTAGGGAATCTATCTCCATTGATTAGACAGCTTCTTCATAAAGCACGCACGTTCCAAGCATTAATGATCCATCTGGGGCCTCTGAGAGCCGTATGTGCTAAGTGTCACGTAACAGCTTCTGCTCTCACAAACTAGTCAAGTGTCACAACCTACCCTTTTCTGCAAACTGTGAGTAGTCAGAGACCAAAGGACTGAACCGAAACTGCTGGATCCAAAGGCTGGGCATAATCATCCATTTATAGCTAGATAGGGAAAGGGCGCTGGCCCTTCCTATATGATTCTTGACAAATTAAGAGCACTATTAGATATGGCTTTCAGTTTTAAAAGATTATGCATTTCAGACCAGGTGCAGTGGCTCACACCTGTAATCTCAGCACTTTGGAAGCCTGATAAAGACGGATCACTTGAGGTCAGGAGTTCGAGACCAGCCTGACAAACATGGCAAAACCCATCTCTACTAAAAACACAGAAATTAGCTGGGCGTGGTGACAGGCCCCTGTAATCCCAGTTACTCTCGAGGCTGAGGCAGGAGAATTGCTTGAACCTGGGAGGTGGAGGCTGTAGTGAGCCAAGATTGCGTCATTGCTCTCCAGCCTGGGTGACAGTGAGACCCCATCTCAAAAAAAAAAAAAAAAAGATTATGTATTTCAAACTGTCCAATTTTTTTTTTTTTTAATTATACTTTAAGTTCTGGGGTACATGTACAGAATGTGTAGGTTTGTTACACAGGTAAACTACATGCCATGGTGGTTTGCCGCATCCATCAACCAGACTGTCCCAATTTGAACTTACAGAGCTTGAAATAAAAGAATCAGTATCCTCTTTGCTTCTAAAGGTAAGAAACAGATAGATATCGGTCTCACAGGAAACGAAAGCCAACTGCCTCCCTCAAGCCATACATACATATCATCAAAGAAGCGTCCATAGGAAGTAGGAAAGCAGAGAATTGGGTTGGTAGCAAAGACTGTCAAGTGTACAAAAAGAATTTTCCTTATGTACGATTAAACATCCTATATCATATATCCCCCTGCATTTCAAGTACCAAGTAAACGGAAAGAAACTTTAAATTATTAATTGAAATAATTGATTTGTGTGTATATATATGTTTCTACATATAGATTAAGGTGTATATATATATATATATTAAATATCTTAAGATGACAAAATCATAGGACTTAAACTAGAAGAACCCAAGAGGCATTAAATAATTGACATAATGCTTGAATTATCTCCATTTAATTAACTTGATACATGACAAAGTTCTAAAATCAAAGGAAAAGTAATTTTTTTTTTCCTGAGACAGGGTCTTACTCTGTCGCCTAGGCAGGAGTACAGTGGTGTGATAACAGCTCACAGCAGCCTCAACTTCCCAGCTTAAGTAACCCTCCTGCCTCAGCCCTCTAAGTAGCTGGGCTGAGGTGGGAGGATCGCTACCATGCTGGCTAATTTTTTTTTTTTTTTTTTTTTGAGACGGAGTTTCGTTCTTGTTACCCAGGCTGGAGTGCAATGGCGCGATCTCGGCTCACCGCAACCTCCGCCTCCTGGGTTCAGGTGATTCTCCTGCCTCAGCCTCCTGAGTAGCTGGGACTACAGGCACGCGCCACCATGCCCAGCTAATTTTTTGTATTTTTAGTAGAGACGGGGTTTCACCGTGTTGACCAGGATGGTCTCGATCTCTTGACCTCGTGATCCACCCGCCTCGGCCTCCCAAATTGCTGGGATTACAGGCTTGAGCCACTGCGCCCGGCCAGTTTTTTTTTAAGTAGAGAGAAGATCTCACTATGCTGCTCAGGCTGGTCTCAAACTCCTAAGCACCAGCAATCCTTCAAGGGGGAAGTAATTTATAATGTTCCAAAATTACTTAATTTATTGTCTACAAAAATTTAAAACTTAGGTTATAAGAAGATACCTAACAACGAGGAAGACAATACAAGTACACCTCAGACTGTACTTCGTCTTCTTGTGCTTCATAGATACTGCGTTTTTTTACAACTTGAGGGTTTGTGGCAATTCTGTATATCAAACAAGTCTGTTGGTACCATTCTGCCAACAACATGTGCTCATTTCAATGTCTCCGGGTCAAGTTTGGTAATTCTTGCAATATTTTTTATTATAACCGTTATGGTGATGTGTTACCAGTGATCTTTGATGGCACTACAGTAATTGTTTTGGGGTGCCCTGAACTGTGCCCATACAAGACAGTGAACTTAATCTATAAGTTGTGTGTGTTCTGAATGATCCACTGACTAGCCATTTTGTCTCTCTCTCTCTCCTTGGGCTTCCCTACTCCTTGAGACATAACAATGTTAAAATTAGGCCAATTAATAACCCTACAATGGCCTCTAAGTGTTCAAGTAAAAGGAAGACTAACACATCTTTCACTTTAAATCAAAACCTAGAAATGCTTAAGCTAACTGAGAAAGACATGGCAAAAGCCAAGAGGCTGAAAGCTAAGCCTCATGTGCCAGTTAGTCAAGTTGTGAATGCAGAGAAAAAGTTATTGAAGGAAATTAAAAGTGCTACACCAGTGAATACACAAATGATAACAAAATGGCCTTATTGCTGATATGGAGAAAGTTTTCATGCTTTCAATAAAAGATCAAACCAGCTACAACATTTCCTTAAGCCAAAGCTGAATCCACAGCAAGGCCCTAACTCTCTTCAATTCTGTGAATGCTGAGATTGGTGATGAAGTTGCAGAAGAAAAGTTTGAAGCTAGCAGAGGCTGGCTCAATGTTGAAGGAAAGAAGTCATCTCCATAACATACAAGTTCAAGGTGAAGCAGCAAGTGCTGATATAGAAGCTGCAGCAAGTTACCCAGAAGATCTAGCTAAGATCACTGATGAAGGTGGCCACACTAAATGACAATTTTCAATGTGGATAAAACAGCCTTCTTTTAAAAGAAGATGACACCTAGGACTTTCATACTACAGAGGAAAAGTCAATGCGTGGCTTCAAAGGTTCAAAGGACAGGCTGTCTCTCTCATTAGGGGCTAAGCAGCTGGTGACTTTAAGTGGAAGCCAGCGCTCATTTACCAGTCCCACAATCCTAGGGCCCTTAAGAGTTATGCTAAATCTACTCTGCCTGTGGTCTATAAATGGAACAACAAAGGCTGGATGACAGCCCATCTGTTGACAGCATAGTTTATTGAACACTTTAAGCCCAATGTTCCTTTCAAAATATTACTGCTCATTGACAATGCAACAAATCAGCCAGGAGCTGTAATGATGATACAGGGAGATTAATGTTGTTTTCATGTCTGCTAATACAATATCCATTCTGCAGCTCACAGATCAAGGAGTGGGCTTAAAATGTTCAATAAACTATGGGGTCTCGCCACTTGAAGCCAAGATCATGGACTTTAACCAAATGACAAAGGAGAAACAAATGAAGCAGCTTAAAGAGAAGTAACAAGATCAGTTTCAAAAACACTTTGGTAGTAAGCTAGAAGCTGGACAAGAGATGCGAAAACTACGTATGTCCATGTGAAAACTTGTTGTACACAAAAGTCTTCGACCAGGCAGGGTGGAATGTGCCTGTAGATTCAGCTACTTGGGAGGCTGAGGTGGGAAGATCACTTGAGACCAGACTGGGCAACACAGTAAGACCTCATGCCAAAAAAAAGTTCATAACAGTGATATATATAACCCCCCCAAAAGTGTAAGCAACACAGACACCATCCTGAAGAGAAGAATGGAGGAACTATATGTAGCATATCCATATAATGGAATATTATTTGGCCACAAAAAGGAATGAAGTACTAGTATATGCTACAGCATGGATAAACCTTAAAAACATGATTCTAAGTGAAAAAAGCAGTCACAGAGGACCACATACTGTGTGATTCCACTTATAAGAAATGTCCATAATAAGGAAATCTATAGGACAGAAAGTGATTAGTGGTTGCCTGTAGTAAATAGAGAATGACTGCTACTGGGTATAGGATTTCTTTATGGGGTAGTAAAAATATCCTAAAACTGATTGTGGTAATGGTTTTACAACTCTGAATGTATTTAACACCCCCTCCCCCGCCCCGAAATGTACACTTTAAGTTGGATGAATTGTATCTTGTATGGCCTATCGCAATAAAAAAAGTTCTTAAGAAAAAAAACAACTAAGTGATTGTATAATTTTCATTTATGCTTGAGGTTTCAGTTCTATAACCAACTTGTAACTGCCAGCATTGATGTTCTTGCCATTCAACAAAGCCTGAGACTTTTCAAGTTTGAGTATGGAGGTTTTTTTTTTTTTTTTTTTTTTTGCGATAAGAATTTCACTCTTGTTGCCCAGGTTGGACTGCAGTGGTGTGATTTCAGCTCACCTCAACCTCTGTCTCCAGGGTTCAAGTGATTCTCCTGCCTCAGCCTCCCAAGTAGCTGGAATTACAGGCATGTGCCACCATGCCCGGCTAATTTTTGTATTTTTAGTAGAGATGGCGTTTCACCATATTGACTAGGCTGGTCTTGAACTCCTGACCTCAGGTGATCCACTGCTTTGGCCTCCCAAAGTGCTGGGATTACAGGCTATGAGCCACCACGCCCAGGCTGAGTGTGGAAGCCATTTGAGGTTCACTTAGCATAAAATTTTCATAGTTTGTCCAAGTTGCAGCATGTTCTAATCCATGAACATGGTATGTCTTTCCATTTATTTAGATTGTCTTCAATTTCTTTCAGCAATGTTTTGTATTTTTCAGTGTATCAGACTCATGCCTCCTTTGTTAAATTTATTTCTAGATAGTTTATTCTTTTTGATGTTGCTATAAATGGAAATGTTGTTTTAGTTTATTGCTAGTATAAGTAAATGCAAGTGATTTTTGTGTACTGATCTTGCATCTTGCAACTTTGCTGAATTTACTACAGGTATTGATCGACTTATGACCTATGCAACTTAACGACCATTTGACTTTACGACCACAATAGCTAGCCACAACTGCTCCATGTCTGGCAGCGCAAATGTTGCCCAGCTGGGCGTACGACAGTGCAGACCAGCTTCTGGCAGCACTACCATCTCCGCGTGCACCATTTCAACTGTACATATAGCCTACTCAACTTACGACCAAATCGTGTTACGACCATTTCGCGGCCCCGACCACGGTCGTAAGTCAAGCACTACCTGTAATTCCAACAGTTTTTATGTGAATTCTTAAAGGTTTTCTAGATAATAGCTGGGTGTGATGGCCTACACCTGTAGTCCCAGATACTCAGGAGGTTGAAGAGGAAGTAATGTGTAGTCTGCTATTTTTGGGTGCAGTGTTGTATAAAATACGTATTTAGGTCTAGTCGGTATATAGTATTATTCAAGTCTTCTATTCCCTTGCTGTTTTTCTATCTGGTCTTAGTCTTTTTTTTTTTTTTTTTTTTTTAAAGTTGTTTTATTATTGTGGTAAATACACATAACAAATCATTTTAACCATCTTTAAGTATACAGTTCAACAGCATTAAGTATATTCACTTTACTGTGCTATAATCACCACGATCCACCTCCAGTATTTTTCATTTTATAAAACTAAACTGTGTACCCACCACCTTTCTTTTTTCCCCTCCCCAGCCGGGGGAAATCGACATTCTACTTTTTGTCTCTCTATATATTACTACTCTAGGTACTCCATATAATTAGAATCGTGTAGTATTTCTCCTTTTGCATATGGCTTGTTTCATTTAGCACAGTGTCTTCAATGTGCATCGCGCTGTAGCATGTGTAAGAATTTCCTTCGTTTTTAAGGAAGAATGGTATTCCATTGTATTATATAACACAGGTTGTTTATCCATTCATCTATCGATGGACACCTGGTTGCTTCCACTTTTCGGCTATTTTAAGTAACAGTGCCATGAAAATGGGTGTGCTTAAAACATTTCTCTAAATCTCTGCTTTCAATTCTTTTGGGTATATACGCAGAAGTGGAATTGCCAGATCATATGGTAATTCTGTTTATTTTTTTCAGGAATTGTCATACTATTTTCCACAGCAGTTACATTTTATTGGTCCCTCCCCAACAAAACATAAGCCTACACATTTCTCTACATCGTTGCCAACACTACTAATCTACTTTTTTAGCCAGTGGAAGTTGGCATGGAGATTTTTTTTTGGGTCGGGGGACAGAGTCTCACTCTGTCGTCCAGAGGCTCAATATCGGCTCACTGCAACCTCTGCCTCTGGGTTCAAGTGATTCTCCTGACTTAGCTTCCTGAATAGCTGGGATTACAGGCGTAAGCCACCACGCCCAGCTATTTATTGTATCAATAGAGACAGGGTTTCACCATGTTGATCAGGCTAGTCTTGAACTCTGAACTTGTAATCCACCAGCCTTTGCCTCCCAAAGTGCTGGAATTACAGGTGTGAGCCACTGAGCAAGGCCTTTTTTTAAAAAAATTATTTTCTCTTCTCTTTTGCACTTGCCACTGGCTTGAAGCTCAAACATGGAGAGTCTTAATAAATCCTCAATGATTATTATGACTTTTCTTTATGCCCACTGCAATTTGCCTGGCTTTTTAATCTTAAATGAGGATCATCACTTAAAATCATGTACAAATTCATCTAAAAGGGACCTGTTAATGGCAGATCTTAATCAATCCGTTACTCTACTATATGATTACCTCTTCTGCATAAAATTTGTATGTAAATGTGGTAGCTAGACCCTTTTATGCCATTTTGGTGAGATGAGGGCTGATGTGAAGAGATCAGGAACATAGAACTCTATTCCCTTCTTGTGTTGTACTTCTGTGCATTTGTGCCAAAGTATGAAATGCAATCAAGAGTACCATCTGCAAGCTGGGAAGAATCTCTGTAACTAACACTGTACGTGAGGACACCAGGAACAAAACTGTATTTTTCAGCAGTATGAATGGATGAATTTTACATGTTTTCTTTTTGTATGGAGAATTAGAGTCCACTCTCCAAAGTTACATTTAATGTAAAAAAGCATTTAACCTGGACTTAAATAAGAAAGTGCTACAATAGATGAGTAATACTGGAAACATTGGCTACTGTGAAAAAGTAACAAACTTACTTCCTCCAAGTGATAGTCAATTATGGCTGGACTTTAAGAATGTGTTCCTGAAATTTTATACATGACTCATCACTGCAGACTCTGCCTCCCAGACTCAAGTGATCCTCCCACCTCAGCCTCTCAAGAAGCTGAGACTCCAGGCACACAGCACCATGCCAGCTAATTATAATTTTTATTTTTGCAGATAGGGTTTTGCCATGTTGCCTGCCCAAGCTTGAACTCCTGGGCACAAGTGATCCACCCGTCTCAGCCTCCCAATGTGCTGGGATGGCAGGTGTGACCCATTGTGCTCGGCCAGGATTCACCATTTCTAATGTGTGACAGGTAGTAAGCTACGACACTCCAGCACTTAGTTTGGCAATTACTCACGTGGGACAAAAGAACCATATGATTACCTGATAGCCTTCTGTTTTCTTCTGACACCACTTCAGCAAGGCATTCCTCTTTGATCCTCCATATTCTCTGGCCAATGCTGAGAGAGGGTCTTTCCTTTCTTCTCTGAAAACAAGTAACCCAAAGTTGAAATATTTTTTGTTTGGGCACCAGAATAAGAGAACAGTATTAGTTTGCATTTTTAAACAGGAGAAATGCACATAGTAAGGAAAATACAAAGGCAAGACATATTTTTTCATACATTTGATTTTTAGTTTATGGCCCCATAGATCCACTGTTGTCAGAATTCTCTGCTAACTGAAGGGAGGGCCTCTATAATCATCACCCACATGGAAAGTGGCAAAGACAGTACAAAGCGCATTTAAAATTAATCAAATGCGTCGGGTATGGTGGCTCACGCCTGTAATCCCAGCACTTTGGGAGGCTGAGGCAGGCTGATCACCTAAGGTCAGGAGTTCAAGATTGGCCTGGTCAACACTGTGAAACCCCGTCTCTACTAAAGATACAAAAATTAGCTGGGCATGGTGGTGGGCACCTGTAATCCCAGCTACTTGGGAGGCCAAGGCAGGAGAATTGCTTGAACCCTGGAAGCGGAGGTTGCAGTGAGCTGAGATTGCGCCACTGCATTCCAGCCTGGGCAACAAGAGCAAAACTATCTCAAAATAAATAAATAACTGTTAATGCCCTTTATCATCTCATCATTTAAAAAACTACTTACCATAAACATACAGGGCAAGGTTATGCAAGTTGTCGGATTCTAAGGCCTAACAGTTCTTGCCTTCAAGGAGTTTACAATGGGGGGAAGCAGATGAGACAGACAAAAGATGGCAATAAACAGTTAACATTTATAGCCTCCATGAAATGTCTTAGATGTGTTTAGTGCTAATTGTACATCGTTTTTTGACTGTAGGCAGTTAAATTTTACCTTGCTCAAAATGGAATTCTTTGTAAACTTACTTATTCAGCATCTCCTTATGGAGCACCACTGTGCCAGGCAATGTGCAAGCACTAGGCAATTGAGGGTGAACAACCCAGGACCTCTGCCCCCTCAAGGAACTTCAGATAGTAAGCAGAAACACTGTAGAAGTTTGAGGGGTTAAAATTCAGTGGCTATACATATGATTCATTGAAAAAAATTCTATGTAGGGTACTTTATGACATTGCCAATTGCCTTGTAGTCAAAATAAATATCCTGCCTTAGGCCAGACATTTAATCAAAAAAGGTTTTGCGATCACCCCTGGTGAAGGGGCAGAAGAGAATTACAATCCTACTCATTCTGCACCATATCTTCCCTTTTGGTCACTACTTTGGAAGTGGAACAGAACACTAAGGAATACCCAGAGAAAGAAAGTGCTGTGTAATATAACCTGCAGCATCACTAGTAGCCTGTGCTTGAAAGACTGGTCTATTTTTCAGTGATTATAGCAAAGTGGAAACTCTAGTCCCATGTTCTATGAACTTAGCAGCCCAATAAATATCCTAAAGGTTCGTATGTTACAAGCAGCTTAGTATTCCTCAGTACATTTGTTCTGCTAGTATTCACCCTCCAAAGGATGCTAGGAAATCAAAGAGGGCACATTTATAATAGAAGCTTTTCTAATTGAGGAGCCTTGAAATAGTACCAACTTTTATTTATCTAAAAACCAAAAGCAAAAATACTATTTTTCTATGTGCAGTTAGATTGCCTTCTTGAAGAAATACACATTTTTGTGTGCCAGCCCATAAGATTCCTGCTTTGCTTTAAATAAAGCAGGGATGTTCAATCTTTTGACTTCCTTGGACCACAATGGAAGTAGAAGAATTGTCTTGGGCCACACGTAAAATACACTAACATGAACAATAGCTGATGAGCTAAAAAAAAAAAAATCTGCAAAAAAAATTCTCAGAATGTTTTAAGAAAGTCACAACTTTGTGTTGGGCTGTATTCAAAGCTGTCCTGGGCCGTGGGTTAGAAAAGCTTGTTTTAAAGTCTGTTATACTATCACTAAACATAGGGAAGAGAATGACACAGTTACGTGAATGGATGCAAAAAAGCACGCCAAAAATAAACAAAAACTTGTCATGGCTCAACATAAAAGTCACTATTATAATAAATAGGAAAGGTTTACTTTGGCTCACATGGGGTCCATTTTGTTACAGAAACAGCTTAAAAAGCATCAAAGTAGAGCAAACTCTATGGACATAATGAGAAGCTACAGAAAAGCGCCCCTAGGAATGGAGGATCATCTCTCACTTCTTCATTTTGAGATGAGAAACTGAAGCCAGGAGACACCTTGTTGAAGATCAAAGCTCCTAAGTGGAGGAGGCAGGAGGAGTGTGTGTCCTGTCTCCCAAACCAGTGTCCTTTGCACAAGCACCATGCAGGGAGCTCATCACCCAGGACACAGAGAAGCACACTGCCAGTCTTTTCCCTGCATAGGCAGGGTGGCCTGAGCTACCCTTCTCACTCGGTTTTCTACCTGCTCCCCTGGGACACTGCTTACCAGACCACAATTCTAAAAGACTGGCTCCCTTAGAAGCATGGCTTTATAATAAGTGCATAATTTTAGTTTGAAAAGCTAAATATTCCATTTTATCCTCAAGACTATAAATTAACATATGGCTAAATTTCTGCCACTCATTCCTATCCTTCCTTCAATTCTTTTTATTTTTTGAGACAGAGTCTCACTCTGAAGCCCAGGCTGGAGTGCAATGGTGGGATTTCAGTTCACTGCAACCTCTGCCTCCCAGGTTCAAGCAATTCTAGTGCCTCAGCCTCCCAAGTAGATGGGACTACAGATGCACGAAACCACGTCTGGCTAATTTTTGTATTTTTAGTAGAGATGGGGTTTCACCATGTTGGCCAGGCTGGTCTTGAACTCCAGACCTCAAGTGATCCACCCACCTCAGCCTCCCAGAGTGCTGAGATTATAGGCATGAGTCATCACGCCGGCTGCTTCCTTCAATTCTTCTTAACGCTTGCCAACAGTTTTTTCCTGCCTATAAACAATGTATGCTAAATTTTTGACATCTGTTTTCCCCCCTAAGTTCTTTTTTTTTTTTTCTTTTTTTTTTTTTTGAGACGGAGTTTCGCTCTTGTTGCCCAGGCTGGAGTGCAATGACGCGATCTCGGCTCACCGCAACCTCCGCCTCCTGGGTTCAGGCAATTCTCCTGCCTCAGCCTCCCGAGTAGCTGGGATTACAGGCACGCGCCACCATGCCCAGCTAATTTTTTGTATTTTTAGTAGAGACGGGGTTTCACCATGTTGACCAGGATGGTCTCGATCTCTCGGCCTCCCAAAGTGCTGGGATTACAGGCTTGAGCCACCGCGCCCGGCCCCCCCTAAGTTCTTAATACCTCTTAGTCTAAAGAGGCTTCTGACATAACAGAACTATGAATAAACTGTAAACTTAGGCCAGGTGTGGCGGCTCATACCTGTAATCCCAGCACTTTGGGAGGCTGAGGTGGGTGGATCACCTGAGGTCAGGAGTTCGAGACCAGCCTGGCCAGCATGGTGAAATCCCATGCCTACTTTAAAAAAAAAAAAAAAAGGCTGGGCGCAGTGGCTCACGCCTGTAATCCCAGCACTTTGGGAGGCCGAGGCGGGTGGATCACAAGGTCAAGAGATCGAGACCATCCTGGTCAACATGGTGAAACCCCGTCTCTACTAAAAATACAAAAAATTAGCTGGGCATGGTGGCGCGTGCCTGTAATCCCAGCTACTCAGGAGGCTGAGGCAGGAGAATTGCCTGAACCCAGGAGGCGGAGGTTGCGGTGAGCTGAGATCGCGCCATTACACTCCAGCCTGGGCAACAAGAGCGAAACTCCGTCTCAAAAAAAAAAAGTTAGACGGGCATGATGGCTGGCACCTGTAATCCCAGCTACTCAGGAGGCTGAGGTAAGAGAATCATTTGAACCTGAGAGGTGGAGGCTGCAGTGAGCCGGGATCACACCACTGCACTCCAGTCTGGATAACAAGAGTAAAACTCTGTAGTGTGTGTGTGTGTGTGTGTGTGTGTGTGTGTGTGTGTGCGCGCGCGCGCACGCATATTATCTACACACATACACGTTCCTAGATTTTCATGTACCTTTTTTTTTTTTTTTTTTTTTAGACGGAGTTTCGCTCTTGTTACCCAGGCTGGAGTGCAATCGGCTCACCGCAACCTCCGCGTCCTGGGTTCAGGCAATTCTCCTGCCTCAGCCTCCTGAGTAGTGGGGTTACAGGCACGCACCACCATGCCCAGCTAATTTTTTGTATTTTTAGTAGAGACAGGGTTCCACCATGTTGATCAGGATGGTCTTGATCTCTTGACCTCATGATCCACCCGCCTCAGCCTCCCAAAGTGCTGGGATTACAGGCGTGAGCCACCGCGCCTGGCCCGATTTTCACGTACTTTTTAATCAATTATTAATGTAACATCATGTTCCCAGACTCCCATTGTAAACAAAGAGAGCCATCTTTGATATCTTCCATTCTTGCATTATTTTTATAAAGATCTGAAATCATTTTTCTTTAAGAAAAACCTCCTGGGTCCAACCCTCTCTTCACCTCTTTTCCACTATTACCACACTGGCCCAGACATGATAATTTATTTACACTAATAGCTTCTACTACATCAAAGTGACTCAATTTGACTTTAAAGAAGTTCCGTCACCTTGCCATCCCCTAACTAGTCAATATTTTCTTTTGCTGTTCCTTGATATGGTAGGTACACCTTCCTCTGGACTTCTGTAACAGGCCACTGAATCTATAGAACCACCTACCTACAGCACCCCCCTCCAGACTCCTCACTTATTCTTTCCTTTTGTATATTCCCTCAAGTTACTGATCTTGCCAATAATGTCACCCAGCCCTCCCTGTCTACAATTTTTAAGGCCCCACTCAAATTCCAACCTTCTGGGATGCGTTCCTTAACACTCCACCCATTCCTCAGTATTTAAATTTCACAATACTTTCTTTTGCACTCAACCATTCTCTAATTTTTTTTTTAAAAAAAAAGATACAGTTGGGCCGGGCATAGTGGCTCATGCCTGTAATCCAAGCACGTTGGAGGCCAAGGCGGGCGGATCACCTGAGGTCGAGAGTTCAAGACCAGCCTGACCAACATGGTAAAACCCCGTCTTTAAAAAAAAAAAAAAGAACATTTAATATATGAAAAAAAGATACAGTTGCTTAGGGAAAGGAACTATCACTTTTACTTTGTCAGTGTCTTCTATGCCATTTACCCAGTAAGAAATATTAGTAAACCACACACAGGGGGAAAAAAAAAAAAAAAAAAAAAAAAATCACAGTGCTCAAATGCCATCATTTTACAACTTGATCATTTACTATCAAAAGGCCAGGAAAGATACACACAAAATGCAAGAATATTAACTGTTCTCTACCTTATTCGGCTTCGGGTGGTGGGAGTCACAGATGCTGTTGGAGAAGAGGATAGGGAAAGCTGTGGAGACGTGGTTCCCATAGCCATCAGAGAGGCTGGCGATGCTCCTTCCTGTGCAGAAATGTCCCGTTTCATTTCTTCACTACTTCGTCGAGACACTGTGAGAAATAGTCATTATGCATTTTATAGCAAAAACATTTTAGACCGCGTTCTTGAGATTTTTTCTGAAGATTCCAAAAAGAACAGATATTACCACACAGGAGGAAAAACTAATACTGATAACTGGAAAGTATTTCTTATTTTTCCATTAAAAAAACTGTGGGGCAAGGCACAGCAGCTCATACCTATAATCCCCCCAGCACTTTGGGAGGCTGAGACAGGCAGATCACTTGAGGTCAGGAGTTCCAGACCAGCCTGGCCAACATGGTGAAACCCTGTCTCTCCTAATACAAAAATTAGCCAGGCATGGTGGTGCATGCCTGTAATCCCAGCTACAAAGGAGGCTGGGGCAGGAGAATTGCTTAATCCCAGGAGATGGAGGTTACAGTGAGCTAAGACTGCGCCATTGTGCACTCCAGCCTGGGTGACAGAGTGAGACTCCGTCTCAACAAACAAGCAAACAAACAAATACAACAACAAAAAAATGTGAAAAGATACAGTAGGTGAAATATGCACGCAGCTCCATATTCCTTATAGACAAGGAGTTTGTTTGCCTAATCCATCCCTGTAACACTCATGGTACCTATTAAGCACATAGTGAATACTACATAAACATCTGTCTAATTACAAATACAACTAAAAACCAAAGGTTAATTATAACCAGATTTGTAACTACTCTGCCCTGCCCGACACACACAATTCAAATCAACACAACCCTTCTGAATTTAGCCAAAAACACTGTTAAAGGGACAGAAAGGAAAGACTTACTTCATTACAGGGCTACATGTAATGCTAGCTAAGGGCACTTTTCTTTTTCTTTTTTCGTGAGGGAGTCTTACTCTAACATTCAGACTGGAGTGCAGTAGTGCATCGCAGCTCACTGCAACCTCTGCCTCCTGGGTTCAAGCGATTCTCCTGCCTCAGCCTCCTGAGTAGCTGGGACTACAGGCGCCTGCCACTATGCCTGGCTAATTTTTGTATTTTTAGTAGAGACAGGGTTTTGCCATGTTGGCCAGGCTGGTCTTGAACTCCTGACCTCAGGTGATCTGCCTACCTCAGCCCCGCAAAGTGTTGGGATTATAGGCATGAGCCACCACACCCAGCCTCAGGGCACATTTGAAAAAAAGAACTAAATCAATGAGACAGAAAACCAAAATGTAACAATTCAACTGTTGGGAAATAGCAACAATCTTTTGGAAAAGTCCTATTCTGAAGTTGGGCACAGTAAGACATTGTACCACCTTATTAGAACTACAAAATGTTCCAACAACTGTTGAGTGGAAGTACCGACTTCAGCCACTGCTATCAGCTCCACAACAGCAGCTTTCTAAAGGCGGCACTGACTATTACCAGGTGCTCAGAATGCAGAGCTGAACACAGTGACGACTGATATAGTTGACAGAGTCCCTGATCTCAGATTCTTTCTCACCTCAGAAGGTGGATCTGCAGGAGCCATTAACTCTATCATTCCTGGGCTGATTTAACGCAGTCAGTGTTACACATCAGTAATCGTTTTTCCCTGATAACTAAAAACTGTCCCACCCCACTGCCTTTATTGGCTAAAATTTTCTAATGATTTCAGGATAACCACGAGCAGAATATGTAACTCTGCATTAGTAAAGCAATGCCCTTAAAGATCCAGAGGCACAAATGCTTTCTCCTATTATATGATCTTCAAATGACATGCTTATATATTTCTGGCATAATTTATAATTAGGGTTTTTTGGTTCAATGTCAGTTCTTTATAGTCCTTAAATCAGTAGTTTCTTTTAAGTGGTGTGCTAGGAAACTAGATGAGAAAACCTCTCAGAACTTTATATAAAATAGAGGAAACAGACTGAGAAAGAATCTGGAAAACACACACAAACATACACAAAGAAAAAGGCTTTGGGATGGTACTTTTAGCTGATCGCAGGACTTCCCATTGATTTAAAGCCCACTTAGAGAGGGCACAGTGGCTCATGCCTGTAATCCCAGCACTCTGGGAGGCCAGGGTGAGAGGACATCTTGAGGCCAAGAGGTTGAGACCAGCCTGGGCAATACAGTGAGATACTGTCTCTAAAGAACAAAAAATAAAAAAAAGTTTCAGATGAAAGTCATCACCTGAGAGGGTCTTGGCACTTTCCATTGCAGGCACTCTCGGGAGGGAAGCAGGCCGGCTGGTTGAAGATGTTCTTAACAGATGCTCTGCACAAAGTAGAAAGGATCCCAATAAAGAAATCTGATGCTGAACTTTAAAGTAATAAAGGTAGAAAGAAGGTGAGTTTTACTCCTTTCAACCTTGAAGCTCATCCTTCTTCACAATTCAGGGAACTTCAACAATTTCCCATAGTCTGTTTATCGAAAACAACTCACGTATACACAGAACACAGTAGAACATTCCATTCAATGTTTCACCTCTAGGAATGAGATGCCCCACACAGACAAATACTTCTAAATCCTGGGCTGCCACTTACCTGTTTGATGCAACTCCACCAAAATCAAAGATCCTCTACTGCAACTATGTCTAAGCTACAACTAAGTAAAAGCTTTGCCTTCATGTGCCTACAGTTGGTGTGGAAGCTACACATATTAATATATACAACCACAGACAAGTCAGGATGGGATAAACAGAGTCACAGAATGATAAAAGCATTATCAAACTACAGAGGAGAAGACATTCCCTTTGATTTCAGGCAGCAGGGAAGGCTTCAAAAAAACCAATGACATTAAGTAAGCTGGGCCTTACTGAAAAAAGGTAGGGAACCATATGTTAGTCAACAACAATCAGAGAAAGGTACAAAGACATTCAAGTTAGAGAATAATAAAGGCCAAGTATGGCTAAAACATAGGTATATGGAAAATAAACAAGGCAGCAGGGAAAGGGGCTTTAAAGAAGGGTAAGGCTGATTAAGGAAAACCTTCACTACCTGGCATGTGGACTTTAGTCTGAGGGCAACAAGGAAGCATCAAACATTTTTGAGCCTTCAGGGAAGGACACAATCAGATATTGCTTCCACCGCCTCCATTTGCAGCCTCACCTGGTTCTATTCTTCTCTTGCTCTCTAACCACAGGCTGTCTCGGGAGTTCCTTCAGTTCCTTGAGCACTGGCACCAGCTGTCCCCAAGGTTCCTCCTCTATTCCCTCCAAATACTGGTTAACTTGATCATCCTTCCGGCCTTAGTTGAACATCACTTCCCCGGGACCTGCTTCCCCACCAGCACCCACCAAACACAGATTGGAGTTGTCCTGCTCTCTTCCCGCACACTTCTTACCTAGGGCTACAGCCCGACAAGAGGCTCTTCAGACCAGGACACACGGAAGCAGACACAAGGACAACCAGAAGTGTTCTTTCTGATCAGGGTCTGGCGTGTGACTAGGCTAAGGGAAAGCCTAGTCACACGCCAGACCCTGATCAGAAAGAACAAATCTGCCCAGAAGCACTTGTTGAGTCTGCTTCTTACTGCATGTCTAAGGATCCAAGTCTGCCTCAATTTGAGAGACTGTCCCTGTCATAGCCTCGTACTTACTTTCTGAAAATATTCAAAAATGTACTGGGAACCCAAATAGGTTATTCTTTTAAAAATTATTTGTGTTAAATTTTAACAGCCACAATCCAGGCTGCTGCCATATCATGAGGTATTTCCACTGTGAGAATCAAATCTGCCTAGAGGCACTTGTCACAGTAAGAACACAGGTCCATTTACTATTCTAGTAAGTAGGCTGGTTTCCATGTTCATGTCCAACTGTTGGTTTATCCCTCTTCAGGAAATAAGATTAAGATTAGTCTATTACAATTGAGTGTAGCAGGCAGGAGATATTGTATTTACAGTAACATTCTATTCTATTGCCACATGGAGCTATTCTTGTCTTTAATCCATTCATTAAACAAAAACCATCTGAGTGTCCACTACTTGCCAAGCACTCGGCTTGGTGCAAAGGTCAGAAAAAAAAAGAAAGGAGACAGGAAACTTGCTCTCGTGGAACCTGGAGTGTAGAGCAGAAGCAAGCATTCAAAAAGTCATTACGAATGAGTGATGCTAAGAAAGAACAAGTACTGGGGTTCTGGGAACAGAGTGGCAATGTGACCTGGTATTGAGGGGGAGAACAGGAAAGGCCTCCTCAGGAAATGACAGCAAAGTTGAGACTAGAAGGATAATTAAAGCTTAGAAGAAAAAGAATGTTCCCAGCTGAGTGCTTAGCATACCCTCAAAGAAATCGAGGACACTGTGATGATGTTCAGAGGGAGGGGAAGAGCAGAGCGAGGTAAGCCTTCAAAGGTAGGCCAGAGGGCCAGCTCAGGCAAGCATGAGTCACGCAGGCAAACTCCAGGGTAAGGTGTCTGGACTTTAGTTGGCAAAGGGGAGCCAATGGAGGTTTTATCATGTTAACATTTTTCTGGCTGCTGCAGATTGCAGAGGGGTATGGTTTATACAGGACAATGAGTTACAGTGTGCAGGTAAGAGATGATGGTGACTTGGACTTGGGTGGTACCAAGTGAGTACGTGATGTAAACAGATTCAAGGGCTCTTTGATGCAGCAGAATCAACAGACTTGCCGAGAGATGGATGTGAAGGTAAAAAGGAAGGAGGTACCACATACAGAGGTAAGAAAGGTGAGGAGGATTATGGAAGAGATGTGAACACACTTAATTTGAGAACTCTCTGAGATACCCAGGGAAAGATGTGGTCCAGGCAACGAGAAAGAGACAGTGTAAAAGAAAAGTCTGAAGTAAATATCTTGTTTTGAAAATTTTCAGCACATAGGTGATGGGGTGAGAGTACACTTGGTGACATGGAGGTTATTAGCAATCTTGGTCAGAGCAATTAATTCAATGACAAAAGTAAGATGAGAATGTGGTGGGGAGGGAGTGAGAGATAGGAAAGATATGGAGATAAATTGAGCAAGGGTAAGGAAGAAAGTATAGCAGCTGGTGGACAAGAGAAGGAGGATCTTTTTCTTCATAATGAAGGAAAGATGTATTTTTTTTTTTTTTTTTTTTTTTTTTTTAATTAAAGATGGGGTTTCACCATGATGGCCAGGCTGGTCTTGAACTCCTGACCTCAGGTGATCCACCCACCTCGGCCTCCCGGAAGTGCTAGGAAGATAAAGTTGAAGATACAGGAGAAGAAAATAATCAATCAAGAGCATAAGGTCAACAGCATCTGAGAAAGCCCAAGAGGAAGAGATCCAGGGCTCAAAAATGGATAAACCTAAACAGAGATACATTCTGATTACTTCAGACAGATATGTAACATGGGAGTCCCAGGTCTGCTAGTTAATTCTAATTGCAGAAATAAACAGGTACAGGTAGCTGTCCTTTTATTGTTTCCCAAATCAAAGTTATAGGTAAAATAGGTTTTAAAATAGAGGCTTTTACTGATTGAGGCCAAGTGGCACAGCTAAAATTTGGTAGAGAAACCCAGTCTTACTGTCTTGAAGAACCAGAGAACATATCCTGAGACAACCACAGCAATTGGAAAGTGAGGGTGTAGGGAAAATACCACAAAGGGGAGCCACCAAAAAGGAGCCAACAGTTTGTATATAAACTCTGTCCAAATCCTTCACTGACTTCTGAAGTCCACAAGTATTCATGCTCCAAAAAGCTGAATTAAGGACAAAATAACCCAACAGGTATTTCAGCTGCAGGGAGAGTTTGGAGTCTGAGGTGAGTTAAGTTAACTGCTAAAAAAAAAAAACCAATACTTTGCAGAGGAATGTAAAAGAATCAAGACTCTCAACCAGGAGCAGTGGCTCACACCTGTAATCCCAATACTCTGGGAAGCTGAGGCAGGAGGACTGCACAAGCCCAGGAGTCTGAGACCACCAGCTTGGGCAACAGAGCAAGATCACATCTCTACAAAAACATTAGCTAGACATGATGGTGCACACCTGTAGTCTTAGCTACTTGGGGACTGATGTGGGAGGACAGCTTGAGCCCAGGAGGTCGAGGCTACACAGAGTTAGCATCACACCACTGCACTCCAACCTGGGTGACAGAGTGAGACCCTGTCTCAAAAAACAAACAAACAAAAAAACCTCTAAAATATGTGATTCTTATGCCCAAGACACAACTCAAAATTACTAGACATACAAAGAAAAAAGAAAGTGAGCCATACTCAAAAGAAATGGAAACCTACCTGAAGATGCTATGTGCTAGAAATGGCAGAAAAGAACTTAAAAGCAGCTATTAGAAATATGATCAATGTTAAAATAAAGGAAAATATGCCCTCAGTGAATGAACAAACAGGAAAGCTCAGCTGAAAGCACTGTAAGAGGGTAATAAAGGCTTCCTCAATGAGATAAAATGCAAAGGACTGCCTAAAACTGAAATTGGAATAGGCATTAAGAAAAGCCCTCTGGCCGGGCGCGGTGGCTCAAGCCTGTAATCCCAGCACTTTGGGAGGCCGAGGCGGGTGGATCACGAGGTCAAGAGATCGAGACCATCCTGGTCAACACGGTGAAACCCCGTCTCTACTAAAAATACAAAAAAATTAGCTGGGCATGGTGGCGCATGCCTGTAATCCCAGCTACTCAGGAGGCTAAGGCAGGAGAATTGCCTGAACCCAGGAGGCGGAGGTTGCGGTGAGCCAAGATTGCGCCATTGCACTCCAGCCTGGGTAACAAGAGCGAGACTCCATCTCAAAAAAAAAAAAAAAAAAGAAAAGCCCTCTGGAAAACTATTTCCCACTCTAAATACAAAGTATTAGTGGAGACACTGGAAGCCTGTTCTGCATTGAAGGTAATTACAGCAACAACAAACCTCAAACCCAGCCCAGCTCCTGAGCAGATTAAGTCAAACTCTCACATTTAAAGACCTAAGTAGAAGAAAAGAGGTGTCCATTTCAAGGCATAAAATCTATCTACTGTCCATATAAGATGTCTAGCTTTCAATAAAGAATTGTAAAACATACAAAAAGCAGGAAAAAGCCAACATACCCAGCTCACTACATACACCAAGACACAAAGTAATCAATAAAAACCCAATGACACAGATATTTAAACTATCTACAGGGCATTTACAATAACTATGATTAATATATCATTTTTAAATAAAATTTTTATAGAAATGAGGTCTCACTATGTTGCCCAGGCTAGTCTTAAACTTCTGGGCTCAAGCAATCTTCTTCCCTCAGCCTCCCTAAGTGCAGGGATTACAGGCGTGAGCCCGTGTCCAGCCTCAGCCTTAAAAAGAAAGGAAATTGTTTCATGCTACAACATGGATAAATCCTGAAAACATGATATTAAGTGTCATAAAGTCTCTAAGGGAAAGGGCAGACAATATGCAAGATTGGGAGCATTTCCTACTTGATTTTCTCTTATAGTTTCCATCTCTCTGCTAAAATTAGACAAATAAAATTGTGAAAACCATGTCTTTGGTTTTCAACTGCAGGCAAATTTGTCCCTCAAGGGATTACTAGGTTATCACCCCCATCCCCCCAGTTATGACAACCAAAAATTAGAGGTGTTTTTGGTTGTTACAACTGGGGAAATGGGAGTGATACTGGCACTCTAGTGGGTAGAGAGCAGGGATACTGCTAAATCTCCTATAATGCACAAAATAATCCCCCACAAACAGTTATGTGGAGGCCAATAAGGCTAAGGCTGACAAACTTTAACTTAAGGCAACCACTGAAAGAATTTAATGGGTACAAATAAGAAGTCAGTAGGGGAGATAAAACAATTAAAAAATGGTCAATGGACCCAAGAGAAGGCAGAAAAAGGAAAAAGAAGCAGAATAGACGGGTCAAATACAAAACATGACAAGGTGGTAGATTTTAATCTAATCACAACAATAATTATATTAGATGAGAATGGTCCAAATCCACCAATTAAAAGACAAAATGTCAGAATGAATAAAAAAGACTAAACTATAAACTGTCTATAAGAAACTTACTTTAAATTTCAGAACAAGGAATACTATCAGAGATCAAAAAAAACCAACAAAAAAAAAAACAAAAAAACGAATAAAGGGGCTAGTTCTTTAAGAAGACGTAACATTCCCAGATGTGTATGCATCTACCAACAGAGCTTTAAGACACATGAGGCAAAACTGATAGAACTAAAAGGAGAAATAAATCCATAACTAGACTTTCAGAGTTCAAGACTATTCTCTCAGTAATTGCTAGAAACGAGCAAACAGAAAGAAAATGAGTAAATATAGAAGACCTAGACTTAAACAATACAACCAACTAAATCTACCTGATATTTATTTATACAACACTGCCCAATACAGCAAAATAAAAACATGTTGCCAAGTGAGAGAAGCAAAAATAAAAAAAAAAAAATAAAGTGTATGTTGTATGATTTCATTTACATGTAGTCTAGAAAAGGTACAACTATAGGGCTGAAAAAAGTCAGTGGTTGCTCAGGAATGGGGTGTATGGTAGGTTGACTACAAAAGGGCAGCCTGAGGGAATTCTGGAGGTGATGGAACTCTTGTGTACAGAACTGTATAACTACGATGATGGACAAATGGCTATGTGTTTGTCAAAACCCACAAACTATACACCAGAGATTTTATCGTATGTAAATTTTTAAAAAAATCAACCAGAGCAAGGGGGATGGAGGGAGAGGAGGAGAGGAGAACAGAATGCAGACTATGACAAATTAATCTAACTGCATTATAAAAGCATGACAGACCAACTTAAGGGAGTAGGGGAAAGGAACTGGTCTAAGTAGCTTTGAGGAAAAGAAGTGTTTTGGCTAGATACTATAACGTTAAAGACAAAAACAACTCTACACAAACACTGCAGTTGGTAAATTTACTTCTTACAAATAAAGCCAGTTTTATTCTCACAGGGTTATGGCTTACTAGCTCTGAAACTACTGTTTATGTATTTTAAGGTTGAACAAATAAGTAAATATACTACAGATAATGAGAGACAGGCTTCTCACCCCCAAGAGAAAGACGTTATAGGTAAGAACAGGGAGGCTGGAATGAACCCTTTGGTGATGGCTTGGAGTCAGGTATCAGTACAAACTTACAGTTTTTGATAAATAGGCAGGCAGGCAGGCAGGCAGATAAGATAGGCAGGTAGGTAGGAAGATAGGTAGCTGGCTAGGTAGGTGGGTGGGTGGATAGGTAGACAGACAAGATAGATAGACAGACAGACAGACAGACAGAATAGTTAGTGTATATACATGGGTTGGTACATATCCATACAATTTCCCTAGTTCTATCCAGAGAGGGACTAAAGCAGGCGTCCCCAAACGATAGCCCATGGGCCGCATGAGGCCCCCTGAGGCCATTTATCCGGGCCCCCGCCGCACTTCAGGAAGGGGCACCTCTATCACTGGTGGTCAGTGAGAGGAGCACAGTATGTGGTGGCCCTCCAACAGTCTGAGGGACAGTGAACTGGTCCCCTGTGTAAAAAGTTTGGGGACACCTGGACTAAAAGCTGTGAAACCCCAGTAGCAATGAGCACATCTAGCACCTGGATCTTGGTTTCTCAATACTATCCTCTAATAAAAGTAACCAGAACTCGACCGAGCCTGTTGGCTCACGCCTGTAATCCCAGCATGAGGCCAAGGAAGGTGGATCACAAGGTCAGGAGTTTAAGACCAGCCTGGGCAACATGGTGAAACCCCATCTCTACTAAATACATTAAAAAATTAGCTGGGTGTGGTGACATGCGCCTATAATCTCAATTACTTGGGAGGCTGAGACAGAAGAATTGCTTGAACTCAGGAGGCGGAGGTTGCAGTGACCCAAGAAAGTGCCATTGCACTCCAGTGGCAGGGCGAGACTCTGTCTCCAAAAAAAAAAGTAACCAGAACTCCTTAGAGAAATGGTTGACTGCTCCAGGACTGGTGCAGGAAAAAAAAAACAAACAAGATGAGACTGGAGCATCTTGTGATGCCAGTAAGTACTTCAAGGGGTGGAGGGAAGGTGCACTGACAGAGCAAGGAGTCAATGTGAAAGATCTCCCAAGAGCCTCTGATGGAATAACCTGACAACAAAACAAATAAAAATGGTAGTATATTGTAATCCAAATAATATCTATGAGTCTATACTAATATAAATAAATGATGTAAATAGAATAATATCTATAAATAATTCCTTACAGATGGAATGAGGAAATAGAAAGCCACCAGGAAAACACCACAGTAACAACTGTTGTGGGCAAAATGCATCAATAAATGCTAAAATCAGTGAAACGTTAGGAAGGAACAAAACTGATATAGTCTGGGTATCTGTCCCTCCAAATCTCACACTGAAATGTAATCCTCAGTGTTGGAGGTGGGCCTGGTGGGAGGTACCTGGGTCATAGGAATGGATCCCTCATGAATGGCTTGGTGCTGTCCTCATGAAATCTGGCTGTTTAAAAGCGTGTGGCACCTCTCCCCTCTCTCTCATGCTCCCCCTTTCTCCATGTGGCATGGCTGCTAATGATTTGCCTTCCAACATGATTGTAAGCTTCCTGAGACCTCACCAGAAAGTGAGCAGATGCTGGCACCATGCCTCTTATACAGCCTGCAGAACTGTGAGCCAATTAAACCTCTTTTCTTTATAAATTACCCAGCCTAAGGTATTTCTTTACAGCAATCCAAGAATAGACTAACACAAAAATGTTTACTAATTTCTAGCAGAAAACCATCTAACCAAGTGTACAAGGTTAATTTAACATCAGAATTAACAAGACAGGGGTGTATCATGTACCCTGGATAATAATAACTTGAAAAGGACACATAACCTCTGCGGTATCCCTTCCATTAAAACATAAACTCAGGCTGGGTGCGGTGGCTCATGCCTGTAATGCCACCACTGTTGAGAAGCCAAGGTGGGCAGATCACTTAAGGTCAGGATTTCGAGACCAGTCTGGCTAACATAGTGAAACTCCATCTCTACCAAAAAATACAAAAAATTTAGCTGGGTGTGATGGTGTGTGCCTATAATCCCACTGTAATCCCAGCTACTCGGGAGGCTGAGGCACAAGAACTGCTTGAGCCCAGGAGGTTGCAAGTGAGCTGAGATAGCGCCATTACACTCCAGACTGGGTGACAGAGTGAGATCTTGTCTCAGAAAAAAGGGAAAAAACCCATAAACTCAACTTAAATCAGAAGAAAATATCAAACAAGCCCATACTGAGAGACAGTCTGCAAAATAACCTGTATTTTTCAAAAGTGTTGGGGTCATAAAAGATAGGAAAAGAGTGAGAAGCAGTTGCAGACTGGTGGGGCTAATCAGGTAAGACAACTAAATGGCAAGTAGGACCCTCGATTTTATCCTAGAATTAGAAAAGGACATTAGTGGAAAGACTGGTAAAATCCAAATAAATTCTGTAGGTTAATAATATTTTACTGATATTAATTTCTTACTTTTGACAATTTTTCTTTTTTTACTTTTACTTTTTATTTATTTATTTATTTATTTAGAGACGGAGTTTCACTCTTGTTACCAAGGCTGGAGTGCAATGGCACGATCTCGGCTCACCGCAACCTCCGCCTCCGGGTTCAGGCAATTCTCCTGCCTCAGCCTCCTGAGTAGCTGGGATTACAGGCACGTGCCACCATGCCCAGCTAATTTTTTTTTTTTTTTTCTTTTTCTTTTGAGACGGAGTTTCGCTCTTGTTACCCAGGCTGGAGTGCAATGGCGCGATCTCGGCTCACCGCAACCTCTGCCTCCTAGGTTCAGGCAATTCTCCTGCCTCAGCCTCCTGAGTAGCTGGGATTACAGGCACACACCACCATGCCCAGCTAATTTTTTGTGTTTTTAGTAGAGACGGGGTTTCACCATGTTGACCAGGATGGTCTCGATCTCTTGACCTTGTGATCCACCCACCTCGGCCTCCCAAAGTGCTGGGATTACAGGCTTGAGCCACTGCGCCTGGCCATTTTTTGTATTTTTAGTAGATACGGGGTTTCACCATGTTGACCGGGATGGTCTCGATCTCTTGACCTAGTGATCCACCCGCCTTGGCCTCCCAAAGTGCTGGGATTACAGGCTTGAGCCAACGCGCCCGGCTACTTTTGCCCGGCTATTTTTCTACAGTTACGTAGGATGTTCCTATAAGAGAAGCTGGGGGAAGGGAACTCTAATTTTTTTTTAAGTGTAAACTTATTTCAAAAGGAAGAGTTTAAACACACAGAGAGACAGAACACCTTAAATACTGATATACATGCTGAAGGGTACCGATGATAACTTATTTTGTGATAAAGCAAATATAAAAGAATGCCACGGAATCTAGGCTTTGGATAGATGGATAATTCCATACCTAATTAGTATGTGGATAATTCACGGCACAACTTCTTGCAACTTTTCTGTATGTTTAAAAATTTTCCGCGGTGGCTCAAGCCTGTAATCCCAGCACTTTGGGAGGCCGAGGCGGGTGGATCACGAGGTCAAGAGATCGAGACCATCCCGGTCAACATGGTGAAACACCGTCTCTACTAAAAATACAAAAAATTAGCTGGGCATGGTGGCGTGTGCCTGTAATCCCAGCTACTCAGGAGGCTGAGGCAGGAGAATTGCCTGAACCCAGGAGGCGGAGGTTGCGGTGAGCCAAGATCGCGCCATTGCACTCCAGCCTGGGCAACAAGAGTGAAACTCCGTCTCAAAAAAAAAAAAAAAAAAAAAAAAAAAAAAAAAAAAAAAAATTTTCATCATAATATGTTGGGGAAAAAATAGGAGCCCAGATATTCTGATTTTTATCAAGACAAACACCAAAAACCACAGGGAAGAGGAAGAAGAGGTGGGGAGTGACTAAATACCCAATTCAACTGTAAAGTGCAGGAGGGAAGGATTTCTATCTCAATTCATCCTGGGACTTTCATGGCCTGAGGCTAGATCTAAAGCTGAGGAAGAATCTGATTTAGAGTAAAAAATGAAAATTCTATGAAACTTTTTAAACAGAAGGTTTGGCTTTCCAGTAAAACCTCCTAACTTCATACAAATTTACAGTATGTACCCATAACATAAATCAATTTTTCTCAAAATACTCAAGTTTATATAAAAATCTCTAGCCTCACGTAACACAATTTAGACAGGAAATAATGGTATGAATTTCCTTACAGAACACAACTACACTTAGACTAACCAACTTCCTAAGATATCTATATGTCTGAGCTGAGGGACACAGGCAATCCCCAGGCTTCTCAACCATTTACAACAACCAACTGAGGTTTATGCTTAACATTGTGGAGCTTATCTGGTCACTGTGCACTTTTAGACTACCTGTATCCATGTATTTGGTAGCAGAATCTGTGCTTTTCTGCTCAGGGCACAAATGCTAATTCATACACTATCTACAAGGTGGATAGTGTAGAAAGTGACACCAGTCACGACTCCAGGCATTTAATTCAACTGCTGGTAATACCAACAAAAGAACATTTGATTAAGTGCATTTATAATAAGATTTCTCTGGTATGAAACATTTTCCTGCAAGTGCATGATGCTAAAAGATAAATAAAAAACTACCTATTATAGAACAAGAGGCAGCAACTTTTTAAACTTCAGTAATGAAGCCACTGAAATTTTAAAAACAAAAATTACACACTATATTTTTAAATTTAAAAGTAAATAAGACAACCAAGGAAGAAAAGCAGTTCAAGACAGAGCTCAAAAATCCTACTCTCATCACAATTTGGAAAACCACAGTGGTCTTTCATGGCCACGAATCATTTGGTTGTTCTTAGTTTTCTAAATGGTTCCTTTCTCAAATGACTGTTTAAGATAAAAGATCACAGTATCAACTACTGTGATACAGATTCACCTAAGTGTGTTTCCTTTCTCCCATATTTGCAATGTTTCAACCAGGCTCCACTAAGGCATGACAACAAACTGAAGTAGAGAATGAGACCACCATTACATAGACTGATGGCATGTACCCCACACTGCTGGCACTACCATATGATGCATCACCAGATGGTAAATGAGAGCCAGGAATAGAATCTTAATGCATTTAATCTGTCTTCGATAACCTTGGCCTACAGACCTTCGATCTTCCATACTCATTTCCTACCCACAAAAGCCAAGGTAACAGAAATAATTAAACGGTAGTCTTTCCACAATAATATTCCAAATTTACCCGTTCCTAAGAGTCACTTGGGGAACTTGTGAAAATGGCATATCCAAGGTTCCTTTCCTGGGTAGTCTGCATCGGTAGATCTGAGGGAAGGCCATATGGGGAGGCCTGAAATCCCGTATTTTAACAAATGACTCAGGTAAGCTTGAGAGACACTACTGGTGCTGGCTTCCCCTGGTAAACCTCACCCTGCTCTGACTCCATCAAGATAAGCCTGGAAAGCAGCAGTAGAGAGTGGAGAAGGCCTCAGGGTTGACTTCAGCTGAGCTCAGGAGGTATGGGAAGGCCCTGAGCCATTTCTCAGTGCAGCACTCCACTCTCCTCAGAGGCCACCTCGAACATGGAGCATCAGTGTGCTCTGATGCCCCAGGATCACCTTAGTACCCTCAGATGAGGGTCTCTACTCCTCCTGGGCTTTCTCAGGCTTGCAGCTACACCACTGTGCCCACCCTGGACTCATGGCTTTAGGGCACTGGCACAAGGTTATACTTACTCTCAGAGGCTGCTGCATGCTTGCACTGGCTCTGATCACACCTGATGCAGACTGAAGAAGGTCAAAAGGCTAACTATTGACAAAACCAGGGCACACCTACCAAGGAGCACAGTGGAAATGTTCCTGAAATCCTGGTTTCAATCCTTGCCTTCAACACTTTTTAAAGATGCCTAGGACACAACTTGTGTGGGTGCTTTAGTTATTTGCTGGCAGCTAAGCAAAATCTTACAGGCAATTCAGGCATCTAAAATCTTTGACTTGTGGACCAATAAGAGCTATCACTCTCAGAAAACTTGTGCTACTTAGAAAAAGTTCACACATACAGTAATAAAATCAAACAGGAAACATTTACTATGAGCTAGAATTTGCGCTAAGCACTTTACAAGCTTCAATTCTTCTTTCTTTCACTCATCTCTCAATTTTTCATCAAGAGTCCAGTACTTCTACGGTGCTGAGGATGCCTTGGTGAACAAAACAGACACCAATCTTGTCTTATGGGCCTTATGATTTGGGGAAATGAGAGAAAGACAATAAAAATTATAGACAAACCATGGGATGTTAGAAGTGGACCAGTGATAAGGAGAGCAGGCAGAGAAAGGGGTGTGTGGGAGAAGGAGTGGTTTCTGTCTTTAAATATGGTGCTCAGGGCTTTGCTGAGGTGATTCAGCCTGGCAGAGGGTTCCAGCAGAGGAAGCACCAGTGCAAGGTTTCTAAGTCAGGAGCATGTCCAAGTGCCCAGGGACAGCAGAGAAGTCCATGTGGTGAGGCAGTGTGAGCAAGAAAGTGAGGAGGCTAGAGAGGACACTGAGGCCAGGCTGGGAGGGTCTGGCGGCCCCTGAGAGAATTCTGACTCTTCCTCTGAAAGAAACGGGAAGCAGTGGAGGGTTTGACTAGAGCAGTAGGTTTAAATTTCTGTTTTTCAAGCTATAGTGTCAAGAATAGACAGTGAGGGTGATTATGAATCTTTTCATCATCTGATCTTTTCATAATCCCTGGTGGCTTACATCAAGGAGGTGACAGTAGAGAAAAGAGCAATGCTCTTATTCCAGACATATTTTGAAAGTAGAGCTAATGGGATTTCCTAAACAGCTGAACAAGATGAAGAAGGGAGTTAAGGATGACTCCAAGGTTTCTGAGAATGAAACTGCCATGAATGGAGATGGGGAAGGCAGATTACATGTAGAACAAGTTTGGAAAATGGGGGAATCTTGTCCTGGACACACTGTCTGAGAATATTCAATATCAAAATGGAGATGTCAAGTAGGCAACTGGATATATGAATCTAGAGTCCAGAGGAGAACAGCAGGCAAGAGATGTAAATCTAACAGTCCTCAGCACAAAAGTAGTATTTAAAGTCATGAGAGACAGGATACAACAGCAGAGAGTGAGGACAAAGAGCAAACATCCGGACTGAGCTCTGAGCCACACCTCCATGTACAGTTCAGGAAGAGAAAAGCCAGGCTGGGCGTGGTGGCTCATGCCTGTAATCCCAGCACTTTGGGAGGCCGAGGTGGGTAGATCACCCTGCGGTCAAGAGTTCAAGACCAACCTGGCCAACATGGTAAAACCCTGTCTCCACTAAAAATACAAAAATTTGTCGAGCATGGTGGTCTGTACTTGTAATCCAGCTACTTGGGAGGCTGAGGCAGGAGAATTGCTTGAACCCGGGAGGCAAATGTTGCAGTGAGTGGAGATCATGAGATAGTGCCACTGCACTCCAGCCTGGCTGCGAGACTCCGTCTCAAAAAACAACAACAAAAACAAAAAAAGAGAAAAGCCACACAGGAGATGGAGGAGAAGCAGACTGACAGAGAGGAGAAGGCACAGGAGTGTGGTATAAGAGAAACCCAAAAGAATGTCCTAGATGACAGAGCACTCAACAGTGCCAAATGGTGCTGACAGGTCACATCAGATTAGGACTGAGCTGGCTGGGTTGGGGACAAAGCAGTCCCTGACAACCTCAGCAACCACAGGGGTTAAGAGCCCAGGAACCCAGCAAGTTAGGTATTCATTATCAATTTACAAATGAGGAGACAGCACCAAAAAAGAATGAGGTTAACAGCCAGGCCAATGCAAGGCCAAGATCTCTGCTCCGCACACATATGTAAATCTTTCGTGGTTTCATCTGGGAGGTGGGATATGAAGAGAGGAAGGAGAGATGCAGAGTATCTGGGTTAAGAAAACTTTAAACCTTCCACTATTTGTTCCCTTAGCAAAACCTTCTGAGGGGAGAAAAGAGCTTAGCTAATGACTCACAAATGAACCAGAAGCAAGAAGCAGGGCAGAAGGCAAGTCTTTGTGCCAGGAAGGTAGTAGCAGCACTATCTTGTGTTCTACTGTCCCTAAATATGTACAAAACCAGCTTATCAGAACACTGAAGACTGACAGACATAGGGCCAGTTCTACTGCCAAACTGAACTCTTCAGGCCGTGGCGCTACATGAGAGCCCAGGGAGCCAGTCCTGTGGGTTCTTTAATTGGGTACTTTCCACAAGTCTGCTTATTTCTGACCCAAACCTGTTGAAACCTTCTAGTCTAACATACAGAGCCTAACTTGCACAACTGAGAATTCCTGAAGAATTCCTGAACTGGCCTGCATCAGCTAGGAACCCTCAGGCCCTGAGAGGACATTTGGGAACACTGCCACACCCACCCCAAAAGAAGCACTGCTTTTCCCAGCACCACACTCTGATGCTGCAGTTCATCTTTCCAATGCACTTCACTGCCGCACATGAAGAGGCAGTGTGGGGGTAAGAGAAGGCGGCTCAACTTCAAAAGGTGGAATACTTGGGTTCTGGTGCCAGCCCTACCATAAAAAGCTATGTGGAAGGCCAGGAAGGGTAGCTCGCACCTATAATCCCAGCACTTTAGAAGGCTGAGGTGGGCAGATCACCTGAGGTCAGGAGTTTGAGACCAGTCTGGCCAACATGGCAAAACCCTGTCTCTATTAAAAATATAAAAATTAGCTGGGCACTGTGGTGCACACCTGTAGTCCCAGCTACTTGGGAGGCTGAGGTAGGAGCACTGCTTGAACCCAGGAGGCAGAGGTTGCAGAGAAAGATTTCGCCACTGCACTCCAGCCTGGACAATGCAGTGAGACTCCATCTCAGGGAAAAAAAAAAAAAGCTGTGTGAAAACAGCAAGTTCTCCTCCCAAGGGCTCCAAAGACTTGTTGACCCTCATCTTCCAGAGTCTCAGCTCCCTCATGGTAACAAAACACAGCATAAAGACCTGAAATGGGCTCTGGAGTCAGGCTGCCCTGGGCTACTGCTAAGTAACTAACTGTGTTCACTCTCTATTTGCCTTCATGAAAGATGCATTTACGCACAACTACTTTCCGCACTTGCAATTTAGATATATTTATTAGTAAACTTCTGATACAAAGGTATACCAGATTGATTGAAATCATATTAAGAGCAAAGGAAGTAATTCAGTTCGCCAAAGAAGCCAGAACAATCCAAAAATTGACAGTAAAGGTGAAATGCTGTGGCAAATGACATGTACCTTGAACAGGGATTTCCCCATAGTTTGGTCTCTTATCTGAAAGGGCTGTCAGGGGTTTGGATGTTGAGATTGGTCCACTTATGGAATGTCTCTGAAATCATAAGATAAACAATATCGAAGTTAAATCAAGTGTTGGGACTCATAAACGTCGCAGAAAATAGATATTTAGTTATAAATCTGTATTAATTCCTTCCATACTGCTAAAGTAAGGTGGTAACACACCTTACAGGCACAGACTGTGATCAATATACTTTATTTTTAAATTAGGCTTTTTATTATGGGATAATTATAGACTCATATGCAGTTGTAAGAATATAGTGAGATCCTATGTACTCTTTACTCAGTTTCCCCCAGTGGTACTACCTTATATACCTATAGTAAAATATCACCAGCAGAATTTTGACATTAGCCAAGATACCGATACAGTCATATCTTATATAGTCATACATATTATGTATGTATTTCAGCTTTCCCCTAGTCCTTTTTATCTGGCTAACTTCTAACTACTCCTTTCATATTCCCGGTAGAAATGTGTACAAGGTCCAGCTTCTCCACATCCCTACCACGCTTCAGATCATCATCCTTTTAAATTGTGGCCATTTGAAAGTATACAGAATAGGCCGGGCACGGTGGCTCAAGCCTGTAATCCCAGCACTTTGGGAGGCTGAGGCAGGTGGATCACAAGGTCAAGAGATCGAGACCATCCTGGTCAACATGGTGAAACCCCGTCTCTACTAAAAATACAAAACATTAGCTGGGCATGGTGGCACGTGCCTGTAATCCCAGCTACTCAGGAGGCTGAGGCAGGAGAATTGCCTGAACCCAGGAGGCGGAGGTTGCGGTGAGCCGAGATCGTGCCATTGCACTCCAGCCTGGGTAAAAAGAGTGAAACTCTGTCTCAAAAAAAAAATTTAAAAAAAAAAAAAAAAAAGGAAGTATACAGAATAGGATCTCATTGTGGATTTAATTTCCATTTTCCTGATGACTAATGATGTTGATCATCTTTTCATGTGCCACTGGACATTTGTATTCGTCTCGGACGGATCTTTTTAAATCTTATGTCCATTATTTATTGGGTTGTCTTCTTACTGAATGTAAATCTTTGTTAGATAAATGTATTATGAATATAGTCTCCCCAATCTGCAGCTTGCTTTTGTATTTTCTTAATGTCTTTCAGAGAAGTTTTAAGTTTTGATGCCCACTTAATTTATCAACTTGCTTTGATATTTTATGCTTTTTTACATCTTAACAAATCTTTGTAGTCTTTTTGTCATGAAGATTTTCTCTCATGTTCTCATGTAAAAACTGTATAGTTTAGCTTTTGCATTTAGGATGATAGTCTATTTCAATTTTTGTGTATGTCATAAAGTACAGGCTGAGGTTATTTTTTTTCTATACAGTTATCTTGTCATTTCAGAATCTTTTCTTCAAAAGACTGTTCTTTACCCATTAAATTACTTTGGCATCTTTGTTGAAAATCAACTGGCCTACTTCTGAACTCTCTTTTCTACTGATCTCATGTCTACACTGAAACCTTTGTCAGTACCATACTGTCTTGATCACTCTAACTTTGTAGTAAGTGTTGAAATCAGGTCACACAAGTCCTCCAAATTTGTCCGCCACTTGCACCACTTGACCCCAACGTTTTGAATATTCAGGGCTCTTGCATTTCCATATGAATTTAATACTACCATGTCAATTTCTACCCAAAGAGTACTACTATTTTAATAGGGGTTGTGTTGAATCTACAGACCAATTTAAAGGACTACTACAAGATATTAACAATATTGTGTCTTCCAATCTATAAATTACATCACTTTTCATTTATTACTTCAATTTCTCTCTGCAGTATTTTATTGTTTTCATTGTACAGGTTGTGCACACATTTCATTATATTTATTGCTAAGTATTTTAATTTCCAACTATTCATGCTAATATACGGAAAAACAACCTTTGTATAGGACCTTGTGTAAACCTTAACACTGCTCAACTCAAAAAGCTTTTGTGTGGACTCCTTAGGATTGTCTATATAAATAATCATGTTATCTGCAAACTGACAGTTTTACTTTACCCTTTCCAAATCTGTATGCTTTTTTTTTTTTTTTGGTCTTATGCAATTGCACAGGGCAAGAGCTCAAGCAAAATGCTGAACAACAGTAGTAAGAGTGAGTCTCCTTGCCTTGCTCCTGATGCTGGTGGGAAAGCATCCAGTCCCCACATTAAGTTTGATGCTAGCTGTGGAGTTCCCACAGGTCCCCTTCTATTTCTAGTTTGCTAAAGAGTTTTAGTATGAATGGATGTAAAATTTTGTCAAATGTTGAGATTAATGGTTTTTTTCTCTTTTATTCTGTTGAAGTAAATTTTAAACTTGCACCCCTGGGATATACCACACTTGGTAATGATGGACAATCGTTTTTATATATTGCTGGATTCAGTTTGTTAATGTGTGCTTTTATATTGCATCTATAACCATCTACAATCATGAGGAATAGTGGCTAGCAGTTTTGTTTGCAATGTCTTTGTCTGGTTTTGCTATCAGGTAATGCTAGCTTCCTAAAATGAACTGGAAAGTCCTTTTACTCTTCTGTTTTCTGAAAGTCTATATACAATTAGAATTATTTCTTCCACAAAGGTTTGATTCAATTCACTAGTAAAACCAACTGAGCTTGAAATTTTCTTTGTGGGAAGGCTTTCTATTTTCAACTTTAATTCTGAAATAATTATAGATTCCCAGGAAGTTGTAAAGATATTACAGCAAAGTCCCATAATACTCCTCATCCACTTTCCCCCAACTGTCTGCTGATAATAATGAATTCCCTCAGCTTTTGTTTGTCTAACAAATTTTAATTTTACCTTTTTACTGAATACACAGAATTTTAAGTTGACAGGGTTTTTCTTTCAGCATCTGAAAACCCCATTTTGGGATACAAAAATTAGCTGGGTGCCATGGCACACACCTGTAGTTCCAGCTACTTGAGAGGCTGAGGCACAAAAGTCGCTTGAACCCAGGAAGTAGAGGTTGCAGTGAGCCAAGGTCATGCCACTGCATTCCAGCCTGGGCAACAGAACTAGACTCTTATCTCAAACAAACAAACAAACAAATGCATGAAAAAAAACCATTTTGTTGTCTTCTAACTTGCACAGTTTCTAACTAGAAGTCTGTGATCATTCTTACCTGCCTGTCCTTTAGAGTTTCTTATCACTGATTTTCAGAAATGCTTTACTGGGCATGGGGGTGAAGTACTTGTATATTTACATGTGCTTATCTTGCTTTAGCTTCCTGATTTTCTTGGAACTGAGTATATAATTTCCATTAAATTTGACAGATTTTGGTTATTATTTCTTTAAATTAAAAAAAAAAAAACCACTTTTTTTTTTCTTGAGGAGTCTCGCTCTGTCACCCAGGCTGGAGTGCAGTGGTGCGATCTTGTCTTGGCTCACTGCAACCTCTGCTTCCCAGGTTAAAGTGATTCTCCTGTCTCAGCCTCCCAAATAGCTGGGACTATAGGCACCCACCACCATGCCTGGCTAATTTTTTGTATTTTCAGTTGAGACAGAGTTTCGCCATGTTATCCAGGCTGGTTTCAAACTCCTGAGCTAATCTGCCCGCCTTGGCCTCCCAAAAGTGCTGGGATTACAGGTGTGAGCCACCACACCCCACCTATTTCTTCCAATTTTTTTCAGACACACTTGCCACCCTGCTCCCTGACCCACCTTTTTTTCTTGGGCTCCAATTTCAGGTATGTAGGACCATCTAATTTAATATCACAAGTGAGGGACTCACTTCATTTTTTTCCCAGTCTTTTTTCCTCTCTGTTACTCATTATAGACAGATTCTAGTGCTATGTCCTCAAATATACAGATCTTTTCCTCTATTCTTTTTTTTTTTTGAGATGGAGTCCTGGTCTGTTGCCTAGGCTGGAGTCCAGTGGTGTGATCTCAGCTCACTGCAACCTCTGCCTCCCAGGTTCAAGCCATTCTCCTGCCTCAGCCTTCGAGTAGCTGGGACTACAGGCACACATCACACTGTGCCTGGCTAATTTTTTTTGTACTTTCAGTAGAGACAGAGTTTCCACATGTTGGCCAGGCTGGTCTCAAAACTCCTGACCTCAGGTGATCCACCCACCTTGGCCTCCCAAAGTGCTGGGATTACCAGCATGAGCCACCACACCTGGCCTCTATTCTTTTTCATATCTTCCACTTCTCTCTTCATCTGTGCATGTTTCCCTTCACATACTTAAGCACAGAGATCATATTTACATCGTTGTATGCTAATTCCATCATTTCTATCCGTTCTAGGTCTGCATCTATTGACTGATTTTTCCCCTGGTTATAGGTGACATTTTCCTCCTTCTTCATTGTTTAGTAATTTTTAATTGTATGCCAGATTATGTATTCTATATTATCAATTCCTGTATTTTGCTGTATTCCTTTAAAAATTATTACTTTGTTTTGACAAGTAGGTAAGCTACTATGCTACTTATCTGCACTGCATGACAAATTACTCCAAATCTTTAGTGGCTTAAGACAATCCATTTACGATCTCATAGTTTCTATGGATCAGAAAGCTTAGCTGAGTGCCTCCAACTCAAGATCTGGCACAAGGAGGCAATGAAGTTGTCAGCAGGGCTGCAGTTATCTTGAGGATTGACTAGAGGAAGATCCACTTTCAAGCTCATCTACATGACTGCTGGCAAGCCTCAGATCTGTTCCCACATTTACTAATGTGGGCCTCTCTGCAGGGCTGGCTCACAATATGGGAACTGGGCTTCCCCGGAGTAAGTGGCTCTAAATGATAGCAAGAGGGAGCATTCAAGGCAGAAGCAAAGCTTTTTATAACTGCATTTTACAAGTGATAACCTTATCCCACTACTTCTTTTGCTTTGCCATATTCACTGGAAGCAAATCACGAACTGTAGCCAACATTGAACAACAGCAAATTACATAAGAAGCGACTACTACCAGTTGGGGAATCACTGGGGAACATTTTAGAGGCTGCCTACTACAGCTACTTAGGGATCTCCTTGGTCCTTTTGCATCTTTTTTTTTTTTTTTTCTGAGACAGAGTCTCCCTCTGTTGTCCAGTGGTGTGATCCTGGCTTCACTGCAATCTCCACCTCCCAGGTTCAAACAGTTCCCCTGCCTCAGCCTCCTCAGTAGCTGGGACTACAGGTGTGCACCACCATATCCGGCTAATTTTTTGTATTTTAGTAGAGATGGGGTTTCACCACACTGGCTAGGATGGCCTCCCTCTCCTGACCTTGTGATCCGCCCGCCTTGGCCTCCCAAAGTGCTAGATCACAGGCGTGAGCCGCTGCACCCAGCCCTTCTGCATCTTCTTTTTAAAGATCTTTTGGCGCAGATCTAGAATAGTATTTACTCTGAGGCTATTTAGTTCTATAATACTTTCAGATGTAGTCCTTTAGGAGTCTATACTGAATGCCATCTATTCATAGAGGTCTCTCCATAGTGGTTGGTGGGAAATCAAATGATTCCCTGCCCTAGGTAAACTACCAGGAAGTGTTTGCCTAATAGCTCCCTGGAAATTGTTCCTGGAAAATTATTCTTGCCCAGCCTGGTGGGGTGTCACCCCACGCATGTACAGATTGGTATTCAGGCAAAGACTCAAAGGGATGCCTATGTAGATTTCTATACTCCTTTCTCTATGCAGCTCCCTCCTCCCAGTATCTGCCCTGCAAATTTGAGTGGTATCATTTTCCTCGAATATTGTTTTGCGTCTACTCAGATCCAGTTGGTTTTCCCTTCCCTGCTCCAATGTAGGTTCATCCTCCCTGCACCACCATCTGGAAATTGCCTCCAGGAAAAGACTGTGAGCCACAGTAGGATTTACCTCATTTTAAAATTTTTGTTCAAGATCACAGCTTTGTACAATGTCTGAAAATAACTGCTTCCTATATTTTGTCCATCTTTCTATTAATAGTTGTTTGTGACAGCAGAATAATCCAGCCTGTTACTCTCACATAGCTAGGAGTAGAATTCCTACCTAGGGAGTTTTGAAAACCTAACAATCCCAATCCTGGCTCCAGTCCCCAGAGATTCTGGTTTACCAGGATGAGGTCTCAGAGTTTTACATGTTTAAAAACTCTCCACATCATTTTTATATGCAATTAGGTTTGAGAAGCACTGTATAACCTAATCATGTACGATAAAGCTACTGAATGTAGCTCACAATTATTAGTTTTTTGCAACTTACAGAAATGTGTTTTTCCACCTCCTATCTTTGCAAAGATTTACAAAGTGATGTACATTAAATGTCAACTGATAAACACCACTTAAAGAAAGTTCATCTTATTTGAAGTTTATTACATTTGGCATCTTTATTTTGCTTCTATCTGTATCTTCAGAACTTTAGATGAAGTTTGATTAATAGAGAGCACATAAAAAAGTATTGTATCAGCTAGGCGCTGTGGTTCACACTTGTAATCCCAGCACTTTGGGAGGCTGAGGTGGTAGATCGCCTGAGGTCAGGAATCTGAGACCAGCCTGGCCAACATGGTAAAATCCTGTCTCTACTAAAAATACAAAAATTGTGTGGTGGTGTACACTTGTAATTCCAGCTACTTGGAGGCTGATGAATGAGAATCACTTGAAACCAGGAGGTGGAGGTTGCAGTGAGCTGAAATCACGCCACTTCACTTCAGCCTAGGCAACAGAGTGAGACTCCGTCTCACACACACACACATGGTCATTAAATTGGATAGGTGGAATAGGGTATTCCCTTCCCTTCTTTTTAAATTATGACATAATGCCAGGTGGTGGCTCATGCCAGTAATCCCAGCACTTTGGGAGGCTGAGGCAGGTGGACTGCCTGAGCTCAGGTGCTCAACACCTGCCTGGGCAACATGGTAGAACCCCATCTTTACCAAAACACAAAAAATAGCCAGCATACGCCTATGGTGGTCCCAGTTACTTGGGAGGCTGAGGTAGGAGGACTGCTCAGGCCTGGGAGGCAGAGGTTGTGCAGCGAGCTGAGATTGTGTCACTGTACTCCAACCTGGGTGACAGAGTGAGACTCCATCTCAGGGAGGAAAAAAAAAAAACAACACGTAACATCTTGTATATACATGCATATGCAAAGCCACTAACTCTCAACAATATAAATGCACAGGGAGCACACTAGTAAACACAGCACAAATGTCTCAACTCCAAATGAAAATGCTCCACAACACCATTATTTTAGGGAAGAGGTGTAACCAAGGCTACCCTGTATCACAGGATAATGGGTTTTAGGCTTTATTTCCTTCGGCTGCTTTCACCTATGTGGAAATACTCTGCCTTAGCTACACTATCCAAAAGTGGCTGAATAAAATGCACAATGAGGAGCCTCTTGAGTACTATGGAATAACAGCCCTCTGCCCTACTTTTCATCTGCATTCTGCAATGGCAGAGAAGAGCTACTTTTGAAACTGGTTTATAATGGATCAGTGGATGACCTGTGCTGGACCTGTTACAAAACAGCCCTCAAGAATCACACTTCTCTGAATTCATGCCTTGTGCATCCCTTCCACTCTGAATCAGAGCTGCCCTGTGACTTGCCTGGACTAAAATGGCAGGACAGAAGTGTCACTGTCCAGGTTCCAAGCTTAGGTGCTCAGAGGCATTGCTAACTTCGATCTTCAGTCTCTTGGAGCTGGAGATACTATGCTGTGAAGGAGCCTGAGAAGACAAATCACGTGGAGAAAGTAGCCCAGGAATCCCGCTGAGCCCAGGCCCCATCCCACCCTCTCTGTGAATGCAACTGCCAGAATGAGCCCAAGAAAGCCAGCAAAGAACTGCCTAGTCAACTTAGAAATGTGAAAACTAATAAAATTGTTATTTTCTTTTTTTTTTTTTTTTTGAGGCGGAGTTTCGCTCTTGTTACCCAGGCTGGAGTGCAATGGCGCGATCTCGGCTCACCGCAACCTCCGCCTCCTGGGTTCAGGCAATTCTCCTGCCTCAGCCTCCTGAGTAGCTGGGATTACAGGCACGCACCACCATGCCCAGCTAATTTTTTGTATTTTTAGTAGAGATGGGGTTTCACCATGTTGACCAGGATGGTCTCGATCTCTTGACCTCGTGATCCACCCGCCTCAGCCTCCCAAAGTGCTGGGATTACAGGCTTGAGCCACCGCGCCCGGCTTAAAATTGTTATTTTCAAGCCACTAAGTTCTGAAGTGATTTGCTATGCAGTAAAGGCTGAGACATGGCAACCACAGATTCTACTTAGAGACACCTCTGTGTCTTACTGTAGTCACTAAAGTCACTAAAGCCAGACAGCCTAGCTTTGAACCCCAGCTCCCTCACTTAACTGCATGAACCTCAGCAAGTTACTTAACCTTTCTGGGCCTCAGTTACCACATGTGAAAAATACAGATAAGAACAGCACCTAATACCCAAGAGTTGTAAGGATTAAATGAGTTAACATTATAAAGTATTCAGAACAGTGTAGAACACATAACAAGTGTTATTATTACAGTCTAACAAAATAACACAATTTACACCTATATAATTTATATCAATTAAAGATATTTACAGTATTTTAGAAAACAAATTCTAGATACATCCCTACTGAGGCAGTCATTTACCCATCTAATACAGGTGTAAATGACTATGAAGAAAAGGCCTTAACTTTCAGATTCTGAGGCCCTAAGAGCCTCCTGTGGTTCCAGGCACTCACCTGCATAGGGGATACAGCTGCTGCAGGAGGGGTTTTCATAGGACTTGGACTCAGGGGCGTTCGAGGAATTGCAGCTGCAGCAGGGTTTGGTACTACAGAAACAACAAACAAAAAAGGAAATAATGTCACTGTACAGTGGAAGCTTAACTGGATTCCACTTAAGGACTCACCAGACTAACGAATGCTTTCAAATCCCCTTGGACACTGTCTTGGCTGATGTCTAAGTTCTGCTGCACAAGGTTAGCAGCCATGTCTTGGCACACTAGTGCTTTTCCTCCCATCACGTGAATTATTTACATCCGTAGAGTAGTCATGGTTATTTCCAACCCTGGTTATGGCAGTCATTCCATTTTTGTTATTTAATTACATTACATAAAGTGCTCCATAAAGCAATGAAATTCAAATATTAAATCCCAAGAGTATTTACAACTCTATCAGTTAAGAAGCCTGGCATGTAAACGATGTTCAATAGTTGCATATTAAACAAAAGAATGAGGGCCAGGCGTAGTGGCTCACGCCTGTAATCCAAGCACTCTGGAGGCCAAGGTGGGCAGATCACCTGAGATCGGGAGTTCAAGACCAGCCTGACCAACATGGTGAAACTCCGTCTTTAAAAAATAAAAATAAAAAAAATAAAAGAGTGAGGAACTCCTGCTTGTCTTCCTTCAATTCCTCCTGCAGTGTCCATCACTTCACATATGTTTTATGATTTGTATTTAACGCAGGGATGTGTAATCACTTGTTTGCGTTATCAGTCTCCTTCTCCAGAATAAACTGCTGAAAAGTAGTTTATGTTTTTAGAATTTATTAATTTCTAGATAGCTGGGGATAGCACAGCTTCTGGTAAAGGCTGCAAAAATGATTATTCATTTGATGCTGAATTAAATTAAAAATGGGATACAAAAATGAACTCAAGCCTATCACAGTGCGGCAAGATGAAGCAGATCACTGTGGACTTTTTTAATGCAGCCAATATAAACACAAATATATGTACTTCTATTTAGAATTGATATATTTAGATGTATTCTTATTTACTGAGATAAAATTCACAAAACAAAGTTAACCATTCAAAAATGTACAGTATAGTGGCATTTAGTACAGTCACATTATTGTGCAACCATCATTTCTACCTAGTTTCAAAACATTTTCATCATTCCAAAAAGAAACCCCAAAAGTCACTTCCCACCCACTGTCTCACCAGCCTCTGGCAATCTGCTTTCTGTCTCTATGGATTGACCTAGTGTGAATATTTAATGTAAATGGAATCTTACAATATGTGACCTGTTCTGTCTGGCTTCTTTCAATTAACATAATGTTGTAAAGATTCATCCATGTTGAAGCATGTGTTACTATTCATTCCTTCTTGTGGCTGAATAATATTCCATTGTATGGATATACCACATTTTGTTTATCAATTCATTGAATGCATGGATACTTGGGTTGCTTCTATCTATTAGCTATTGTGAAAAGAGCCGCTATGAAAATTTATGTACAAGCACAGATGTTTCTCAATTTAAGATGGGGCTTTGTTCTCATAAACCCATCATAAGCCAGTCAAAAATGCATTTAATATACCCAACCTCCCAAACATCCCAATTTAACCTAGCCTACCTTAAACCAGATCAGAACATTTACATTAGCTACAGTTAGGCAAAATCATCTAACATAAAGCCTATTTTATAATAAATAGGCTGCACTGAATATCTCAAGTAATTTACTGAATACTGTACTGACTATGTATCACTGGCACAACTGTAAAGTCAAAAAAAAAAAAGTTAAAGCATTGTTAAGTCAGGGACTGTATTTGTCTGATTATCTGTTTTCAGTTATTTTGCATATATAATTAGGAGTGGAATTACTGGGTCTTTCGCATATATTTTATTATAAAATAACATATGAGGCTTTTAAAAAAGATTAGTATGAAGCATTTTTGTGCATTAAAGCATGCTTTATTAATATTCTGAATAGGTATATAATTTTAATTTAATGTAGACATTCCATTATCATTTTGATTTTCAAAGCATATGTATATTTTATTCTTTAGAGACAGAGTCTTTGTCCAAGATGGAGTACACTGGCTATTACCAGGTATGGTGATAGCATGCTACTGCCTTAACCTCCTAAGTAGCTGGAACTATAGGCACTTGTCAGCTCAAAGCATATGTATTTTAAAGTTCCCCTTTCATCTTACCCCATTATATTACCCAGAGGTAGCCACTAACAACAGTTCTGGGTACATCTTTCTTGCACTTTAAATGCAAATACACTTAGCTATCTATGTACCTTAAAAAAACAACAACAACAACAAAATAAGACCACACACACTATATACATATATATATGTACTGGTCTGTAACTTGCTATAAAAGATTGCAGAGCACAGAGCAACTGCTAAGGTGGCACACTTGAATAAAGAACCACAGACATGTTTTAACATCAGTACTCTGAGATCTATGTCATCCTTATTAAAATATGCATAGTATTTTACTGTATTAATTGGTAATAACTGTCTTAATTCTTTTAACAGGCATTTAAGCAATTTCTAGGTGTTCCATTTCTTCAAACAATGCTATACTGAAAATTCTGTATAAGTATATATCTTTACATATAATACTTGTGCCAGTATTAAGTATAACAACTTCAGGGTCTTTGAATATGGCATTTTAAATTGGAAGGTATTGCCTAAGGGTCCTCCAGAATGTCTATACCAGCAATGTGTAGGAGTACACATGTGACTTTTGCTCTGCTTTTAAGTCAAAGAAGATTCATTTGTGCATAATCACAGAATACAGATTCTAGTAGCCTGTTAACAAATTTTAAAGACTTTCTAGAAAAAAATTTAAGCTTTAGGACATACTACAATTAATTGTTTGAAAAAACTACATAGCCTTTCCTTTCCCAGAGCTGAGAAAGTTAGGGAGATGAAAAAAAGTCAAGTCATTTCAAAGTGGGGAGAGTAAGCCTTCCAGAGCTTGTATGAAAGAAAGCCCAGCTTGATTCAGAACCTGAAGTGCCATGTAGGACTATAGCAAGCGGGGGAAGAGTGGTTCAACTGAGGCAAAGAGTAGGCAAGGGTCAGACATTTGGGAATTAAGCAATTAGAGGATTTTAAACAAGAAAAGATGTTTCTATCATGGGATGAAAAGGGGAGATTAATTTGGAGGTTACTGAAACTAGTGGTTGATGGTGGCTTGAGCTAAAGCTTGTGCTGCTAGAGATGAAGAGAAGACAGAGCAAAGATATCCATGATGCAGGCTGTATCAACAAGATGTGCTCATAATGGAGTAGATGTAGCAGTAAGAACAAGAATTTAAGAAAGATCCCCAGACTTTTGGCTTAAGTAACTGGGTGGAATGGTGCTGCCATTTATACATGGTGAAAGGCTGCAGCTGGCAGACAAGGGTTTGGTTTTTGGACATTACATGTCCAGGAGACACGGGAAGGTCCATGTCAAGTAGGCATCTGGATATACATGACTGAGGAATTCAGAGGAAGGGAAGAGCTAAAGTCATACATCTGGAAGTTCTTAGGCACAGAGAAGACACTTAAAATAACAGGAATGTGTATGATCCACTGAGGGAGAGAAGACACATTTCTGCATGGGATTAAGGCTTCTGTCTGAGACTAACACCTCTGAAGTGGAATAGACCCCAAATCTCCTATTAAATATCACCTTCTGTTAAGTCTGGTGTGTTAATCCTATATGAAAGTTAATGGGACAAAGAGTAAGACAGTAAGAATATCAAACTGGACCAGAGAACACAAGGTAAGTGAACACAACCACATGCAGTAGGCACAATGCAGGAGAAATTAATTACCTTGAGATGCACTGTCAAAGGACTTGATGAGGGTTTTTACTGTAGGAGTTGGCTCTGAGGAAGTGGAGGACCTTCTACTCAGTCCCATTCCCTGCCGTAAGGCTGCCAAATCTCTCTCAACAGCATTCATGTAATTGTATACCCGGCCTCGCTCCTCCTCTTGCCTGAAAACAATATTGAAATCCAAGCATTTTTATATATGTATGAGAAAATACACATTTTCTCCTCCCAGCTGAAAAGCATTAAAAAGTATCAGTTTAAAAAAATTGTATCAGTTGAGCTTAGTAAATTACCTGGTCTAATGTTCTCATTTGCTTGGTAAATACCAGGAAATGAGACTGAAATTTTTCTATCAGGTTATCCTAAGTAAGTTAAGCAACCATCAAATTCCATTTTCATCTGAGTAAGTGTAAGGTAAGGACATCAGTAATCAATTAGCAGTAAAACAGGAGGCGGACTGGCTCAGAGCTGAGACTCTCCAGGTCCTGTGCTCCCGAGAAGGCCCTTCTCAGGAGTCTGGATATTCACCAATACACGATATTGTATAATTATAATTTATACTGGCTCTAGCTAATATGCCATGCTTAGACAGGGAAATACAAAAATAAAACCAAAGCTCACACTCTTTTGAAAAATAAATAAATAAATAAATAAATAAAAACAAAGAAAGTGCTGTAGACTTCAAATAGAAATCTACAAAGAATAAAAAAAGCTTGAGACTCATATTAGTAACATGAGTCCCCCAGAAGCTCAGTGTGATGAATCCTGAGTCATCTGGAAAAATCAATTTCATTTCATTTCTGGCCCATTCTAATTCACTGTGCTGACTAACACAGAATTCTTTCATCTGGAATGAGACTGCAATTGCAGAGTTTGTACATGTCATATAACTATCAAGTACGTGAATAAAAATTAAGCCAGTCCTTAGGAAAAATCTGTCTTTGGTGGCCATTTGGCTCTTCTGACAGTCTTTTGCCTCAAGATGTACCACAGGATCTTAAGGTCATTTAGCTGTCATAATTAGAACTTTTAATAAAGAATCTGTAACAATGATTATCAAACATTTTGATCTTAGAGCCCCTTTCTACTCCTAAAAATGAGAAGGACCCCAAAAAGCTTTTGTTTATGGGAGCTGTCTTTCACTATATTAAATTAAAACTAAGAATATATAAAAATATTTACTTCATATAAAGATAAATACAGGGCTTAATAATTTTTATGAAAAACAACTATATTTTCCAAAACAAAAAATTAGTTAAGAGTAACAGTGCTTTGCATTTCTAAATCATCTCTTTAATGCCTGACTTAAGAGAAAACAGCTAAACTCACCTTTGTATTCAACCTATGTTGATATGAAAAAAAGCAAGTCTTACATAGATAAGGTAGGTGGAAAAGGGAAGATTTTAATAGCCCTTTTAGAGAACTGTGGCTATTCTTCCACACTGCACTAAAACACAACAAGCAGTGACTTAAAAGTTAGTTCTAATGTGGAATCTGAAACCATAAGTGAATTTTCCTATTCTGTCCACTAAAATCCACTGGTCAATCTTGTTTAACATCATAGACTGGTCATAAGGAAAATGTTGGTTCACTGAGTTACACAGGTTTTCTAAATGCTGTCATTATACATTTTTTTAAAGTCATAATGATCTCCTCAGAAGACACTTTATGGGAAGATGCCAAACTCACCACTGGTAAATACAAGTTTTCCAAAATCCTAACTTTCACTTGAAAGCCCCCATTTTATCACCAGCAACAAATACTGTTGGTTGTTCTCCTTTAAGTGACAGGCTGTCTTAATTGTTTTCACAAAATAGCCACCAAATAGCCAGGTGCAGTGGCTCATGCCTGTAATCCTAGCACTTTGGAAGGCTGAGGCAGGCAGATCACCTGAGATCAGAAGTTCAAGACCAGCCTGACCAACATGGAGAAACCCCATCTCTGCTAAAAATACAAAATTAGCCAGGTGTGGTGGTATGTGCCAGTAATTCCTGCTACTCGGGAGGCTGAGGCAGGAGAATCGCTTGAACCTGGGAGATGGAGGTTGCGGTGAGCTGAGATAACGCCATTGCACTCCAGCCTGGGCAACAAGAGTGAAACTCCATCTCAAAAAAAAAAAAAAAAAAAAAAAAAAAAATCTACCAAGTAATACCGAAGTCTGAATGATCCAAAATTTGTCTGTGGTTCTCAAGTAAAAAACGGCAGTCCATGAAAAAAGAAAGCAGTTCAAACTAAAATAATCACAGCACTTTCCTCAACATGACCTCACTCTTCAGTACAGTCTTGAGTATAGCAGATAATGCAGAAGTGCTTTTTCTGTACTTCCCATTTTGTCACCCAGAATGCTAAAGAGTATATTCAAGGACCAGGATTTAGTAAAATAAATAATTTAGTGTTTCACCAAGGACATCTTTAAGTGAAACCTGCATTTAAAAAAAAATGCAAGTCTGTGATGGTGAAGAGTACAATGACTATAAGTGCAACTGCCGAGACCTTGATTCATCAACAGTTTTCACTTGCTTTTCACTCCCAGTTTAGAAGTCAACACAGTGAAAAGGGCAACAACATGATGGTGTTACAAAGACAGTTTGACCTCACAGACTCCCTAAAGGGTCTTAGGACATCCAGAAATCTGCAGGCCTTGCTCTGAGAACCACTGCTCTACAAGATGCTACCTCTTTCTGAAGGCATTTTTAAAAACATGTGTCTCAAAATCTTAGGAATTTTTAAGATCCAAAGAAATAAAACTTTAACAGTAGAATTTTATTTACTCAGGGTAACTAAAGAATGAAGCATTTCTAATATGTTATTCATTTAATAATATAAAGAAAAAAAGGTAATGTAATACACATTTTATACCAGCAGAAAAAAAATAATCTTCTGTCTCATTCCATGTTCTGCTTAAGGAATCCAATGAAAAATGATTAGCAATACTCTTCTCTGGGCCATTCACTAGAGCAAGCCAACAATGAGACCATTTTTTAAAGCTATACTGTTAGTTTTCTAAATTTATTCCTATGCCTACTTAAGAATTACTCAAGCTAAGGAATAAACAAATTCTGAATAATAACCTCAAATACGAAAATATTTTCCTCTACTCTTAGATGGAGTCTCAGTGTGGAGCTCAGAGCATGTCACAAATGTCATTTCATCTGATAATTTTCATCAGTTTCCAATTATCTCTATGTTACATGGGAAAAAAAACTACTATGGAAATTCATGTGATTATAAGATAAAACAAGTGAAAATTCTCAAGTGAATGACAGAGAGAAAGTCACTTTGTATTCTTTACTTGGGTCTCCAAAAATACTAGCTAAAGTATACTGATCATTGCCCTGAATATTTGGGAGGCTTTATCTTATTTAATCCTTATGACAACACTGTACTACAGCAGGTAATATTGTGTCACTTTAAAGATGAGAAAACTGAGGCCCAGGGAAGTGAAGGTTCCTGACCAAGGTCACAGCTAGTAAGAAGCAGAGCTGGACACGAACCAAGACCATCCGTCTCCAGAGTCATCCTTAATCATGAGGCTACAATCTAAAGAAAATTAACAGGGCTAGAATGTGGGACTAGGGGAAGGGAGAATCACGTGAGACCATCCTGGTTCCCTCCAGAGTTGTGGATCATTGATACTGACAGAAAGATCCACATAGACAGCACTAGTTTACATGTGCCATAAAATGAGGCCTAGAAAAGCTAAGTAACTTCCATCAGATCCAAACTTAGTATCAAACTCCACATTTTTTGCATAGTACCACATCAAAAATTGGGATTTAAATGTTCTCTACTAAAACATAAGTACACAACTGGTTTCTCAGAACATACTTGCGTGACTTTATTTCCTCCAATTCTTTTGTGAGTTTCTCATTTTTTTCTTGAGCCTCATGTAACCGGCGCTTTAGATCACCAATCTCCTCTTGAGCTTCAGATTTAATGTCATTTGCAATGACTACTGCAGTCTGGAGATCAGCCTGAAACTGCCGCCATTCTGCAGATTCTTCCTATATTAAAAAAACTAACTTTTTATTTTTTATTTAAAAGCAATAAAATTTATGATTGGATTGTTATAATGCACTAATGCTTCCAAATGATGATTAATTTTTTTAATCCCAGAGAATTGCTATTATCTATTTCTAACAGGCAATGCAACTATTATTAGTGAATTTGTTCTTAATAAGGAAAAGATTCTCTAGCTATCTGCCTACTGAGGCATTAAGCACTCAGAGTGCTCAACAGATATTAATGATAACAATGTCAAGCCTCCCTTCTTCATGCAAGTTTCAAAGCAAGTCTTATGAACATAAACATAATCGAGAATTTATGGAGCTTTACTTCTGAAAAGCACAAGAAGGTATATAAATGGTATGTGAACCATAGAGTGAAAAACTATAAATATCCTGACATCAAAACCTAGCAAGAAAAAAAATCAAAAGAAAAGGAAAAGGAAGAGGAAGCCAGAAGAAAAACACTAAACTCAATATAGGCAGGCAAAATTATACAAAGAGATGGTGAGGAACTACATGGTCTGTTGCTTCCCACAGTCATGGAGGATGCGGGTGTGGGCGGGTGGGGAAGTCTCCCTGGGCCTCATCTCCATCAGAGCCACAGCTGGGCCATGCCTGAGCCTCACATGCTCACACCCTCACACCCCTAAGGCAATTTTGTAACATCACGGAAGTAGCCTAAGCAACTGTGGCATGACCCAAACAACTGAGTAGCTTTCTCCCCACCCCCTGCATCATGGCTGCATTGCTGTTGGCAAGATGGATCATATGTACAAAATAAAGAAAATGTGTTTGAAAACAGACTGGTTTGGGGCACCTTATAATCAACAGCTAATAACCTTTCTTTACAAAATAGAACATTTTTTCCCCAAATCCATATCTTTCTAAAATTACTACCCATAAATTTCTATAGGTCGAGTATCACTTATCCAAAAGGATTTCAGATTTAAGATGTTTTATATTTTAGAATATTTGCACTATACTTAACAGCTAAGCATCCCAAATCTGAAAATCCAAAATCCAAAATGCTCCAATAAGCATTTCCTTTGAGCATCATGCCATCACTCAAAGAGTTGTGAATTTTGGAACATTTTAGATTTCAGAATTTCTGGTTAGGGATATTCAACCTATAGTACATTCTTCTACCCAAAATCTAGCACCAGTCTCAATTTGAAATGATAACATTTGCTTTCTGCTCAAAGCCCAATGGGGCCAGTATTATCACTGTATCTAAAGCTTAAGATGAATGATAACACGATCAATGATTACACCTCAAATTTCAGAAAAATTTTCTAACAATACATGAAGATTTATCCTACCCGAAGTCTTCTGTGGAGAGTCTTTATTTCTCTTTCCATGTCGTGCTTCTGGTCCTGGAGTTTTTTAACTGTATCTGAGAAGACCACCAAAGTTTAAATATTTATCCTCACAACAATGTTCAAAGGAATACTACAAAGAAAAGAGGTACTTAAATATGACATTCAAAAAAAGTTATCCTGTCCAAAGACTACAAAAAAATTTTAATACAAAACTTTTAATAGAAAAAATATTCAATCCAAGTAATGACAAATATCAAATTAAAAATCACAATTTCTTTTTCTTTTTTTTTTTTTTTGAGACGGAGTTTCGCTCTTGTTACCCAGGCTAGAGTGCAATGGCGCGATCTCACCGCAACCTCCACCTCCTAGGTTCAGGCAATTCTCCTGCCTCAGCCTCCTGAGTAGCTGGGATTACAGGCATGCGCCACCATGCCCAGCTAATTTTTTGTATTTTTAGTAGAGACGGGGTTTCACCATGTTGACCAGGATGGTCTCAATCTCTTGACCTCGTGATCCACCCACCTCGGCCTCCCAAAGTGCTGGGATTACAGGCATGAGCCACCACACCTGGCCCCAAAATCACAATTTCTAAATCACTTCCTTCCACATTATCTTAACTCTGAAATGAAATGTAAAACTGTTAGAAATCCACTTTGTACATAACCAATCAAAACAACATTGACTGTGACTAACATATAAACTTTTAATCATAAGCATTATTAATCTGCAGTATTTATATAAGCATATCTTTCTTTACACACTAGAATAAATTCTAGAAAAGTAGTGAATTAGTAAAATCAAAATTAGTAAAAAATATAATACCCAGGGGAGCTGCTATTTAAATTAATCCTATAAAATATTTTTAAATATTTATAAAGTAATCAATAATTCCTCAAATTACTCATCACATAATATGAATTTTCTTAAAACAGTTTCATTCATTCTAAAAACATTCAGTGAGTACCAATAAGATACAAAGTACCATTCTAGATAGAGTGAGGATACAAGGATGAAAGTGCAGCACAGGCCAGTCTCCCTGAAACCAGAATAATAAAAGGGAAGTCACCTTCTCTTTGGACGTTCTATTCTAAAATCCATGCATAAGAGAGAAATGCCTTAAGAGGATGCTATGCTGACAGGTGCTACTAAGTAAACCTTTCACAGCTGGTTCCTTTGACAGCTCAGGAACCAAACACTTTTTGGTTAAGGGCAAGGAAGGGTACTTACAACTAGTGGCGAATCCTTACTCTGATTCACCTACAGCCCCACCCCAGTAGATCCCTGGCTTTTCTCTGTGTTCCAACTCTGTCTTACACGGCCTTGTATCATGTTGCCACCAACATTACCACATCTCTTTATACATCTGTCTACTACTAGACTAAAAACACTTCAGAGGCCGAAGAAGCCATGTGATGACCTCACACACTCAGTAGTTGAAATGTGGTAGGTCTTTAAAATGGAATAAATGTATAAATATGCAGGCTAATGGTAGCATAATAAAAAGCAATGCTGAAATCATTACCTAGGAATTTTTTTTTTTTTTTAAAGTACGTATCCTATTGATAGAACTTAACAATTTGTCATCAGGGACAGTATAACTTTAGACATTAGTGTTTCTGGGTAAATAACATTTTCTCCTATTCCTTATACTTAGCAGAAGGAACTCAGGCATAGTGAATACCTGCTTGCAATGGCACATGTAATCAAAAAATTTTTCCTGTAGCTAATAATTTACTGGCTTTTAATCAAGACCCTAAAGTATGAGTATACTGATGTTTTTTCTTAGATGGCTCATCATCTTCCTTATCCTTATTTCAGTAGAACCTTCTCTTCTAAAATCTTTTTGCCACTCTACATCTGATGCTGGTGTATGTGTGTTCCAGTATTTTTAAATGGCATGCATTCACTTTAACAATATAGAACCTTGAATATTTATAACAATTATATGTGGAATAATAATTATTACAATTATATAAATAATGCTGTATTTTCTAAAGCTGGATCAGAAATAAATGAGATAAAATGTTGGCAGTAGAGGCAATTCTGGTAGCTAGTAGTTAACTTGCTCCCATTCACTGCCCCAAAACTGTGTACAAAGTCAGGTCCTGTGAAATAAAAGGGGTTCAAAATTTACTCTTCAATTCTTCAAATGTGTCATATGTACCAACTTTGTACCAGGCTTTTTTTTAAGTGCTTAAGAAGAAAAGGAAAAAGACATAATCTTCATCCTCTTAGAGACAAAAAGGCCAGTCTTGTGCTGAGACAACAAAGGGAGATGACTTCATAAGCAAAGGATTAAACTTTAAAGCCTGTCTCAAATACAAGCTACTTCAGACTCAACCTGCAAACTAAGGGTCAAACAGGCCATCCAATCTGGTTTGAGTAAAGCAGACACCAAGCTGAGTGGGTGAGTCTATGCCCCCTTATCCTTATCTCTGGAGGCAAGGATGGCTCTGGAATCAGCAAGGGAACTTGACTCCTTGTGACCACACACATAGACAAATTCAGAGTTTTGGACATAGAGGAGGAGTAAGAACAGAAGCTGAAAATTTTCTAGTGTTGAAAACACTAGGGTTACACCTTTCATTTACGCTGTATCCATTTATATGCAAGAAATATTTCATAATCAAAACAGGTGGCCAGGCATGGTGGCTTAGGCCTGTAATATCTACCAATCATCTGAGGTCAGGAGCTCGAGACCAGCCTGACCAACATGGTGAAACCCTGTCTCTACTAAAAATAAAAAATTAGCCAGGCGTGATGGCAGGTGCCTGTAATCCCAGCTACTCAGGAGGCTCAGATGGGATAATCACTTGAACCCAGGAGGAAGAGGTTGCAGTGAGCCGAAATGGTGCTACTGTACTCCAGCCAGTGCAACAAAAGCAAAACTCCATCTCAAAAACAAAAAAACAAACAAACAACAAAAAACAGGCAAGCAAAAAATGTTAGAAATGTAATTTCTCTTGAAATTTGCTAAAAAAAAAAATTGTTTTCACTTTCTGGTCACAAAGGACACATCTACTTATTATTAAACATGATACACACAAGACATACGACAGCAAAGCTCACCTTTAACATTTGGCATTTTGATTCTCAGGTGACATTTTAAGCTACATGGCCATCTTAGACTGATCATAAATTCTCAATTTCATTCACTTATTTTGTTCTTTTTCTCTTTATTAACCTTTTCATTCATGGCCACAGAATTCACATAATCAGAATTCTTTAGAAGGTGTTTTTCTAGCCGGGCGCGGTGGCTCAAGCCTGTAATCCCAGCACTTTGGGAGGCTGAGGCGGGTGGATCACGAGGTCAAGAGATCGAGACCATCCTGGTCAACATGGTGAAACCCCATCTCTACTAAAAATACAAAAAAATTAGCTGGGCATGGTGGCACACGCCTGTAATCCCAGCTACTCAGGAGGCTGAGGCAGGAGAATTGCTTGAACCCAGGAGGCGGAGGTTGTGGTGAGCCAAGTTCGCGCCATTGCACTCCAGCCTGGGTAACAAGAGCGAAACTCCGTCTCAAAAAAAAAAAAAAAAAAAGAAGGTGTTTTTCTGTCCCCTGTCACTGCATATTTATTATTGTCACCTCTTATAAATAATAAATAAAATCCTTTTAAATAAAAGAGAAACTGGCAGCCGGTGGAAATATTCAGACAAAATAAAGTACACTAAAAGTGTCTCTAGGGAATTTGATTTAAACTTTACAATCATGCCTATATTTTTACTCTGAAACAGAATGTATTATTATTTTCCTGGAAACAAAGGAGTCTGTGCTTAAGTTCTTGTTGTGAATACTAGTTTACAAAACTGCCACCTAGCACGATTTGTGGTCACACAAGAAAGCAGCATTACTGTGACTCTCAAGCCTCTAATGGCAGTTTCCTTCCTCTTCAGTGTTCCTACTGTGAGGGACACTGCCATCTACTGTCTTCAACTCAAAATCAACATTTGAGCTACCAAAGAGAAGAACTACTACTATGATCTTCCTATTTTTAAATTTTAAGTTATAACTCAATTTCTACAATGTTATTTTTATTCTAGAGATCAGGCAAACTGCTAGTCTCAATGTTATTAGACCAACTTTGTTCTGAACAACTCTGGGCACTGCCCTACCCATTTAACAAGGAATTCATAACCTTTGAGCCCCATTCTTGATTATGAACCCCATTATTCTCTGACAAATAAAAAACAATCCATCCTCGCTCTGGTTATATGACCATCAATCATGCTGACATTACCAGGCAGGTACCATGGACACAGGATCAATTTGTGACTTTTTCTTTTGTTTTGAGATGGAGTATCACTCTGTTGCCCAGACTTGAGTGCAGTGGCATGACCATAGCTCACTGCAGCCTCCGCCTCCTGAGTTCAAACGATCCTCCCACCTCAGCCTCCCAAGTAGCTGGGATTACAGGCACCTGCCACCATACCCAGGTAATTTTTGTATTTTTAATAGATACGGGGTTTTACCATGTTGGCTAGGCTGGTCTCAAACTCCTGAACTGAAGTGATTGATCCACCTGCCTCGGCCTTCCAAGGTGCTGGGATTACAGGCATCAGCCACTGGGCCCAGCCTGGTTTGGTCTTACCCTCTTGCCCAAAATGCTAGAATTAAAGGCATGAGTCAATGTGTTCAGCTCTATTTTATTACTAAATGCAAATTATCCCCACATGTATAAAAGGGGAGGACAAAAAAGAATGAAAAGTTCTTATCACTTACTCTCTAAATCAGAAATAATGAGGTTGTCATGAAGTTTCACAGCACGATGTTGTTCTACTTCATCTTCAAGTTCAAAGATGGTTTCTTTCATATCACTCCTTTCTGTTTCTTTTTCATCCAGCTCTGATCTTAATTTTTCTAATGTCATATTCAAATCTTCAATTTGTTTCTTAGCGTCTTCTTGGAAGGCTCGGTATTCATCCTCTACCTACATAAAATTGATGATGCAGTTTTAGAAAAGTAAGAGTTGTTATAAGGTAAGTTTCAGAATTGAGGTACATACCGTTTTGAAGAAGAGCTAAATGTGAGGTACTATGGATGAACTGAACAACTTGTGTAATAACTGTTACAAAGTATGAAAAAGCACTCCATGGTAAGATTTCATATAAAACCACTAAACATAAACTGTTGCTGTAACACTGACTGAAATTATATTGATATTATCATTGAACTTAACCAGATTATTTACAGGGAAACTGGAAATTTTCCTTTCTCCAAAGTTTGAACTGAAAGCTTGTACATTTGATTAATGATTAACATGCTGTCCTAACAAAAATGATGCCGTATTTGTGATATTCCAGCATCAAACTGATAAAGGAAAAAACAATTCTCAAATAGTGTTTTTACAAAAGTATTAGTTCATAGTAGCCCCTCAACATACATGTACCAAGAAATAATACAAATCTCCTAAACTGTAACTTCAAAATTAATCACTAAAAAAACCCTAAAATCTAAATTATTGAAATTTTGGCCAAAGATACTTTAAAATTTCTTTAAAAATCACCGCACTAAAGTAACAAATAAATAAAATGTAAGCTAGAATAATAGATAACTCATGGAAATAAACACTTCATCAGCAACCACATGGGGTACAGATTCCTGGCCACAATGCCAGCAGCCCTGGGTAGCAGTTCCAACTGAGTTCTCACTACTATGCTGCATGCATGTAAAACAAGGGGCTGGACTGATGATCACTAAGGTCCCTGCCAGCAATAAGTCACAGGCCTCTGAAAAACAGGAGTCTCCATATGCCAAAAATATTTAAAAACTCTCAACAGATCTCTATTTGAAAAACCATTACTATAGCGGGATAAAAGGAAATATGCACTGCTGATGCTACAGACCGGAATACTGACTCTCCATCAATATTATACCAAAAAAGATTCAATATGAGGTCGGAGGAGGTAAAGTTTCATGACCTGCTCCGTAGGCATACTCAGAACTAGGGACAAATTCTGGTTTTAGCTGTAATACCAGCCACATCCTCTCACAGGCAGGAAAACAGAAACAAAATACAAGTGAGAGAAAGTGGCATTATCTTAAGAATACTGCCGGGCGCGGTGGCTCAAGCCTGTAATCCCAGCACTTTGGGAGGCCGAGGCGGGTGGATCACGAGGTCAAGAGATCGAGACCATCCCGGTCAACACAGTGAAACCCCGTCTCTACTAAAAATACAAAAAATTAGCTGTGCATGGTGGCACGTGCCTGTAATCCCAGCTACTCAGGAGGCTGAGGCAGGAGAATTGCCTGAACCCAGGAGGCGGAGGTTGCGATGAGCCGAGATCGCGCCATTGCACTCCAGCCTGGGTAACAAGAGCAAAACTCTGTCTCAAAAAAAAAAAAAAAAAAAAAAAAAAAAAAGAATACTTTCACTCTATCCCAAAAAAAGGAAATCATTCTCAAGTTTTAAAAATATCGGCTTTAATAAAAGCTAATAACACACCAAACCAAACCAAACCAGTGACCCTGGTTCTCTGTAAGCATTGTTCATGGCAGCTGCCTAATGCTGCCCGGAACATTTTAATCTATTCAAACAATACCTTAGCAAGGGCATCCTGTAATCGATTGGCATCATTTCGGGTATGAGCCAGGTCTTCCTGCAAGCTACTAGCCAAAGTCTCTGCTTTTTCTTTGTCCAGCCTGACACTCTCCAGGAGGTCCTGAATATCAGATTTGTCTCCGGAGTTATGGATAGAATACAGCTCTGCCACTTTCTGCTTTTCATTCTCCAGCTGGGCCTTCAGGCGATTCATCTCTATCTGGTCACTGGCCACTGTGGCTTTGTACTCCTCTAACGTGGCTGCCAAGGCTGCTTTCCCTTTCTGCTCAGACTCAATAATTCGCTCCATATGATGACTGCGTTCTTTGAGTGCCCCTATCATTTCTTGAGCTTCCTTGTTGTCTTGTTCTGCCATTTTCAAAGTATTGCTTAAATGCTGCTGGACACCAAGAAGCTGCTCCCGTTCAAAACGGGCATTTTCAGCGAGGTCCATGTAACGTTGCTCTAATTCCATATAGCGCCCACTTTTTACATCTTCATCTATGACATAAGATATGTGATGCTCATCTAGAAGAGAGCGGAAGTATTCAATCTGCCGACTAAAGTGTTCCAACTTATCGCTCTGCTGACATAAAGACTCCATCAGAATAACCTTCTCTTCTCCAAGCCTTTCGTTTTCACTATTCAGTTCTTGGGTAATTTGCTGCAAATCAGCTAGCTCTTGCAGGGTTGCCTGGAGTTCCTCACTTGTACTGTGTTGGTTCTCTTCCATCTGGTGTATCCGTTCAGTCAGGCAAGCCACAGACACTTCACTGGCGTTCCCGCTGCTCCCCTTCCGGGAGCGCTCTATGCTGGGGATGCCTTCCGACTCTGAAGAGGACGGTGCATCCAGCGCATCATCACTCGATGTGAGGGGCTGGTAGACCTCACTGCACTCGCTGTCTAGATTGTCCATGGAGTTACTGTGCTGATGGTCCATTAGTGTATTTTCATCCTGACTCAAGAGATCCTCCACAGAGCCAGGGGCAGAGCCTTCCACTGAAGAAGTCACAGTTCCTCCTCCATCGCTCTGGTTACCAGGGGTGATTTCTGGACTCAGGGACTGATAGCCAAACAGTTTTTCAGAATTGTCTAACCTCTGCTCTAGGGAAAAGCCCAATGCATTCAACCTATCCTTTAACATTCTGTTTTCATTTTTCAGCTGGTTGAGTTCTTCACGGATGGCAGTATTCTGTTCCTGCAACTGCAATAAAGTGGACTCCACATCAGTCGGCTGGTGAGCAATAATGGTTTCCTTTTCAGATTTTTCATCACCCTCAGAATGCTCCTCACTAATGCCCAGCTGGGCACGCATGTCTCGCAGTTCATTTCTCAAGTGTAAAATTTCTACATCTTTGGTTTTTGCCAGTGTGAGAAGATCCTTCACTTTGGCCTCCAAAGCAGCTTTGTCACTGATCTGATTGTCCGACTTAGACTTGCTCATACGAACATCACATTCTGTAGCAGTTCGATTACGGGAACGTTTAGCCAATGCCACGTCATTAGCTCCCTGACCTGCAGAAGGTAGTTTTTTGCTCTGGTTTAATCGGGTACGTTCACGTAATCTTTCTCTAGTAGAACTGGATTCTTTATTACCTGTAGAAGTGCTCCGCTTGGTTGAAGAAGCTGTGCCTATATGTTTAATACAAAAAATATAAGGCAAAAATGTTAGCAATAAAGGGCTACGTAAAATACACAGTTTCTGCTCCAGGTGTAATGAGATGAAATCCAGGATCTACATGGTGATTTAGATCTACAATAATCTTGCCTTAGATTACCTTAGTTTCTGCCTCTGTTACTTTAAAGTTCAATTTCTTCGAAACCAGAAGATCATTCATCTTTTAATTGTCAAGGAAAAATAAGTTAAACACTTTATTTTACACTTTATTAAAAGAGTAAATTTTATGGAATGTGAATTACATCTCTAAAAGCTGTTATTTAAATGATATATAATAACTTGAATCCAGAAGCAGAGTTTTAACCAGTTGGCCAGAGGCATAATATTATAGGGCAAGACAAGCAAAGATGACTCCAGAATTAGCCAGTCGGTGGTAAACTAACTACACAGATAGTGAAAGGAGATCACAGGTGGGCAAGAAGGGAAAAGCAACCTCTGGACAAACCAAAAATCTAAGCTACCTACAAGAAACACAAAAATTTTACTCTGACCAAAGTAAATGCAAAAAAGTTTTCACACCATAAAATGCCACATAACTAGTAACAATTATAAAAACAGCTAGCACTTGGTTATACATACACGTAACGTATATATTAACACTTCACATACATTCACTTATATAAGCCTCATTAAACACTGAGGTAGGTGCTATTATTACCTTGTTTTACAGATGAAGAAACTCAGACACAGATGTTAAATAATTTGCCAACATCCCACAGGTAATAAATAGATGAGCCAAAATTCAAACCCAGGCAGTGGTTCCACAATTTGCACCTTAACTAGTATGTTATACGGCCTCTCTTTTTTTATTTTTATTTTTTCTGAGAAAGAGTCTTTGAGACTAGAGTGCAGTGGCATGATCTTGTCTCACTGCATCCTCCACCTCCTGGGTTCAAGCAATTCTTTTGTGCCAGCCTCCGGAGTAGCTGGGACTACAAACGTGCACCAACACGCCCGGCTAATTTTTTATTTTTAGTAGGGACGGCATTTCACCATATTGGCCAGGATAGTCTTGAACTCCTGACCTTGTGATCCACCTGCCTTGGCCTCCCAAAGTGCTGGAATTACAGGTGTGAGCCACCACGCCCAGCCATGCCTCTTCAAATGTTAAAAAACAACGAAGCATTAATGTTAATGATTTGCCAATCAAATCTACATGAATCACATAATTACTTAACTACTAAAATTTTAAACCTGTGAAAACAACTGATACAATCATTTGTTTAATATAAAAAGAACAGAATTTTTTTTTTTTTTTTTTTTTTTGAGATAAAGTCTCACTCTGTCACCCAGGCTGTAGTACAGGGGCGTGATTTCGGCTCACTGCAACCCTCTGAGTCCCAGGTTCAAGCGATTCTCCTGCCTCAGCCTCTCAAGTATCAGGGATTACAGGCACATGCCACCATGCCTTCATTTGTATTTTTAGTAGAGATGGAGTTTTACCATGTTGCTGGTCTCAAACTCCTAACCTTAAACGATCCGCCTGCCTCAGCCTCCCAAAGTGCTGGGATTACAGGCAAGAGCCACCATACCTGGCCAAGAATATGTTTAAATACCTGTAAATACTTAAGAAATAATAAATTTTTATGTTAAAAAATAAGACCCACATCTACTCAATAAATATTTTTAAAGACCCTGCTGGTTCATTAAGTGGTAGGATCCAGGCTATAAAGGTAACACGGAGCAAATGATCTCTATAGATATAAAAAGATAGCCACTAACAGACCAGGTGTACAGGAGGGTGGGTGGGGAATTTAGGCTGGCCAGAAGATAGACAAGGAAGAGGAAGCAAAAGTGAACATGGCACACAGAAAGGAAAAGTTCAGTCACACAGTTAATGGAAGCTGCTGGGGAATGTCATACAAAGTCCCGAAAGATAGGCAGAATTCAATGAGTCACACTAAGTCAATAAATGATCTTGAGTAGGAAAGAAATGTAAGAAAAATAGCATTTTATGAAAATTAATCTAGAGGATATTGATATGGTTTGGCTGTGTCCCCACCCAAATCTCATCTTGAATTGTAGTTCCCATAATCCCCATGTGTTTTGGAAGAGACCCAGTGGGAGGTAATTTAATCATGGGGGCAGTTACCCTCATGCAATTCTCCTGATAGTGAATTCTCATGAAATCTGATGGCAAGGGGCTTTCCCTTCGCTTGGCTCTCATTCTTCTCCCTCCTGCCACTATGTGGAGAAGAATATGTTTGCTTGCCCTTCCACCATGATTCCAAGTTTCCTGAGGCCTCCCGATCTCTGTGGAACTGTAACTAAATTAAACCTCTTTTCTTTAGAAATTACTCAGTCTCGAGCAGTTCTTTACAGCAGCATGAGAATGGACTAATACAGATACTAAGTGGAAGACATAAGGAAGAAAGCAGAGCAGCAGAGGATGAATGTGGGCAGGCAGACCAACATAAGTGAAAGAGGTCCTACATTCAGGAGCAGCAGTAAGAGCAGAGAAGGTGCAAGAAATCTGTGACAGATTTCAAAGGCAAAAGTAACTAGACTGAGAAAAACAACTTAATACAGAGGCCAGAAATGGAAAAGGATGGCATAACTTATTTATTTTTTTTGGCTTATGCCTGTAATCCCAGCACTTTGGGAGGCCGAGGCGGGTGGATCACGAGGTCGAGAGATTGAGACCATCCTGGTCAACATGGTGAAACCCCGTCTCTACTAAAAATACAAAAAATTAGCTGGGCATGGTGGTGCGTGCCTGTAATCCCAGCTACTCAGGAGGCTGAGGCAGGAGAATTGCCTGAACCCAGGAGGCGGAGGTTGCGGTGAGCCGAGATCGTGCCATTGCACTCCAGCCTGGGTAACGAGAGTGAAACTCTGTCTCAAAAAAAAAAAAAAAAAAAAAAAAAGAAAGAGTCTTGCTCTGTCACCCAGGCTACAGTGCAGTGGTGCCATCACAGCAAATCCACCTCCAAGGCTCAGGTGATCCTCTCACCTCAGCAGCCCAAGTAGCAGGGACTAATGGCACATGCCACCACACCCAGCTAACTTTTGTATTTTTTTGTAGAGACAGGGTTTCACCATGTTGCCCAAGCTGGTCTTGAACTCCTAGGCTCAAGTAATCTGCCCACCTTGGCCTCCCAAAATGCTGGGATTACAGTCATGCATCATTGCGCCTGGCTGGGGTAACTTTTTCCCCAATATTAATTCCTTTCCCTAGTTCTGTAAGTGGTACTTCATCCTTATCTAAACCAAAAGTCCTTCCAAAAAAGAAAATCTGTTCATGTCTGAAAGATAAGAAAAATTCCTCTCTGGGATTAATGTAATGAGTAGATAAAATAATCTGAGGTAAAGACAAATGAATTGATACACTGAAATCAAACAGTCTTAGGAAAGTCACTGGGAGAAGTAAAGGTAGAGCTGATAACTGAAGAATAAGGATGCTGTTACAGGCTGTTCCTATGTTGAAGCCCTAACCCCAAAACCTCAAATGTGACTGCACCTGGAGACAGCATAATCAAGGTAAAGAGGTAATTAAGGTAAAATGAAGTCATTAGGGTGGGCCCCAATCCAACACAACTGGTATTCTTTTAAGAGGAGGAAATAAGGACACACACAGAGGGACAAACCAGTGAAGACACAGAGAAGGCAGCCATCTGCAAGAGATCTCAAGAGAAAACAAATCTGCTAATACCCTGATCTCAGACTTCTAGCCTCCAGATTTGTGAGAAAATAAATTTCTATGGCTTAAGCCACTCAGTCTGTGGTATTTTGTTATGACATCTCCAGCAAAATAAAATAAATGTACAAAGCCATATTGGGGCAGCTGATCTAGAGAGGTGATAACTGAATCTTTACATCAGGTAGCAAGAAACTATGTATACAAACACATGGACTCTCTCCCAGTACAATTCTAAAGGCAAGAAACAGGAAGAGATACAAATGGCAAGAGTATTTAATTTCCTTCTCACCACATAAGCTAGAATGTTAAATGTGGTGATGACCCCAGCCCTGGGAGTAAAAGACCTTGCCCCACCACCAGCGTTGTGAAAACAGATCCTCAATAAATATTTTCTGAGCAAATGAATGTATGGCCTTGGCCAAGACACTTAAGCTTTCTCATCTCTAAACTGAGGATAATAGGTCTCTCATAGGGCTACATAGTGAAAATAAAATGAAATCATGCCCGTAAATCACAAAATAAGGACTTCAATATTCCTTCTTGTCAATCATACCTATTGTAGTTAACACAGGGGCCCAATCTGAAATGGAAGAAAGAATTTGCAAAAAGTTAAAGCAAAAAAGAAAACAGTAGGTAATCTTGGGCTAGGAAGTCTAATAGACACAAGAGGGGCTAAGAACCTAAATTATGATGACAGAAAAGAATCTGCTATAATTTTGACAATTTGCTTTCATAAGCTTTATTACAAACACTTGATCTTATGCTTACTGGAAGTTTTAAAGTTCTTTTTCTATAAGTGTAAGAAGTAAAATATGAGAGCATCACTCTTTGGACTGTAAGGTAATTTATCAGTTCTATCAAATCTAAAAACAAACACCTGCTACTGAACGAAGAAAGATGGCAGAATTAGAATGAATGGATCCAGGCACTGATATCAGAAGCTTCCAACGTCATTTGAAGAGGGACAATCAGAAACTATGTGTTTCCTGATGGATGGACACACCACCACCTATGAAGGAGTCTTGTTTTTTGGTTGTTGTTGTTGTTTTTAAATGGGGGGACAAGGGACCTGAATCTGTCCTATAAGGCTCCAATGCCATTTACAATAACTACAGACAACAAAGGATGATGGGCAAAACATCATGGGGATACAATATAAAAATCCAGATGCTCCGAAACGCTACAGGTCATATGATCAGCTTCCACAAAAATTAAATTGCAAGAATCAGGATAAACACATAGATTTAAAAAAGAAGATTTAAGAGACACATCAGCCAATTACATATGGACCTACATGAGTCCTGATTTAAACATAAGAACAGTCAATAAAACAAAAATATTTATAAGACTTGAAAATTTAAATAGTCATTGAATAAGTTATGATTTAAGGAATGTTTATCAGTTATTTTAAAGACTGATAATGGTATTATGATTATATTTTTAGAAGAATCTTTCTCTTTCCAAGATAATAAAATGTTTATGAATGAAATGATATGATGTCTAGAATCCGCTTCAAAATAATAAGAGGGGAGGGTGGGTATCAAGGATGTACAACTGTCTATGAGTTGATAATGGTGATGAGCGTGATGAGCATATTGGCCTGAAATATCAACCCATCTACTTTTGCATGTCTGAAATTTCCTATAATTAGATGAATCACTGTAAACACCAATGCATCCTGCCTATTCAAACAATAAAGCAGTTGAAGCCTCAGACTGAACATCACCCATACCTGTGCTTATCTTGGATTTGTTCTCCACGGTGGTCATGGCAGGGGCAGATGCTGAAGGTGCTGCAGATGCGCAAGTGCTTTTCTTTCCTTTAACACCATTAGTCACCGTTACCCCTCCAGCCATTCCAGCTAAAAGATCATCACTGCTCTTGGTCTAGAAGCAACAGAAAATAAAAAGAAATTTGCTAGATGAAGCAAGATTAGATATATTTTGAGACTCAACAAAGCTCTTGACTTACAGACTGAGTTCAAGAGCCCTATTACCAAAGCTTTCTGACAGGTAGTAAGCAGCACACCACACTGTGCTACAGAAACAGAATTTCTTTACAGGTTTATAAACAATCACAGACTTCTTTTTAAAATAATAACATTGTACATGGAATCAAAATCTTGATTATTACGGAAGCCTGCTATGTGTCCACACATGCCAGATTCGGATGAGGGGGAATAGCACATGAGCTATCTTGGGAAAGTCCTATAATGCCACAGGAAGTGTCGTTTTTTAATTTCTAGAAAGAAACATTATTGAGAGTCAAATAACCTTCATTGCTCTAAAGTGATTCCATGATGAGACCAGTATCTAAAAGAATTCTGAAATTTATCTTTTTTACCTTATAATTCTGTACTAGTCAAATTTTAGTCACAATTTAGAGGAGGTATTTTCTAAAATGTGCATAATATATTAAATAAAAGCTAGAGACTTTACAGTTTGAGCAAGGGTTATGTTGTCTAAATGATCCTATTACTTGAGAAAGACCATGTGCAATATTTATATTTTATAAAGACAATTTTAAAAACATGAGCTAAAAAAAGCACTATGGATAATAAATTGGCTGTACATTTATTATTTTAAAAAGTAGTGAAGAAATGTTTTCACTTCTCCTAGAAATAAAGGGAACACAGAGAAGTTAAAAATATATGGGGAAAAAAAGGAAAAACTACTTTTTAGCAAAAGAATCCAAGTCTTTCTTTGGCGTAAGTTAGCCAACTGATTTATACCATCTTCTATCTGGAACCATGCCCTCTCTCAGATAATCATACTGAATTCATTTCTACAAGTTAGAAACAGTTCATAAGTAACTAATCTCTAAAGTATCTTCCAGTTCTAATGTTAGTGACTCCCTATGGAGTGTATTTCTGTTATTCGACTGTGAAAGTTCTAATATGATACCATTAGGTAAAAAAGAGGCAGAAAGGGCTGGCCACACTGGCTCATGCATGTAATCTTAGCATTTTGGGAGGCCATGGTGGATCTACTTGAGCCCAGGAGTTCAAGACCAGCCTGGACAACACAGGGAGACTCTGTCTCTACAAAAAATTTAAAAACTAATTAGCTGGGCACAGTGGCACATGCCTGTAGTCCCAGCTATTGGGAAGGTTGAAGTGAGAGGATTGCTTGAGCCCAAAAGGTCAAAACTGCCCTGAGTTGTGATCTTGCCACTGTACTCTAGCCTAGGCAACAGAGTGAGACTCTGTCCCCACCCCCACCCAAAAAAAGGGAGCAGAAAAAGGGATCAATATTTTCAACGAATTAAACGTAATTCAACTCTGGTATAGTTTAGGGCTGTCACATTATGAAATCTAGAATACATAAAAAGAGAGGCAGACACTGCATTACTTTCAAGGACTGTTCATATTCTTTTTTTTTTTTTTTTGAGATAAAGTCTTCATCTGCCACCAAGGCTGTAGTGCAGTGGTATGATCATGGCTCACTGCAATCTCCACCTCCCAGGTTCAAGTGATTCTCCTGCCTCAGTCTCCTGAGTAGCTGGGAACCACAGGTGTGTGTCACCACACCCAGCTAATTTTTTTTTTTTTTGAGAAGGAATCTTGCTCTGTTGCCCAGGCTATAGTACAGTGGCACAATGTTGGCTCACTTCAACCTCTGAAACCTGGGTTCAAGCGATTCTCCTGCCTTAGTCTCCCAAGTAGTTGAGATTACAGGCACCTGCCACCACGCCTAGCTAATTTTTGTATTTTTAGTAGAGACAGGGTTTCACCATGTTGGCCAATGCTGGTCTTAAACTCCTGACCTCATGATCCGCCTGCCTTGGCCTCCCAAAGTGCTGGTATTACAGGCGTAAGCCACCGCACCTGGCCAACCAGCTAATTGTTATATTTTTAGTGGAGATGGGGTATCGTCATGCTGGCTAGGCTGGTCTTGAACTCCTGGCCTCAAATGATCCACCTGCCTTGGCCTCCCAAACTGCTGGTATTACAGGTGTAAGCTACCACACCTGGCCTGTTCATATTCTTTAAGACTTGTTTCTGTTCACAAAAACTGGCCATCAACTATGATGCCAAAAAGTTACACAATGAAAGTCATATCACTTTCCTGCCAATTTGTCCCTCCTCTATTAGCCAGTAAATAAACGTGACATATTCTTATATTTTCAATCTTCTTTTATATCCTGTTAAGAAGAGTAAAATTATCTTTGAACTAATCTTTCTTCCTCCATAAGTTAAATATTCTTTCATTTGATAATAATTATACTTGAAAACCACCCTACATTGTTATGTCGAAGTAGATTACTCATCACACTTCTCTGGTTACAATTTGCCTTTGGGTAATGACAAAGTTAAATATACATAAGGGCATCAAATCACAACCTTTGCACTTATAATAATTAAGACAGTACAGCACTGGCACAAGAATAAACTAGTGAAACAGAGTCCATAAAGAAGCTGCATATTTATAGACACTTGATTTATAACCAAAGCAGCAATGCAGAAAACAAGAGTTTTCCAGCAAATGGTGCTAGGTCAAATGATATACAAAGGGAGCAAAAATAAACGCTAAGCCCTATTTCACACCATATCAAACATAAAGTCCAAGGTTTTCTAACTATGATTTTAAATCTGAAATAGTAAAACAAAGACTTGATTGATTTGACTATATTAAAATTAAAATCTTAAAAATAAAAAATCCTGGGCGGGCGCAGTGGCACACACCTGTAATCCCAGCACTTTGGAAGCCTGAGGCAGGCAGATCGCGAGGTCAAGAGATCAAGACCATCCTGGCCAAGGTGGTGAAACCTTGTCTCTACTAAAAATACAAAAAATTAGCCAGGTGTGGTGGCAAGCACCTGTAATCCCAGTACTCGGGAGGCTTAGGCAGGAGAATCGCTTGAACCTGGGAGGCAGGAGCCAAGATCGTGCCACTGCACTCCAGAGTGAGACTCTGTCTCAAAAAAAAAAAAAAAAAAAAAAAAAATCCTTTTAATTAAAAAAATGTTAAAATGTTTTGCACAACCAAAAAACCATCATAAGTAGCATTTAAAAACAAAAAACTGGGAAAGTATATTTGCAGTATCTCACAGATAAATGGTTTAGGTCCCTAATATGTACAGAACGCTTTAAAATTGAGGAGGGAAAGACCAGAAAAAGAAAAATGAGCAAAATGAATGAATCACACAGTCAATTTACACACACACACACACACACAAATACAGAAAATGATTAACCTAACTCATAATGAGAAATGCAAATTAAGCAGCACCTGTCACTTATCAGATTGGTAAACACACTCTTTTGGGAAGAATATGGGGAAACAGGCACCCTCCTTAGTTGTTGATGGGAATGCACCTAAACTTAAGCCTTATGAAAGGAATCATGCAATATCTAACAAAGTTACACATGTATTTACCTTTTACCAAGCAACTTCACTTCTAGGAATTTAACCTTAAGACACACCTCCAATAAGACAAATACATATGCACCAAGGCTAATTATTCACTGCAGCATTGTTTTCTATTGCAAAATACCAGTCTGCCTTACATGCCTATATACACAGGAAAGTTTATGCAGTAGACTTCAGTGAATATAATGAGGTATTAAACAGCAATAAAAAGTAAGAAAGACTGCTACAAATTGGTATGGAGAGAAATTTCTGAAGTACATTAAGTGAAAAGATTCAGAGTGCAAAAGAATGTATTTTGCCACCTTTTGCGTAAGAAAGGAGAAGTAAAAAAATGTATTTGCTCATTTATGCAAAAAGAAACATGAAAAGAATAAACAAAAACTAAACCTCTGCGGTGGGCGGGTACCCAGTAAGAGAGACGGGAGGAGGGGGCTGGAGGGGCACTTTTCTGAATACATCTTCTCACATGGTTCTGACTCATGGAGCCATGCTAGTGTTTCATATGCTGAAAGTAAACAAATAAATAAAATTTAAATAAAGATAGGAGGAGCCTAAAATGGAATAGGATAGGAACAAACAGACCTAACTATATTTCAAATGAACAACATAACCCAAGTATTTTTTCAACACAGTAGTATTTTGACCATAAATCCTCAAACTCTCAAGCCAAAGACAAAGCGCATGCAAATATTAAATTTCAATTGATAAATTTGTTTCTCACAGTGGTACAAGTAATTCTAAAACTATTTTCTGTATATTATAGGGTGGAGAAAATAAGTAAATGTAGGTGGTAGTGGCCAGGTTTTTCAGTGTTGGATAAATGAATTACAATTATAGAATGTGGAAAGGCTGTTATGAACCTTTTAAGTCAATACAATTGGAAGTATCAGTGTGAATACATACATCTAAATATAAGGAGAAACAGGCAGAGAAACTGACATAGGATTGTGTCTGTGTGTGTGTGTGTGTGTGTGTCCCAAAAGGAATGAACACATCTAACTTCTAGGTCTTGTTTTTAAGTACTACCCTCCACTAAAAGGAACAAGGTCTCCTTGAAGACATGGCTGATTCTAGGGCTCAGCTGGAAAGGTACAGAAGTTATTGTGCCAGAAATTAAGGAAGTGCTCCAAGAGCACTGAAGGGGCTCCCAGTGGCCAAACAAGGGATAATCTAGGCATAAAACTAACTGATCCTAATAATTTATAGCCCACTGAATAAGAATCTATGAATTACAATAAGAGGAAAAAAACTCTTCCTTGTGGCAGAATGCCAACTAACATATGTAGAAGGAATGACAGAAAATTGTCGTGTAGCAAAAATCACAGTAATAACTGACTTGGGAAGGAACTATCAACAAATGCTAAAACCAGGGTGAAAAGTCTGGGGAAAAGAGGATAGACATATTTACAAAGTTTCAAAGTATCTCTGACAAGACACTTACTTATGAATTACAAGAGGAAGCACAGTATCCTGACAGTGGAGAAATCTAGCCTTCACTACCCTAACCAAAGGAAGTTAACATCCCCCACAACGGAAAAGATGGAAGTCATGTATTTATATACTTCGGTGGTATTCCTGCCTAAAATGCATAACCCAAACCTAATCATTAAGGACATACTACCAAACCCAAATCTGGAGGGCAGTCTATCAAATAACTGCCTTTCACTCTTTAGAAATGTCAAGGTCATAAAAGACAGAGTGAGAAACTATTCCGAATTTAAAGAAAATGAAAAGCATAACAACTGAACACAACACATGATCCTGGATTGGATCCTAGACCAGAAAACAAATATTTTTTTCTCTTTTGCTATATCTGACATTAGTGCAATTGGTGAAATTTAATGAAAGGCAATACATCAGATACTAGCATCATATCAATGTTGATTTCCTGATTTTGCAATTTACTACGGTTATAAAAAAGAATGCCTTTGTTTTTCTGGAAATATGCACTAAAATATTCAGCAGTAAAGGAGCATTATGTCTATAGTTCATGATCAAACAGCTAAAAAAAAAAACTGTGTGCATACATGTGTATATAAAGGGAAATGATGATCATGACAGGTCAATGTGAGGATTCCTGGTAGGGCATACTGGAATTTTTTGTACTAGTCCTTCAATTTTTCTGTAGGTCTGAAATTATTTCAAAATAAAAAGCTTGTACATAATTATTTCCAGCCAGATTGAGGATCTAAATATGAAATGCAGAAAAACACTTTTAGAAAAAAAATAAATAGGGGCCAGACATGGTGGTTCACACCTATAATCCCAAGGCTTTGGGAGGGTGAGGCAGAAGGATCTCCTGCAATCAGGAGATTGAGACCAGCCTGGGCAACATAGTGGACCTTGTTCCTACAAAAAGAGTAAGAAAAAAATACAGGAAACTACTTCACTTGGCCTGAGGACAGGTCAAGATTTCCTAAACACACACGCACGCACGCGCGCGCGCACACACACACACACACACACACACACACACCATAAAGAAAATATTAATAAATTGAGCTATATTAAAATAAATAGCTGCTGTTCATGAAGATACCTTTAAAGGTATTATACCTTTATGAAGGGGAGGGGAGAGAAGCAGGGGAATATCGTGCAGCATGTATAAATGATAAAGGGCTCACATCTAGAAAAGGTAAAGAACCACAAATCAGTGCAAAAAAGCACTGTACCCTCTCATACCCACTAGAATGGTTATTATCAAAAAACAAAATAGCAACTCTGTAGAGGACCGAAAAAAAAAAAAATGAGAACCCTTATGTACTATTAATGGGAATGTAAATGGTGTAGCTGCTAGCAGAGAGAAACAATAGGCACTCCCCCAAAGAATTAAAAATGGAGTTACCATATAATGTAGCAACTCCACCTATGGACATATACCTCCTCAGAATTGAAAGAGGGCCTTGAAGAGATATCTGCACACTCATATTCATAGTAGTACTATTAGTAGTAGATAAAAGGTGGAAGCAACCCAAGTGTTCACTGACAGGCGAATGGATAAATGAAACATGACATATAAATACAATGGAATACCACTGAGCCTTAAAAATGGAAGGAATTCTGACGCATGCTACAACATGGATGAACCTTGAGGACATGATGCCAAGTTAAATAAGCCAGTCACAAAACAAGTGGCCTATGATTCCATTTATATGAGATAGCTAGAGCAGTGAAATTCATAGAGACAGCAAGTAGAATGCTGGTTGTCAGGTGCTGGAGAGAAGAGGGAATGGGGAGTTATATAATAGGTACAGAGATTCAGTTTAGAAAGATGAAAAATTCTGGAGATGGATGGTGATGACGGCTGCACAACGATGTTAATGTATTTAATGGCACTGAACCACACACTCAAAAATGGTTAAGATGGCTGGGCACAGTGGCTCACACCTGAAATCCCACCTTCACAGGAGAATTACTTGAGGCCACAGAGTTAGAGACCAGCCTGGGTAACAAAGCAAGACCCTGTCTCTTAAAAAAAAAAAAGTTTTAATTAGCCAGGTATGGTGGCATGCACCTATAATCCCAGCTATTCAGGAGGCTGAAGCCAGAAGACAGCTTGAGCCCAGGAGTTCAAGGCTACAGTAAGCTAGGATCATGCCACTGCACTCCAGCCTGGGCAGGCAACAGAGTGAGAGTCCATCTCTTAAAAAAGTAAAAATAAATAAAATGGAAAATAAAAAGGCCAAGGTGATGAATGCTATATGCAGTTTTCCACAATAAAAAAAAGTTGGGAAAAAAAAGCCAACAGAAAAATGGCCAAGTGACTTGAACAGGCACTTCACAAGAGGATCTAAATGACCACTGAGCACATAAAAATAATGTATAAAAAGGTATTCAATCTTACTGGCAACAATGCAAATTAATGCCACTCCTCCACCCCTTTATACATTCCTGAGTGCTTAACATAAAAGGAGTAACAATTTAAGTGCAAGAGAGGATGAGAAGTAACCTGGAATATAAACTGGTAACCACCTTAAAAAATAATTTTCTGGGCCGGGCACGGTGGCTCAAGCCTGTAATCCCAGCACTTTGGGAGGCCGAGGCGGGTGGATCACGAGGTCAAGAGATCGAGACCATCCGGGTCAACATGGTGAAACCCCGTCTCTACTAAAAAAATACAAGAAATTAGCTGGGCATGGTGGCGCATGCCTGTAATTCCAGCTACTCAGGAGGTTGAGGCAGGAGAATTGCCTGAACCCAGGAGGCGGAGGTTGCGGTGAGCCGAGATCGCGCCATTGCACTCCAGCCTGGGTAACAAGAGCGAAACTCTGTCTCAAAAAAAAATAATAATAATTTTCTTCTATCTATAATATTAAAGCTGAACATAAGTATACCCTATGGTTCAGTAATTTCACTCCTTGTTCTAGAACCAACACAAATGGGTGCACATGTGCGTTAATACACATGCATACGAATGTTCCTAACAATACTACTCTTAGCCACAAAGCAGAAACTCCAAAAGTCTGCCAATAGCAGAAGAGATGAACAAATGGTGGTATTTTCATCCCATGGATTACTAACCAGTAATGAAAAGGAAGTGACCACTGCTAGATGCAACAGTACAGATAAGAAACCAGACATACATTAAAAAAAAACATGGTGTATGACTATGTTCCTCTAAAGATCAAAAACTGGAAAAATTAGCCCATGGTGCTAGAAGTCAGAAAGGTAGTTACTTTGGGGAAGGACAGGAAGGGCAATGATTAAGGAGAGGAACAAGGGAAGCTTCTGAGGGGCACCTATGTTGTTTCTAGGTGGTGGCTGCAGAGTATATTTCATTTTGTGATGATTCACTAAGCTCAACAACTATGCTTTGTGGACTTTGCTGTATGTATGCTTTACTTCAACAACAACAAAAAAGGAAAAAACAAAAACAAAAACCTCTGCATTTTCCAACTTACCTTTCCCCTAAGCTACTAGTGGGCTCTCTGCTGTTTTTCCCTATTTCTTTTAATTTTTGCTATAAAATTATGTAAGGGCATGTGCATTCCCACACATAAACATCCCCATCAGCAAGCGTAAAAACGTGAAATTAATGAAAGAACAAACGTTCAGCCTTTTTTATAACTGCTGCAAAATGCAAATAATTTGGTAAAAACATTCCAGAAACAAATAATGAAATACTACAACAAGGTACACATACTTCTCAAGGTCAAGTCCAAGTTTCACAGTCTGCATCTCTCTCTCAAATTTGAAGATTTGTTTTCAAATTTTACCTTTCAAGTTTCAGAGGTGGATTGTTCATACTGTTAACTAACTTTACACTGTATGACCACAAATAATCATGGAGAGTTATCAATTGTAAATTCTAACTGAAGCTTATTAATTCATATTTATAATTTTTAGAAAAAATTATCCTCAGGCTGGGCGCGGTGGCTCACGCCTGTAATCGCAGCACTTTGGGAGGCCGAGGCAGGTGGATCACGAGGTCAAGAGATCGAGACCATCCTGGTCAACATGGTGGTCTCTACTAAAAATACAAAACATTAGCTGGGCATGGTGGCATGTGCCTGTAATCCCAGCTACTCAGGAGGCTAAGGCAGGAGAATTGCCTGAACCCAGGAGGCGGAGGTTGCGGTGAGCCAAGATTGCGCCATTGCACTCCAGCCTGGGTAACAAGAGTGAAACTGTCTCAAAAAAAAAAAAAAAAAAAAAAAATTATCATCAGTACAATGGAATAGCATATTAATTCAAAAGAACTAATCATGAACACCTCAACAGTAAGTGAACGCTACAAAGTGCTGGCATGCAGGAGACCCTCTCTACATGGAAAATAATCCTCTCTACTGACTGACAAAGGCGAATTAAGTATACAAAGGCTGAAAGCCCACTAACACAGCTCCTGACAAAAGTGGGAATAATGTCCCCAAAACTCACTGTAAGCAGCAGTAGTGTTTTGTATTTACAAAAGCTGCAACCAGCAGTGAGGTATTCTGGATCAAAAGAGTCCTTCCCTTAACCCTCAACTACATTTAGCCTCAAACAATACTTGAAATGAGAGAGGTGAAGAAATGCATATCCTATACCTTGTCACTACAAGAGAGTCATGAGAACATTGTGCAGTGACAGACATACAGGTGTGGGTGTCCATAAATGAATGGGTGTATGCACATGCTGTCTCAATAATTAAGCCAAACACTTCATTCACCAGGTTAATCATCAATGCCTCATGACAGTTACAGGAATTCAAGTTGTAAGAAGTATCTACGTGCCAGAGAAACACAGTAAAATAAGGAAAATTAGAAAAATAAAATAACACTTTAGTCTGTGGGGTCTCAAAGCCCTTCAATGTTTTCCATTGTTCTTTTTCATGACTTTCTTTCCTTCTGTCTCTTTTTACTTTAATCTCCATTTCATTACCTTTTCCTTCTCCTCTCTTAAGTGAAGGCAATTAATCCACTCCAGGAAAAGTGTTGCCAAATAGCTTTACCTCTGACCTGACCTTCCTGTACACACACACACACACACACACACACACACACACACACACACACGCCCCTTAAACAAACTTGTCAATGCAGCAGAGCCAAAGCTATGGACAGCTGGCATGTGCTGGCAAGAGCAAGTGTACAGGTTTGCTTTACAGTGGAAAAGTACTCACTGTCCAAGACCAAACTCCCAGCAACTCCAGATCCAAGCTTTCGAAGATGTAACATGTTCAGTGCACATTCCATAGTAAACCTCCAAAGACACTGCCTGCCGCTGATGAAGACGCCACAGAAGGAAGGTGGCAGTGCATATCCAATGCCAACGTTTCAACCTGTTCTTCCAGTCACATAAATAACAGGTCACCTAGTCACACAGGCACTCCACGCCAAAGAAAGCCCCAGCAACTGAGTAACCAGTTAGGTCAGAAAACGCCACTTATCTTACACCAAAGAGCGGCAGCACTGCTACCAACAAAATGATTCAGTGTGTTCACTGAGACTAACGGAAGCTGGGCAAGGGTCTATTCCTGGTACACAGGTCACAGGATGATACCTAGCAATTCATCAGGGTCACAGCCAGGAGAAAATCTGTGTGCATCTCTAAGTCAATGAAATAAGTCTGGGTTCAGTTCCAACAACCTTAGAATAGAAAAACCAGCATTTCCTGTTAGATCTTTCAACACATATAAGGAAGTTCCTCATCAGCTGTTCCTGAGGTCATTCTTAAAATAATTAAGCCATGATCTATTGGGGCCCTGCCTGGAAAAAAGGATTTTGAACATATCATGTTTCTGGTTGTACATGCGGACACACACCAGTAGTGCACATTCCATAGTAAACCTCCAAAGATACTGCCTGCTGCTGATGAAGACGCCACAGAAGGAAGGTGGCAGTGCATATCCAATGCCAACATTTCAACCTGTACTTCCAGTCACATAAGAGGCTGAGGCAGGAGGATCCACTGAACCAGGAGACCAGCCTGGGCAACACAGATCTCAAAAAAAAAAAAAAGTAATAAAAAAAATGTGATGATGATGATAATAATAATGATGAACCAGTTGCCGGAAGAACAACAGCAATTTGTGGTGACGAAGGTGAGGGAGATAGGCAGATAAAATGACCTGTCAAGGCCAGGCGTGGTGGCTCAAGCCTGTAATCCCAGCACTTTGGGAAGCCGAGGCGGGTGGATCACAAGGTCAAGAGATCGAGACCATCCTGGTCAACACGGTGAAACCCCGTCTCTACTAAAAATACAAAAAATTAGCTGGGCATCATGGCGCATGCCTGTAATCCCAGCTACTCAGGAGGCTGAGGCAGGAGAATTGCCTGAACCCAGGAGGCGGAGATTGCAGTGAGCCGAGATCGCGCCATTGCACTCCAGCTTGGGTAACGAGAGAAACTCTGTCTCAAAAAACAAACAAACAAACAAAAAAAAACACCTGTAGAGAGGGCATAGGACTGTAAGACTTGGCTCACATGCTCTTTTCATAAAACCTTCCCAGGCTAGAAACAATATTTACCTACCTGAAACTGTTCACAGTGCTTTACTGCTCTCTCAGGGTATCTGACATTCTCCCTGAGTATTTTCCTTATTATGTTTGTGCCTTGCCTCCATCCTTTACTCCACAAGCTCCCTGAAGGCAGAGTGTACCTCCAGGTCACACAATCACAGCATCTTACAGCAGGCGCTCAACTATTTGTTTCATGAACAAGCCTATTGTTTGGTTTCATTCAAACAGACAGACCAAAAACACCAATTAGGTCTACCCTACTGTAAGCTTTCTTCAAAGGCCAAGTGTTCCCAGCACCAGAAGAGGGCACACCTGTAAGAATGCTCATTTAATATATTAAACATCATATTTAAACTCACTCCTCCAAAAATCCACCATGTATTCAAACATCACCACATGAATACCTTTGACAATGATGCTGCTGTTCCAGGTTTTACAGGTTTGCCTCCTGTAGATGCTGAAGAGCTGTTTTCAGGTTTAATTTTTTCTGCTGTTTGTGTTTTACTTATCCCAGACACTTTAGGCACCGAGCCAACACTCCTGCTTGCTTTCTTCATTCTGGGCTGCCTCTTCGTGATACATTTACAAGCAAATCTGTGGAAAGAAACGGCATCACACTGAGAACCTAACTGGAAGAAAGCTCTTTAGAAATTTGCTTTTGAGCCGGGCGCGGTGGCTCAAGCCTGTAATCCCAGCACTTTGGGAGGCCGAGGCAGGTGGATCACGAGGTCAAGAGATCGAGACCATCCTGGTCAACATGGTGAAACCCCGTCTCTACTAAAAATACAAAAAATTAGCTGGGCATGGTGGCACATGCCTGTAATCCCAGCTACTCAGGAGGCTGAGGCAGGAGAATTGCTTGAACCCAGGAGGCGGAGGTTGCGGTGAGCCGAGATCGCGCCATTGCACTCCAGCCTGGGTAACAAGAGCGAAACTGTCTCAAAAAAAAAAAAAAAAAAGAAATTTGCTTTTGAAGAATTTTACCATGTGATAAAACTGTTTGAGAGCTAGATGTCACTAGAGAAAAGTTGAAAAATTCTTAGACGTACAAATCAGAACATGCAAATCAGAACACACCTTACTTAAGGCTTCCTCCTTGAATATTACTATTTTGAAAGTATTTTGCCATTCCAGCTCATTTACTAAAAAGAATGTCCTAGATCTCCAACAGAAACAATTAAATATAACACAGTGTACATATCTTCAGCATTTAATAAAGCAATATCATCCCGGCATTTGGCAATTAGCCATTTGCAGGTATCTAAAAGTGATCACACTTTCCAAATTATCCAGTAAAGTCCTACTTTCAAATATTTGCTGTGATATCCTATATAAGTCAGTAGACTATCTCAGAAACCCCAACATTCAGGATCTAAACCTATTTCCAAGCATACCTACCTCTCTCATCAAGAGGCAGCAGGGACTTTTTTTTTTTCTTTTTTGAGACAGCCTTACTTCAGGCTGGAGTGCAAGTGGTGTGATCAGAGCTCACTGCAGCCTCGACTTTCTGGACTCAGTTGCTTCTCCATTTCAGCCTCCCAAGTAGCTGGGATTACATGAAAGGACCACCAAGCCTGGCTAAGTTTTGTAAAGACGGGGTTTTGCCATGTTGCACAGGCTGGTCTCAAGTGATCCTCCTGCCCTGGCCTCCCAAAGTGCTGGGGACTACAGGCATAAGCCAGTGTGCCTGGCCAGAAATTCTTTTGCAAAACATTAGCCCCAATATTAGTTCAGAACACAAAACCATTCTATATACCTATAAAGAATATGGCAACAATTCTTCCACCTAAGTGGTACATACTTGCTTTCACAGCTAAGAGGACTTGAAAAACACTGGCAACACACAAAGCTGAAGCCAGATAAGCTCTTAAATATACATTTGTTAACTGAGCGAGAAAAAAGTCTCTATAATAATGTTTAGAAAGATCCCTTGGATCACTTTGGGTAGAGTAATAAAATTACCAAAAACGAGAGCCTCTTTTGAATGTAAGATTGATGTATGATGACTCTGATAAACCATATTGAGCATAAAACAGGTTGGTCTTTTTTTTTTTTTTTTTTTTTTTTTTTTGAGACTTAGTTTCGCTCTTGGTGCCCAGCTGGAGTACAATGGAGTGATTTCGGCTCACCACAACGTCTGCCTCCTGGGTTCAAGTGATTCTCCTGCCTCAGCCTTCCAACTAGCGATCTCGGCTCACTACAGCCTCTGCCTCCCAGGTTCAAGCAACTCTTCTGCCTGAGCCTCCCGAGTAGTTGGAACCAAAGGTGTGTGCCACCATGCCTGGCTAATTCTTCTATTTTTAGTAGAGACAGGGTTTCTCCTGACTTCGAGATCCGCCCGTCTCAGCCTCCCAAAGTGCTGGGATTACAGGTGTGAGCCACCACTGCCGGGCTAATTTTTGTATTTTTAGTAGAGACAGGGTTTCACCATGTTGGCCAGGCTGGTCTCAAACTGCTGATCTCAGATGATCCACCCGCCTCGGCCTCCCAAAGTGCTGGGATTACAGGCATGAGTCACTGCACCCAGCCCAGGATGTTCTATTTTGTGAGGATTTCTATACATGAATAAAAAGAGAATAGCCTTTTGGAAAAGGCTCACTCCAATGGCTTTACTGAATATTCTACCTAAATTGTGCTTGAGCACTCCAGATTATCTTCCCTTTACATAAAATAAGCTATACCAACTGGTTTGGTGGTGGGACAGTGAGACAGGGTGAAGGGGGCTGTGCTCTACCATCAACATGGTAAGGCCTTGGAGAAAAAGAATGCTGCCACTAACTTCAATCAAAATACAACGAACCCTCAGAGACTCTCCTCTAGCTTTTCCCCAACTTCCTGGTTATTCCTTTCAGAAAATGATGCATATGGTAATAATCAAATTATCTATCTACTCTTAACCCTTTTGCTTTCTACTTTCCTAATCCAGTTGAGTAATATGCCCAGGGTAAGCACTCTCTCTAGTTTAGCTCTCTCATTTATTTCCTACTGCATTCCAGGGGATACTGAAAACGACCAAGATAGATTCAAGGAGCATCTATTGACAGGTAAAACATACCATTATACTGATCCCTGCTAACCAGTCATGCATGCTTTTCTTACCTATAAAATGAAAGAATTAGATTGTATACATTCACTAACTGAAGGTATTGTAGAAAAATCAAATTATTAAGAACCTTTCCTTCAACTTCTCACTATTATTTATTTATTTATTTATTTTTAGAGTTTCACTGTGTCACCCAGGCTGGTGTGCTGGGGCACGATCTCAGCTCACAGCAGTCTTTGCCTCTTAGGCTCAAGTGATCCTCCCACATCAGCCTCCCAAGTAGCTGGGACTACAGGCATGTGCTACCACACCTGGCTACCTTTTTAGTAGAGACAAAGTTTTACCACGTTGCCCAGGTTGATTTTGAACTCGTGGGTTCAGATGATCTGCCACATTCAGACTTCAGCCTCTCAAAATGCTAGGATTACAGGTACGGGCCACCACACGTGTAGCCAGCTTCACACTTTTTAGCTTCTCTTATGTCTTGTAAATGTCTTATGTCTTGTAAATGGCTCCCCAAACTTTTTTTTCTTCTCACCTTTCCACCACCTTCCATGCTGGCACTCCTTTCTATTACACCACTCAGAAACTCAACTGTTCTCAGTCTATCTTTCCAGCCTCTGTCAAATTAGTATTTTCAGCCAGGTGTGCATGGTGGTTCACATCTACAATCTCAGCACTTTGGGAGGCCAAGGCAGGCAGATCACTTGAAGCCAGGAGTTCAAGACCAGCCTGGCCAACATGGTAAAACCCCGTTTCTGTTAAAAATGCAAAAACTAGCTGGGTATGGTGACACATACCCGTAAACTGAAGCATGAGAATCCTCTGAACCCAGGAGGCGGAGGTTGCAGTGAGCCAAGATTGTGACACTGCACTCTAGCCCAGGCAACAGAGTGAGACTCTGACTCAAAAAAGAAAAAAAAAAATTAAAATTAACATTTTCTAGACCAGTACTATCTAACAGAACTTCCTAGCCAGGCATGGAAGAGCACACCTATAGCTCCAGATGATGGTGAAGCTGAGGTGGGAAGACTGCTTGGGGCCCCAGAGTTCAAGGCTGCAGTGAGACAGAATCACACCACTGCACTACAGCCTGGGTGAAAGAGATACTTTCTTGGAAAAAAAAAAAAAAAGACCAGACAGGCACAGTGGCTCACACCTGTAATCCCAGCATTTTGGGAGGCTGAGGCAGGCAGATCACGAGGTCTAGAGATCGAGGCCATCCTGGCCAACACGGTGAAATCCCTTCTCTACTAAAAATTCAAAAATTAGCTGGGTGTGGTGGCGTGTGCCTGTAGTTCCAGCTATTCAGGAGGCTGAGGCAGGAGAATTGCTTGAACCTGGGAGGCAGAGGTTGTAGTGGGCCAAGATTGTGCCACTGCACTCCAGCCTGGCGACAGAATGAGACTCTGTCTCAAAATAAAAAAAGAAGAAAAGGAAAGAGAGATAGAAAAAGAAAAGAAAAGAGGACAAGCACAGTAGCTCACACCTTCTGAAGCAAAAGCAGGAGGATCAGTTGGGGTCTGGAGTTCAAGACCAGCCTAGGCAATATAGCAAAATCCCTTCTACCAAATATCAAACAAAAAATAAAGTTAGCCAGGTGTGGTGGTGTGCACCTGTAGTCCTAGCTACTCAGGAGGAGAGGAAGGAGGATCCCTTGAGCCCAGGAGTTCAAGGCTACAGTGAGCTACGATGTCACTGCACTCCGGCATGGGTGACAGAGCAAGACTCTATCTTAAAAAAAAAGGGGGGGGGGGGCCAGGCGCAGTGGCTTACGCCTGTAATCCCAACACTTTGGGAGGCTGAGGTGGGTGGATCACAAGGTCAAGAGATCGAGACCATCTTGGTCAACATGGTGAAACCCCGTCTCTACTAAAAATATAAAAAATTAGCTGGGCATGGTGGCGCATGCCTGTAATCCCAGCTACTCAGGAGGCTGAGGCAGGAGAATTGCCTGAACCCAGGAGGCGGAGGTTGCGGTGAGCTGAGATCGCGCCATTGCACTCCAGTCTGGGTAACAAGAGCGAAACTCCACCTCAAAAAGAAAAAAAGGAACTTCCTGCAACAATGCACATGTTGTATGTATCTATCTACGCTAATATGAAAACCTTCAGCCACTTGTGGCTACTAAGCACTTAACAATGTAGCCAGTATGACTGAATAACTAAATTTTATTTTTTTTGAGACAGAGTCTCATTCTGTCACCCAGACTGGAGTGCAGTGGCATAATCTCGGCTCAGTGCAACCTCTGTCTCCCAGGTTCAAGTGATTATCCTGCCTCAGACTCCTGAGTAGCTGGGATTCCAGGCACACACCACCACACCTGGCTAACTTTGTATTTTTAGTAGAGATGGGGTTTCACCATGTTGGCCAGGCTGGTCTCAAACTCCTGACCTCAGGTAATCTGCCTGTCTCGGCCTCCCAAAACGCTGGGATAACAGGTGTGAGCCACCGTGTCTGGCCAAGAATTGAATTTTAAATTTTATTTAAAGTTGCATGTGGTTGGTGGCTACCACACTGGACAATGAAACAGGCTGTTCCTTTCCTGCTGCTCTGTCTCAGAAATAAAACCTAATTAACAATGTGGTATATCCATCCAAAAGAATACTGTTTGGCCATAAAAAGGAATGAAATATCAATATAGTTTATGATAAGGGTGAGTCTTTAAAATATTACAAAGATGGTTCCTACTTTTAAACTTTACAATGCTTCAACTTTACAATATGAAAGCAATAAGCATTTAGAAATCATACTTTACTTTTGCATGCTACTATTCTGTTTTTCACTGTTAGTATTGTATTCAATAAATTACATAAGATATTCAACACTTTATTATAAAATAGTTAGATGATTGATGATTGTGTCTAACTGTAGACTAATGGTAAGTGTTCTCACCATGTTTAAGGTGGGTTAGGCTAAGCTACGATGTTCAGTATGTTAGGTATAATAAATGCATTTTCAACTCATGACATTGTCAACTTACAAGGGGTTTATAGGATGTAACCCCATGTTAAATAAAGGAGTATCTGTACTACATAAAAGAAAGCTACATAAATGTCTTCTTTTGAGAAGTATCTGTTCATATCCTTTGCCCACTTTTTAATGGTTGTTTTTTTTTTTTCTTGTAAATGTTTAAGTTCCTTGTAACTTCTGGATATTAGACCTTTTATCAAATGGGTAGATTGCAAATATTTTCTCCCATTCTGTAGGCTGCCTGTTCACTCTGATGATAGTTTGCTGTGCAGAAGCTCTTTAGCTTAATTAGACACCATTTGTCAATTTTGGTTTTTGTTGCAGTTGCTTTTGGTGTTTTCACCATGAAGTCTTTGCCCTTGCCTACATCCTGAATTGTATTGCCTAAGTTTTCTTCCATAGTTTTTATGGTTTTGGGTTTCACATTTAAGTCTTTAATCCATCTTGAGTTAATTTTTTATAAGGTGTAAGGAAGGAGCCCAGTTTCAGTTTTCTGCATATGGACAGCCAGTTTTCCCAATACCATTTAATGAACAGAAGATTCTTTCCAAGATTCTTTCCCCATTGCTTGTTTTTGTCAGGTCTGTCAAAGACCAGATGGTTGTATATGTGTGGTGTTATTTCAGAGGTCTCTCTTCTAATCTATTGGTCTATATATCAACATCACTGATCATCAGAGAAATGTAAATCAAAACCACACCAAGATACCATCTCATGCCAGTCAGAATGGTGATTATTAAAACGCTGTGAAACAATAGCTGCTGGCAAGGCTGTGGGGAAATTGGAATGCTTTTACACTATTGGTGGGAATGTAAATTAGTTCAACCTTTGTAGAAGACAGTATGGCAATTCCTCAAGGATCTAGATACAAAAATACCATGTGACCCAGCAATCCCATTACTGGGTATATACTCAAAGAAACAGAAATCATTCTACCATAAAGACACATACACACAGTATGTTTATTGCAGTACTGTTTACAATAGCAAAGACGTGGAACCAACTCAAATGTCCAACAACAATAGACTGCACAAAGAAAATGTGCTACATATATACCTTGGAATGCTATGTAGCCATAAAAAAAATGACATCATGTCCTTTGCAGGAACATGGATGAAACTGGAAGCCATCATTCTCAGCAAACTAACACAGGAACAGAAAACCAAACACTGCACGCTCTCACTCATAAGTGGGAACTGAACAATGAGAATACATGGACATAGAGAAGGGAACAAAACACACCAGGGCCTGTTGGGGGGTGGGGAATGAGGAGAGAGAAATTAGAGGACAGGTCAATAGGTGCAGCAAACCTCCATGGCACACATATATCTATCTACCTGCACATTCTGCACATGTACCCTGTTTTTTCTGGTTTTTTTTTTTTTTAGAATAAAGAATAAAAAGGTGGCCACAAAGGACGATGTATTATATGATTACATTAATATGAATTATCTAGAAGAAGAAAATCCATAGAGATAAAAACAATATTAGAGTGGGTTGGGGTAGAGAGTATAGAGGCTAGGTACTAATGGATACAGGGTTTCTTTTTGGAGTGATGCAAAATTCTAATATTAGATTGTTGTGACAGTTGCACAATCCTGTGAACATACTAAAAACCACCAGGTTTTACACTTTGAATAAATGAATTGTATGACATGTAAATTACCTATCAATAAAGCTGAAATTTAAAAAATACCAAACTAATGAACAACATTGAACAAGAACTTCTGGAAAATATATCCCAACACTGTAAGATACCTGATACGGAGAAAGACTATGGTTTTGCAGGGGTCCAAGAAGAGAAAAGAAACACAGTTAAAGCTTTAAAGACACTGAGACACAGACTGTTCAAGGAGGCTGGCAGCTTGAGATCACTTAGATTGCTAGTTCTTCACCACATCAGACCCAAATACCCTCTGTGCAACTTTTTTTTGAGACAGGGTCTTGCTCTGTCACCCAGGCTGGAGTGCTGCGGTACGATCACAGCACACTGCAGCCTTGACCTTCCAAGCTCAATGGATCCTCCCAACTCTGCCTCCCAAGTAGTTAGGATTACATGTGTGAACCACCACTCCTGGCCCTCTTTCTATAAAAACTATTGAAAATATACCTCTACTAACCTAAAATGAAATTCAGAAATAACTTATTTGTTACATATATATTCCAAACATATCTACTTAACTTAGCAACTATAATATAAAAATATTTTATAATAAAATAAATATAAATGTCAATATGTAAATTTTCAGTCAGGACCATATTAGGACTAAAATGGTCAGACATCTACATTTTTAAGATGAATCACTGAATCTCACAGCTACAAATACTCTTCATTTGGGTATGTCATTTTGGCAACTCACGTACCACACTACCTATCATGAATGCTATCAATAATGTGATTATTCATTCACCTAAAAAGGTGAATCACTCTTAGTGTGATGGTTAACTTATGTGTCAATCTGACTGCATCACGGGGTGCCCAGACATTTGGTCAAATATTACTCTGGGCGTATCTGTGAGGGTGTTTACAGATGAGATTAACATTTTAATCAATGGACTGCATAAAGCAGATTAACTTCCCTCATGTGGTTGGGCCTTATCTCATCAACCGTAGACCTGAATAGAACAAAAAAGGCCAAGTAAGAGGGAACTCCTCCTGCCTGACTGCTGAGCCGGGACATCTCTGCTTCCCGTCCGACTCAAACTGAAATGAACACTGGTTTTTCTTGGGTGTAAAGCCTGCTGAATTTCAGACAGAAACTTACATTGTTGGTGCTCCTGGTTTTCAGGTCTTTAGACCCAGACCAGAATGACACCATCAGCTCTCCTGGGTTTCTAGCTTGCCAACCGCAGATCTTGTGACTTCTCAGCCTCCATAATTACATGAGCCAATTCCTTATAATAAATATCTTTTTATATATAGAATGCTCCCCCTTTATCCAAGGGGGATATGTTTCAAGAACCCCCATGGATGCCTAAAACTGAAGATATTGCCCAACTCCATATACACTATGTTTCTTCTTATAATATAGATGCTCCTCAACTTATGATGGAATAAAAACACCTAAGCTGAAAATATCACAAGTCAAAAATGCATTTAATACGCTTTACCTATTGAACATCATAGTTTAGCCTAGCCTAGCCTACGTTAAACATGCTCAGACCACTTACATTAACCTAGAGGTGGACAAAAATCATCTAACACAAAGCCTATTTTATAATAAAGTATTGAACAGCTCATGTAATTTACTGAAAATTATATATTACATCAAAACTGTGATGGACTCACACGATCATATAGCTGAAAAAAAAAAAAACACAGTAAGCTGGGGAGCATGTACACATACCCCCTATGATAAACTTAAATTTATAAATTAGGCACAGAAGGATATTAACAACAATAACTAATAATAAAATAAGCAATTATAACAATATAACAATATGCTAGCATCACTACTCCTGCACTGTGGGTTCACTATTAAGTGAAATAAGGGTTACAAGCACAGTGATGCCAGACAGTTAATCTAATAACAAAAACTAAGGGGCTAAGTGTAGGCAGGCAGCGCACACAGCAGGGATACATCAGACAAAGTGAGGAGTCATCTTCCAGGTGTGACAGTGAGATGGCACAAGATTTCATCATGCCATTCAAAACAATACACAATTTAAAGCTTACCAAATGTTTGTTTCAGGAATCTTTCCATTTAATATTTTCAGACTGTGACTAAGAGGTACTCAAACCATGTAAAGCAAAACCATAGATAAAGGGTAACTAATGAATTTTTTTCTCCAGAGAAACAGAACCAATAGGATATGTCTGAGACAATCATATGTATTGATTATAGATATATTTAAACATATACATATATATATATACACACATATATATAAACATGTACCTATATATATATATAAAACATATCTCTCTCTTTCCTACTGGAGACATATATATATATATATATATATATATATCTCCTATTGGTTCTGTTTCTTTAGAGAACCCAGACTAGTAATACATGTAGTAAAACTAAGAACAAAACAAGATAATTTCCCTTCAAAGTCCAGACTCAAATTTCCATTTATACTAATATTATGTTTTTTAAAAAATCCTTTACGTAAAATGGAATTAAGTTATATGTTCAGTCTTAAACAGTTTTTTCTAGCTACATAAATTATTCAGCAAGGTATTCTAGGCCAGGTGCAGTGGCTCATGCCTGTAATCCCAGCACTTTGGGAGGATGAGACAGACAGATCACCTGAGGTCAGAAATTTAAGACCAGCCTGGCCAACATGGTAAAACTCTGCCTCTACTAAAAATACAAAAATTAGCCAAGCATGGTGGCACACTCCTGTAATCCCAGCTACTCGGGAGGCTGAGGCTGGAGAATCACTTGAACCCAAGTTGCAGTGAGCCGAGATCGCACCACTGCACTCCAGCCTGGGCGACAGAGTGAGACTTGGTCTCAAAAAAAAAAAAAAAAAAGATACTCTAAAGCTGTGCAGATCACAGGAAAAGTTCTATTTTGCAGAACTGTCACTGCACTGAGCCCTGAATTCCATGAACTCTACCTATTAAATAAATGCCAGTGGCATCCATCAACCATTGAAACAATCAAAAATACTTTCATAAACTCATAAAACAATCCCTAGGGTCATGGAAAAACAAATTAGAATTCACCAGAAGATCTTGGTCCCCACCTGGTCAAGGGGGAGGAAACACTGGCTGACACTCCTCCCTAGAGCCCCTTGAGAACCCCCATGCAGAGATTACAGAGCGGAGCAGCTAGGGAGCACAGTTCACAGCACTGGTCTTAAATTTCTGACCTCAGGTGATCCGTCCATCTCATCCTCCCAAAGTGCTGGAAACTACCACCATCTCTTCTCCAACTTTGCTCAAGGGTGTCACATCAGCACACATTACTGAGATCTCAAGTCCAATAAAGTCAAGGTTTGGGGGGAATAAAAAGTAGCTCTCCTCATAAAAACACTGTGGATCCCGCTTCTGTGTTCTAAGAATAATACAAAACTGTAATAATCCAAGAAACATACCCCATGTATTTGTCAAACAGCATTTCTTATAAAACACCAAAATAGATGCAGTGGTCCCAAACTAACAAGAAAAGGCACTGAAGGCCTTGAGCCTCTCCCAGGCAGCAAGCACCATGTCCTGTACCGTGCCTCATACAGTTCACTGAATCTTCACAAGAGTCCACGTGGGTATGTCTAGATGAAGGAACTAAGGATCAGAGAGCGTAAGTAATTCTCTCAAGGTCAATTCATTCTTAAGGGACAACAGTCTGAATCCAAACCCCACTTTGCTTCTGCCACTCCATATGGCCTCCAATACATACGTAACACAAGAACTTCCCTAGGAATGTGAGATCTTGATCTCAATGAATATTTCACAACATATAAACAAACTGTAACAACACTAAAACTATTCAGCTCAATCTGCCCCTTCTAGATTTGTCTACTTGTCCAATGTTGTCATCAGTGCTGTTATCAAAATTTTTCATTTTGAAGGGACTAACTACCATGTTATTTAACATAAAACCTTTCTTAGAGCAGAATATTTATTGCCAGGTCTACATCAACATGTACTAAATTAGGGCTGTAGATGTAAAATTCTTAGCTATAATCATACTAATTAGAAGGAGAGAATGAGGGATGGTCATGGATTGAAAAACCATGCTCACTACCTGGGTGACGAGATCCGTACCCCAAATCTCAGAGCAGCATCATGCAATATACCCATGCCACAAGTCAGGCACATGTACCCCTTGAGTCTAAAATAAATTATTGAAATGTATTGAAACTACTTTTTTAAACAATTATTGAAATTATTTTTTAAAATCTTATGAACGTATAGATACCTATTTTTAAATTTGAAATGTCATAATTTAGTATTAAAATACTATTTGGGTGAAAACACAACCACTCTCATTATAGAAATAAGCCTTGCATTTTACAAAGCTGCAATCTGGGTGGTCTGAACGCTCACCAGAATGTCCCAGTGCTTCTCAGGACAGGATTCACAGCTCTGGGAGCCCTGCCTAAAGCTAATTACATATTCACAGCCACACAGGAAGCTCTTTCCTTTACATCTACAAGGAGATCATATAATTAAAACCTACTGAGAAAAACAAAGGTAAGGGCTAAACCTTACCTTCCACAAAAGGTAGACAGAACACTATTTAAAAATCAACTCACAGATTCTTAGTAGAAATTAAAACTATCTTGGAAGCCATTTTATAGGAAACCCTACATGCAACATCACTGACAAAAAAAATATTATTGTAGTTAACAAGAGTCTACTATGGAAGGATCCTGACTACTAAAAAGTTATGAGGCAAGTCATTGTGGGCACAACATTCAACGAACATTTATTCTGTGTTCAGGCAAGCCAAGCACCAATTCTCTGGGAACCTGCTCAAGAAGGGCTCAAATATATGGGCATATAAAGACTAGCACAGGTCAGGCACAGTAGCTCACGCCTATAATCTCACCACTTTGGCAGGCAGAGGTGGGTGGATCACTTGAGGTCAGGAGTTTGAGACCAGGCTGGCCAACACGGTAAAACCCCGTCTCTACCAAAAATATAAAAATTAGCCAGGTGTGATGGTTCATGCCTGCAATCCCAGCTACTTGGGAGGCTGAGGCAAGAATATCACTTGAACCCGGGAGGCAGAGGTTGCAATGAGCCGAGATTTTGCCACTGCATTTCAGCCTGGGTGACACAGCAAGACCCTGTCTCAAAAAAAAAAAAAAAAGACTAGGACAAAAATACCTACTTTCAAGGAGTTCACAGTCTAGAGGAAGAAATAGGACAAATAGGATATATAAATGAACAAAATAGGTCCCCATCCTTTAAATCTACTTTAAGAAACAAAAAACAGGCCAAGCTTATATACAGGATACAACGGAAGCAGAAAGATCCCCAACTCTGCCTTACTTTGGGGAACAAAGTAGGAGGTACATCTCAAAGGTGAGAGAGTAAACATAGGTTCAACTGAAAAACTTGGTTAGAATACAGAAATGTCAAAATGAGGACTGGTGGGTAAGGGCCAAAAGACCAGTCACAACCTGGATTTCATGTGACACAGGATGCTAATAAAAGCCGTGCAGTCCTATAACCTGATTTGCAGTTCCTAAAGACTAACCTGGGCTGCTGTGGAAGACAGACTGTACTGAAGTATAGAATGGGAGGGTCGGTTATCAGAAAAACAGAATGCACATCTCCTTCCCTGTAATGTCTTTGTTCTGCCTTAATCAAAGCTCTACATTCAAAATAAAATTACTGCTCTCACTCCACAACTCTCCCAGTATCTGAAGACCACCATGGTGCTTCCCTAAACTTGCCTTTCTTCCAAGTCAGTACCACACATTCCCCATCCACTCCTGCAGATTTCAGTATCCTGTGTCCACTGGCATCATACTACACAGGCACCTTGGAACTAGGCACAGATATAAGACAGGCCTGGTCTGGCAAGCACAGAGCTTGGCAAGACCATTATTTCCTTCAATCAAGACAGTGAGTTGCTCCCACCTTAATCTAAGGGGGAAAAAAAATCTGCTTTTCTAGGAGCTTCCAGAGGTTCATAGTAAGTTCATGGTTATTTAATATTTTCAAGTCTTTTTCCATACAAACTGTTGCTAAGCTACTTTTCTCTTTTTTTCCCCTAACGTTTTATTACGGAATTTTACAAACATGCAGAAATGTTGAAAGAAGTGCACAGTAAGCAACACCCCACTTCTTTCCTTTTCTTCTTAATTTTTTTTTTCTCTATCATAGCACACTACAGCCTGAACTCCTGGTCTCAAGCAATTCTCCCGCCTCAGCCTCACAAGTGGCTGGGATTACAGGAGCACACAGCCACGTCCAGCTTTTCCTCTTCATTGCTGTGTATCTGTTAAAATTTTCATCTAGTCAAATCAACTCAAAGTTCCAGCCTTTAGGATAATTTTAAATTCTGACTGACTTCAAATCCATTAGTCTTCCTTCTAACAAGTGCTATCTTTAATCTAAGTCACCTGACCACTCAGTATTCTCATCTACAATAAAAAGAAAGTTGGATTCTAAAGCATCTCTGACACCTTCTGACTCTAAAAACCTTCTAAGATAATTCACATAATTCGTAGCGTTACATAGGACAAAGCAATGGTAAGGCTATGTGACACACAACAAGAATCTCTTTCTGGGTCTCCCACACAGTGAGTAGAGAACTGAACTTAAAGTCAAGAGAACTGGGTTCAAGCTCCAGCTCTGCCATACAAGTTGTGTGACTATGGACAAATCACTTAATCACTTTATATATCTGCAAATCTGTTTCTTCTCCTATAAAAAAGAATTGATAAAATCTAATTTATAGACTTCTTGTAAAAACTAACATGTGTAGGGCCAGGCGTGGTGGCTCACGCCTATAATCCTAGCACTTTGGGAGGCCGAGATGGATGGATCACCTGAGGTCAGGAGTTCAGAATCAGCCTGGCCATCATGGTAAAACCCCATCTTTAAAAAAAAAAACAAAAAAAAAAACTAATGTGTAAACCAACAACAACATAACTTCTGATATCCCAGTTCCAGAAGTTATTTCATCAGGGATCAAAGGAAAAAATGGTGCAACAATCCAAGGTCAGTGATGGCAACTTATTTCAGTGATTCAGAAACCCCACCCTCACCAACAATTCACTCATGAAAAACACACCAATCAAGTTTCAGAAATATGCCAAAAGGGCATTATAAATTTATCTTACTGTCATACCACATACAGAAGGATCCACCCTGAATAAAGGACAACACAAATTGTCCTGGAAACCATGAGGGAGCTCTGAGAAGTGCCTTCAGCGCTGGCACAGTGTGGGACAGGAACCCTTCTGGGCAACTACAGAGGCAGTCCCCAACCCCTCCAGTCTGTAGTCACACCAGGATCTTGACTGCTGTCACTACTTTTTCCTTTAAATTTCTCCTATTCACCTCCATTACAATCTTTCCCCTTCAATGTTTCAAAAATGACTACTATTTTAAATCATTTAAATAGCAGTTATTTAATTGACATTTTACAATTCTCTGTGCTAATTCAGAAAAAAAAAAAAACTATTATCCAAGAGACTGCCCAACTACGTATGATCCAATCTGTATCCTGGGGTAAGTTAGCCTCTCCAAAATGTCAGTTTCTTCATTGTAAAACAGGGCTGGTAAAACTATGTACCTTCCTTATAAGGATGTTGAGAGGCAATGAAATAATGGACCGAAGTGGTGAGCAGGTTGGCAGCCCAGAGTAAAGACCAGATAACATGAGCTATCATAATTTACAGAAGAATATACTGCATGCCCCATGTATGACTACTGCCTTATTAGAGTAAAAGCTGCAATTCAAAAGACACTTTGTAAGAGAAACACTTTAAAAGGAATGACTAAAGATTGTTTTTATCTACTACTTACTTTAAATTATGTATCATGGCCCACAGATGTCAACAAACAACATTTGCTTCTGGGTTTTTCCCATGGAAAATTACATATTAGGAAAATACTGAAAATATATGGTAGGGATTTTACTGGAATGATAATCAAGAAACCTGGATTGTGGTCCCAGGTCTGGCACCATCTATGTGACCTTATGCAAGTCACCCAAACTCTGTGATCCTTGTTTATAAAGGAGAGCAGATTAGTAGCTTTCAGAAGTTCAAAAGTTTTATTTCATAATCTGTACCTTCAGAACATGGAATCAAACAATTTAGGAGGAACTGCTTATTAATTATGACTTTTTATGCCTATCGATACCCCCTGAAAATCCAAAAAGGGTTTTTTAACCTAAGAAATCTAAATATATTTATCTCTATTATGTCACAAACTTCATTTTCAAAATGTTGAGCTCATATTAAAATTGTAAATTAAAAACAGACAAAACACTGAGGAGAAGGAATCACAGTCAAGGGAAATTGTAACTCCGGGAAAAGGCCACATGGGAGTCAGAAAGTGAATGTTGCTAAATGAAGCAAAATCAACTTTTGAGTCCCCTCAAATTTTGAGTCCCCTCCAAAAACTCAAATTTTGAGTCCCCTCCTTAGCCAAAGTTTCTGAATATTTACAAAAAGAAAAGGTTTATTCAAGATCCCTTCAAACCACAGCTTTACACTCAGACTCTTGGCAGGCAGTTTAAACTTGCACAATTTGGTATCCATAAAATTAACTGTCAGCCATAGTTTTAATCAATTTGATAAAATCAAATTTTAATCAATTTGATAAAATCATGTGTCTTACAAAAAAATCAAAACTTTGAAAAGAAACTTACTAAGAAATGTTTAAAATAAATAAATCATAATGTAATGGATTGATCCTATATTCTATATAGGACCCTATGTACCTACATAAGAAAGGTTATGTATATTCTTCAACATATACATAACCTTTCTTATGGTAAATTACGACACACATTCAGAAAAGTACATTTTATGTACATATTTTAAAGACTTGGAGTGAGACTCCATTGAAAAAGTCAAGGATTACTAATAGGGAAAGTCTGAGCCTTGCCATGTCAAAAAACTGCAATGTGCAAGTCAGCACATATTCAAAGTGCATGAAAGAGACAGGAGAGAGAGGCAGGGGTAAGATGCCTTCAGATGTGTGATTCTCTGCTCAGTTTGAATCCAGACAGAAGTTTAGTACTGCTCAAAAAACTTGAATGCTTACTGACTGAGGAGGCACAATTTTTAAATGCTTGTTTTTATAAGACAGTATTTTCTTAATTTTTAAAGTTTATACTATGCCTAAAAATGTAATATGTAGTACATTTAATAGAGTAGTTTCCTGTTTCCAGAAATCAATGATATAGATTATGACTTCATGAGGAAAGATGGTATCCAGATCTACCTCTCCCCTCCTTCTACCTCCAACTCCAAGACAAAAGAAACTGCACCCTAGGTCCTCTCCCTACTCCAGGTATGCACTCCCCCTTCAACACTCTCAAGGCCATAGAAGGAAAATGTAGCTTTCTGCTTTAACCCCATTCTTCTCACAACTCCCTCCTTTCTGCCTGTCCAACCAGTTAAGGAAATCTAAAGGTGAATCTACAGGAGAAAGACCATGCTGCTCAGCCATGCCTGAGTGCCCACTTTAATCATGATAAGGGAGTGATGGTGAACAGAGCCAATGAAGCCCCAGTGGAGGGATGGAGGCCAAGTCATGCTGCGGTGGAGCGGAATAAAAAGCTGAGTAGGAAAGAAAAGGATAAAGAACTTCTCAAAAATTTGGCTTTGTGAAGGAGAGAGAGTCAGGGGGTAATGAGGAGGCTGAAACACTTTGTTGATGTTGCTGTTGTTTAACTATTAAAGTAAGTTGCCTGGAGAGCACCAGCCAAGCAAGGTGGAAAGCCTGCACTGCACAAATACTAGAGCATTGATTCTCATAGTAGCCCTACATGGAGGGAAGAAACTTTGGTTAGAGGGAAAAGCAAGCAGCTTGCCCAACCACAACTACATACAGGACGCTAGCAAAAAGGAGGTAGTTATCATTAATAACAATTCAAACGGCCACTAAACAGCACAGCTGTATTCCCACTTGTTTGGGCCAAAGAAAAGCTCACTCATACTAATTTATGATTTCTCTATTATTCTATGAGGCTTAACACAAGAAAATAATTAGAAACGAATAAAAGCTCCTGGACTTTTCAAACTTACAACCATATAAGTCTTCTCCTTCTTACTACTTTCCAAAATGTAATGAAATTAAAAAAACGAATCTTATACCAAGACCTCTTCAGATCCATTTCTGGAGATCTCTCATTTTAACGCAAACTGCTGGAAAGGACGTTAAACTGCTGACAACACTTAACATTCCAGACAAGTGACAAGCCTGGAAAAGGACAGCCTAAAAGAATTTCTGGCAACAGTACATAAGTGATTTTTCCTGATTTAGTCCAAAACACATTGGTTCCCAAAGTTCAAACTGCCAGAATGCAAGAAATTTTGAGTCCCCTCCTTAGCCAAAGTTTCTGAATATTTACAAAAAGAAAAGGTTTATTCAAGATCCCTTCAAACCACAGCTTTATGCTCAGACTCTTGGCAGGCAGTTTAAACTTGCACAATTTGGTATCCATAAAATTAACTGTCAGCCATAGTTTTAATTCAAAACATCAATCTGATATATTTCTACATTTATAAGAAACTCTTATGTAAAATACTGAATAAAACATTTCATTTTGCACTTCATTAGTGGTTCAAATATAACAATGTAAAAAATCCTTTCTAAAAAACTTAAAATTTTAGACTTGAGAGTGTTTTAACAATGGTTCAAAGGAAGTCTTTCTAAACTAAATAAGTTAAAATAGAATTCAAATTCAGTTTAATAAAAACAAAGTCTTTTTTCCAACAAGCATTTCACTGGTTATGTTAAAAAGAAATTTTTTTAAAATGCTAAGAAGTTCTTTTTCCTTGTGTCAAGTGAGTATAAAGCAGTGGTACTTAATGAGGGGTAGATGGTAATTTTGTACACTAGGGGATATTTGGCACTGTCTGTAGAAATTTTTGGTTGTTACAACTGGGTGGGAGGCAAGGTGCTTCAGACACTGAGTATGTAAGAGGCCAGGAATCCAGATAAACTTCCTTATAACACATTAGACAGCCCCCCATAACAAAGAATTATACAGCCTAAAATATCAATACAGCCAAATTTGGGAAACTTTGGTATAAGAGGACTGGTTAAACTTGGAAGGAAGGCTTTGTCTTTCTGTTAACCATCCCATAAATAAGGTCTCATGTGTACTATGTGCTAAGAAAGCCACAGTTCTAGCAGCTGGCAGAGCTGAAAGAGAAGGGAAAACCTATGCCCAGGGCCCTCGCACTTCCACCCACATTTCCCAGGAAAGAATACAGGTCCAGGAAGGGCTCTCTCTGATCTCCCAGAATGAAATCTGAAAATGAACCACAGAGCCTCACTGCTTACCTGTACCTCCTTTTGTAGTCCCCACTGGCCTGGCAAAGACTGACAACCCCAAATGGATTTTCAAAATCCACTGTCCTCCAGTCCCTCTGAAACCTCACCAGCAAGAAGCAAAGAACCTAAACCCTGAGGGCCCACTATATGCTAGTCCTGGGATTCCACACTCATTCAGTTCCTTTTCATCATAGGGGATGGCCATAATAGTATCACTTCCACTGTAAAAGGTAATCAATCCCAAAGCTTCCACAGCTAGCAAATGCTAAAGCAGGAGTCTGAAAAGGGGCACCTCCAAAAGCCACACCCATCCCACCACAGCTTCCAGGGGTTTCTTTCTCATCTCAAAGGTGGCCTACACTCTGGGACTATGGAGAGCCTTGGTGTGCTGAATCTTCAGAGATATTTTTAAACAATCAAGATGCCTCTTGACAACTAGAGGAAGTTCCTGACTTCGAAGCATTCCCTCTTCCCCATCCCCACTACCCAACCAATCCCATGCCAGCCTGTCAGTGTCAGGGAAGAAGTCCAGCTGGACAATTCTGGCAGCCTCCTGTCGCTCTCCCCTGCCAGCAGTCCTTCTGTGCCACAGCTGTTTGTCCACACTCTAAAGCACACATCCCACCAGGCCACTCGCCTATAAAATAATCCCTCCCTGTCCCAGGTCAAACACCCAGTGCCAGTATCACACACTTTCACAGACCCACACTTTGGGTCCTACTGTTCCTATCCTTGAATGCCCCTTGCCATTTTCTTGCCTGAGAACTGCTCATGCATCACTTCAGGACTCAGCTCCAGTGCTGTGTCCTTAGTGACACCTTCCCTTGTCGCTAATTGGTTGCCCCCCCACCATCCCTCTTACCTTCCTGGCCACAGCACTCCCCTAAGTTATCTTTATCCAGACAACATTTAGGGTATACTTAAACCAAAAAAGCCATCATAGTTTAACTGAAATTCACATTTATTTATTTTTTAATTTTCTTTTTTTTTTTTTTTTGGAGACAGAGTCTTGCTCTGTTGCTCAGGCTGGAGTGCAGTGCATCATCTCAGCTCACTGCAACCTCCGCCTCCAGGGTTCAAGCGATTCTTCTGTCTCAGCACCCAGAGTAGCTGGGATTACAGGGGCCTGCCACCACACCCAAATAATTTTTATATTTTTAATAGAGATAGGGTTTCACCATGTTGGCCAGGCTGGTCTTGAACTCCTGACCTCAAGTGATCCATCACCTCAGCTTCCCAAAATGCTAGAATTACAGGTGTGAGCCACTGTGCCTGACCTGAAACTCACATTTAATTGGGCATCCTGTATTTTATTTACCTGACAACCCTAGGCCTGGCACATAACAGACCCTCAAATAGGGACAATGGAAAAGCACTGGCAGAAAAGCAAGCAGCCAGAACACAAGGAATAATATATAAAAGTAAACCAGAGCCAAAAAAGATGGAAAGAAGTCTTGTGCTGTAAGCACTAGGAATATTACCCCCAAATCCCCCTGGCTAAGTAGCCAGTCCTCCTCCACAAGGAAGCCTGACGTACAATTCCAAAGCTACCCTCCAGACTCACCTCTAAATACCCAAGCTCAGAGCAGCGCATCTCTTTCTTCTTACAGCAGCCACTGTGCTCTGCTTGGTTCACACAGCTCCCTCAAACTGGTGTATTATTCCCCTAACCCCAGTGTCCCTCATCCTTCAAAGCAAATCTCAAAGGACATTCCCCTACCTCACCTCATCCCCATGAAGGACAGCTCAAAGGACCTATGTCTCCCAATACCCACAATCACACGTGGTCTCCCTCAAATGTTGGCTGAAGCCCCCAACACTTGAATGACCAATCTTCTAGCACTTATCAACAGACCTTCGGATGGCGGTCGTGTGTTTACTTCTTCCACAAGTCACAGTTATTACAGAATGCAAAGGTCCTAGGGATGAGGCAAGGCAGGAAAAGTGCTTTAAAGAGATGTCTCAGTCTATTTCCTGTTGCTTTAACAGAATATCTGAGACTGGGTAATTGATAAAGAAAAAAATGTATTTCTTATAGTTTCTGGAAGCTGGGAAGTCCCAGGTTGGGGGGCCACATCTGGTGAGGGCCTTCTTGACAGTAGAGGCTCTCTGCAGAGTCCTGAGGCAACACAGGGCATCACACAGAGAGAGGAGGCTAGAGCATGCCAAACTGGCAAAACTGACCCACTCTCCTGACAACCCATTAATCCATCAACACATTAATCCATTATGAGGACAGAACCATCAGGATCCAATCAACCCTTAAAAGCCCCACCTTTTAATACTGTTACAATGGGGATTAAGTCTCAACATGAATTTCAGAGGGCACAAACATTCAAGCCATACCAATATCATTTAGTAAGTATATGGACAATATAATCAAATACTTGAAAAACAGACAAAATCAAAGCTATGATGTGAATAGCCTGAATTACTGCTGAAAAGTACATGAATGTCAAAAGTAAATCCAAACTCTTACTAGACAGGGCAGTTAATCAGTTACATAGTTTACAGCCTAACCGTTATAAGACATCCTATAACCAAGTCTACAACTTCTACTCACTTCTTAGTGATAGGACAAAGATATAAGAGAGAAAAAGAGGAAAACAGTGGAATGTATTTCCCTTTCATGTTCAAGTGTCACAGTCCATACTTCCCTGTTAAAATGCTAATACACTACTTTTGCTGTTACCAACCTATAATAAGCTTCACCTATGTCTTCATCTCATGAGCAATGTAAGTTCAAGCAATAAAGGGCAATTACATGCCAGAATGTCAATATAACATAACCAATCAGGTACTAAAAAAAAAAAAAAAAAAAAAAAAAAAAAAAAAAAAACAGAGTATGTAAAATAACTATGATGTCTTCCCAATGTTTCATTCTCATTTTTAAAAAGTAAACTTTCAGAATAATATTACATGACATCAAATTTTGATTTTCAGTAAAAGGTTACTAACAGCAGGTATTAAGAATAGACTACCATGCAGATTTCACTGCAGCTTACCCCCACTTTATCAGATGGGAGTCTTAATCCAAGCCTTCAAAACTATATTCCAGGTTGCGAACATTACCAAAAAATCACCAAAGCCCTACACACATATACATCCCTCTGAGAACGTTGCCTGTCAAATCCAATTTACTGAAGAAATGAGTAACTTGATTATTTTAGCTTAAAAAAACAATAATAGGGCCAGGCAAGGTGGCTCAAGCCTGTAATCCCAGCACTTTGGGAGGCCGAGGCGGGTGGATCACGAGGTCAAGAGATCGAGACCATCCTGGTCAACATGGTGAAACCCCGTCTCTGCTGAAAATACAAAAATTAGCTGGGTATGGTGGCGCACACCTGTAGTCCCAGCTACTTGGGAGGCTGAGGCAGGAGAATTGCTTGAACCCAGGACACGGAGGTTGTGGTAAGCCGAGATCGCACCATTGCACTCCAGCCTGGGTAACAAGAGTGAAACTCCGTCTCAAAAAAAAAAAAAACAAAAAACCAATAATCCCTTCTAAGGACTTCAAACACAAAATCAACAGATTTTCTTTTTTAAAAAGAAGTGTGGTATTGTTTGGGGTTATAACACTTAACATAGAGCATGTGATACATAGAAGGCAGCTCTTTGAATAGGAGCAGCCTGGTACATTTGCTGGCCTGTATTCATGAATTTACATACAAGTAGAAAGAACTCAAGACCGTGGTTGGGTAGATTTTGGATTCAAATGCTAACAACTCCACCACTTATTAGTTATCTGACTCTGTGCATATTACTCATCTCCAAATTTCAGTAAGTAGAAACAGCTAACATAGGATGCTGTAAAAGAACCACATCAAACAATGTGCGTAAACTAACAAGGAAAATGCTCAGCCCACAGAATTACAATAAGCATTCATCTCCTTTCCTTCCCACTACAACCAGAATACAAATTTCCTTTTATCCTAAACTTACTTCTTACTTCTATCTCATCACAGTATTAGCAGACATATAGCTCTCCCTTTCTATTACAATCCTCAGGGCTGCTTCCACTCCAACTTAAGCAGAGAAGCTTCAGAGGTTCTTCCAGACAACCAAAAACTTCAACACTCCATTCTAAGTTTGTGCCACCCTCTCCCAAGCCTAACCACCACAGATTTGATCACTGCCAGAGTTTATCACAGCTTGCTTTTACCTTCCTCCATCTTCCTCATTCAATCAACTACAAACTTACACTTACCTTTCCTTTGATTGTCCCTGGTGACTAAGTGTCTCTCCCTTTCTCTTGTCATCCACTCCCTCTACTCTGCATGAGTCACTCCACTGGCCGTTTATCAGGCTTCCTTGACTGACACAGATCTCTCTTTCGGATCCTTTCTGTGTTTCTTCAATTTGTCCTTCTTTCTGAACTGTTGCTTTTTAAAGATGGGATAATGGTTTTGTGGCTGTGTATGTTTGTTTTTTCTTTAAAGATTCTCTATTAATTAGAAAATCATGGAATATCTCTGGAAAATTCTGAAATACTTGGGAACTCACACACTTCTAAATCTATGAACCAAAGAAGAAACCAAAAGGGAAATTAGAATGTATTTTGAACTTAAAATGAAAACATATCAAAATTTGTGGGCCACCCCTAAAGCAGTAAAGAGAAATTTATAACAATAACACCAATGCTAGAAAAGAAGAAAAGTCTCAAATTGGCTCCTACTTTAAGAAACAAGAAAAAGAAGAACAATGAAACACAAACTATGCAGAAGAAAGAAAAGAATAAACATGGGCTGGGCGCGGTGACTCAAGCCTATAATCCCAGCACTTTGGAAGGCCAGGGCAAGTGGATCACGAAGTCAGAAGATCGAGATCATCCTGGCCAACATGGTGAAACCCTCTCTACTAAAAATACAAAAATTAGCCAGGTGTGGTGGCATGTGCCTGTAGTCCCAGCTACTCAGAAGGGTGAGGCAGGAGAATCGCTTGAACCCTGGAGGCAGAAGTTGCAGTGAGCCAAGATCGCACCATTGCACTCCACCCTGGGTAACAACAGCGAAACTCTGTCTCCAAAAAAAAAAGAAAGACAAACTATTGAAGCTCACTCAAAAAGTGACAAATAACTTGAATAGCTCTATACGTATTAAAGAAATTGAATTTCAATTTGTAGTTAAAAACTCTGCTACAAAAAAAAAACTACAGGCCAAGATGGATTCACTCAGGAATTGCACTAAAGGAATGACTTCTTTACAAACTCCTCCAGAAAACTGAGAATAATTCCCAATTCATTCTATGAAATCCGCATTACTCTGATGCCAAAATCTGACAAAGACATTACGAAAAAAGAAAACTACAGACCCATATGTCTTGTGAAAATAAATGAAAAAATTACAAATTTTAGCAACTAACAATCTAGAAAAAAAGGATAGTACATCGTAACCTAGTCAAGTTTATCCCACAAATGCAAGGTTGGTTTAACATTCAAAATTCAGCTGGGCACAGTGGCTCATACCTGTAATTTCAGCACTTTGGGAGGCCAAGGTAGGTGGGATCACCTGAGGTCAGAAGTTCAAGACCAGCCTAGCCAACATGGCGAAACCCTGCCTCTACTAAATATACAAAAATTAGCCGGACATGGTGGTGCATGCCTGTAATTCCAGCTACTTGGGAGGCTAAGGCAGGAGAATTGCTTGGACCCAGGAAGTGAAGGCTGCAGTGAGCCAAGACTGCACCACTGCACTCCAGCCTAGGTGACAGAGCCAGACTCCATCTTAAAAAAAAAAAGAAGTTCGAGACCATGCTGACCAACATGGTGAAACCCCATCTCTACTAAAAATACAAAAATTAGCCAGGTGTGATTGTGCACACCTGTAATCCCAGCTACTCAGGAGGCTAAGGCAGGAGAATTGCTTGAACTGGGGAGGCAGAGGTTGCAGTGAGCTGGGATCACGCCACTGCACTTCAGCAAGGGCAACAAGAGCAAAACTCCATCTCAAAAAAAAAAACCAAACAAACTAAAAAAACACACACAACTCCATATAAATAGAAGAGAACCTATTAAACTTGATAAATGGCATATGTGAAATAACTGTAGCTAATATCATAGTTAATGACATAAGACTGAATATTTTCCCCATAGGATTAATAAGACAAGGAAATCCACTCTTACCACTATTGAAAATGCCTTTGCAAAATTATGACTGAGACAGTAAGAGATGTAATTTAATCAACTCTATCCTGCTTCTGGCCTCCAAGCTATTCTTCTTCCTTCCTGGGTGTAGGCAGAACTAACTTTGGGAGAAACTTAGTTTATAGTTTAAAACAAAGACAGTAACATCCCTTTCCCAAAGCAGACGTCCTTCTTGCCTGGGGACCAGATTGCCTTTGTAGGACTAACATTAACCATAAGATTAGAAATTACTGTTTCGGAGTCAAGCAACTGAAGATTACAAGATTCTGACCCTCCCTAAACTGCTCCTAAGATTAGTGCTTGAGATATTTTGCAGACCCTGCACTTGATGGATCAGCTGGCACCATCCAGATTGATTAACTGACTCATCTGATCTTGTGGCCCCCACCCAGGAACTGACTCAGCACAAGAGAAAGACGACAGCTTAAACTCCCTACAATTTCATCCCTGACCAATCAGCACTCCTGGACCACTGCCTTCCCCCTACCCACCAAGCTGTCCTTAAAAACTCTGCTCCTCAAATGCCCAGGGAGACTGATTTGAGTAATAATAAAACTCTGGTCTCCTGCCCAGTGGGCTCTGCCTGAATTACTCTTTCCCTATTGCAATTCCCGTCTTGATGAGCAGCTCTGTCTAGATAGCGGACAAGGTGAACCCACTGGGCAGTTACACTTCTATTTATTATGTACTTAGAAGTTCTAGCCAGTGCAGCAAAGGAAGCAAAAATAAATAAAAAGCATTCAGATTAGGAAGAAAAAAGTAAAACTATCTTTATTCACAGACAACATTGACAGAATATCCAATGGAATTCACAAAAAACTATGAGAACAAATTATATCAAGGTCTCAGGATACAAGATCAAAATATAACAACCAAGCCGGGCGCGGTGGCTCAAGCCTGTAATCTCAGCACTTTGGGAGGCTGAGGCAGGTGGATCATGACGTCGAGAGATCGAGACCATCCTGGTCAACATGGTGAAACCCCGTCTCTACTAAAAATACAAAAAATTAGCTGGGCATGGTGGCACGTGCCTGTAATCCCAGCTACTCAGGAGGATGAGGCAGGAGAATTGCCTGAACCCAGGAGGCGGAGGTTGCAGTGAGCTGAGATCGCGCCATTGCACTCCAGCCTGGGTAATGAGCGAAACTCCGTCTCAAAAAATAAAAAATAAAAAAATAACAACCAAGTGTATTTTTGTGTATTAGGAATGAATAACTGGAAGTTGAAATTCACAATATTATCAACTATATGAAATACTTAGGAGTAAATGTGACCAAACCCCTTAAAAAAAAAGGAAAAATCTATATGCTGAGAACTATAAAATACTGTTGAGAGAAATTAAAGGAGAACTAAATAAACTGAGAAATATACTATGTTCATGGGTTGAAAGATTCAATTTTAATAAGAAGTCAATTCCTCCCCCAAAATTATCTAAAGACTCAAAACCATCCCAACAGAAATTCAGCCAGCTTTTTGGTAGGATGTGACAAGCTGATTCTAAAATTCACACAGAAATGCAAATGACCTAGGATTGATCATTGTTGAAGGCAGAGGACAAATACATCAACTTGGTATTTTGTTACATTATTCTACTTTGTAAATTTTTGAAATTTTCCATAGTGAAGATATGTTTTGAATAAAAACTGAGATGCTTCTAGGAACACATATAAATACAAAATATCCTTCCTTTAAAGTTTTCACTACATTACAAAAATGGTTTCTTTTTTCACACTACCTTAAGTCTAACTCCCTGGCTGGGTTTCCCAGACCCTCTAACCAGTCCTCTCTGCTTCCTGTTCCTCTATGACAGGGCTCAACAAACCAAAATCCAGGGCCAAATCTGGCCCATCACTTGTCTTTGTCCAGCTCACAAACTAAGAATGTTTTGTACTTTTAAATGGCTGGGGAAAAAAATCAAAAGACTATTTTGGGCTGGACCCAGTGGCTCATGCCTATAATCCCAACACTTTGGGTCCAGAAGTTCAGGAGTTCAAGACCAGCCTGGCCAACATGGTGAAACCCAATCTCTACAAAAAATACGAAAATTAGCCGGGCGTGGTTACGTCTGCCTGTAGTCCCAGCTACTTGTGGCTGAGGTGGGAGGATCACTTGAGCCTGGGAAGTCAAGGCTGCAGTGAGCTGTGATCATGCCACTGCCCTCCAGTCTGAGCCAAAGAGGGACACTGTCTCAAAAATAAATAAATATATATTTTTTATTTAAACATAGTCACATTCATTCATTTCTGTAGTCTCCGTGGTTACTTTTGCACTACAATGATGGAATTGATTAGTTGCAACAGAGACCTTAAGGTCTTCAATGACTAAAATATTTATTATCTGACCTTTACAAACAGTCTGTCAATCCTACTTTATCAGATGCCTTCTCCCTCAGCTAATTTCCTTACCCCACGAATGTTCACTACTACTTCTCTGTTCAAGCCCCAGCTGCTCCTGGAAACCCAAAATTCCCTTCTTCCCCTTTTCCAAATCCTAACCGTATCAGCAGTTTGTGTGAAAGCAAGTCAGCAAAACACTATTTGCTATTATGTAAAGGAAGGCAATGAAGTTGCTGTCCCTATATGTACAGGGAGGCTGATGACCCTTTGATTCATTTTCAATTTCTCAAAGCAGGTTGGCAGGCTAGCACGTAGGAAGGAGAGAGTGAGCACATGACAGATAGAGCACTGAGAAATTCCTCAGTAACACGAGAGAGTTAATGTGTCCCTGTCTGGTATGTCATCCTTTAGACACCAATTCAAGACAGCATAATTCAAAAAAGAAATGAGGAAGAAAAAGGTGATAAGGGGCAGAAGGAAAAAAGAATTTGCCACTTCACAACGTAGACTGTCACAAACTGTGGTTAATGTAAAATTATGGCCCAATGTGGCAGCTCACGCCTGCAATTCCGGCACTTTGGGAGGCTGAGGCGGGTGGATCACTTGCAGTCAGGAGTTCGAGACCAGCCTGGCCAACATGGTGAAACACCATCTCTACTAAATACAAATTTAGCTGGGCGTGGTAGCACATGCCTATAATCTCAGCTACTTGCGAGTCTGAGACATGAAAATCGCTTGAACCCAGGAGGCAGAGGTTGCACTGAACCGAGATCATGCCACTACACTACAGCCTGGGCAGCAGACTGAGACTTCATCTCCAAAAAAGAAAAGAAAACTATAGAGACTAGCAAGGTGGTCCCCCATCACTGGGAGGCCCAAGCAGAACAGCCTATGAAGGAGGGAGCATAGCAGAGCCTTAGCTTCAACACCTCAACTCATCAGATGTCCTGACTTTTGAGTGAGCACACAAAATGAAGTGGTGAAGTCTGCTGGGCTTAACACTCAGGGATTACTACCATCCTTGCATGCCACTTCTAAACACATATTTTTGTTTGTTTTGAGACAGAGTTTCACTCTGCCATCTAGGTTGGAGTGCAGTGATGCAATCACAACTCACTGCAGCCTCAATCCCCCAGACTCAAGTGATCCTCTCACCTCAGCCTACCAAGTAGCTGGGATCACAGGCAAGTGCCACCAGGCCCAGCTCATTTTTTTATTTTTGTTTTTAGTAGAGACGAGGTCTAACTATGTTGCCTGGGATGGTCTTCAACTCCTGGGCTCAAGTAATCCTCCCTCTTTGGCCTCCCAAAGTGCTGGGATTACAGATGCAAGCCACTGCATCCAGCCAGGAAACAGGAAACAAATATTAAAGTAATAAAAATGTGAAATTAATCTCTGTAACTAAAGTCCCAAATAGGAAACCCTGAGCTTTTGGGGGATACTTAATTTTCTTCATCTCCTTCAACTAAAAGTGGCAAATGAGGCCAGGCACCGTGGTTCTCGCCTATAATCCCAGCACTTTGGGAGGCCAAGGTCAGCAGTTTGAAACCAGCCTGGTCAACATGGTGAAACCCCCATCTCTACTAAAAATATGAAAATTAGCTGGGTGTGGTAGCATGTGCCTGTACTCCCAGCTACTGAGGAGGCTGAGGCAGGAGAGTCACTTGAATCTAGGAGGCAGATGCTGCAGTGTGCTAAGATCGTGCCACTGCAATCGAGTTTGGGCAACAGAGCAAGATTCCATCTCAAAAAATAAATAAAGTGGCAAACGAGAGAGGAAGCAGGTTTTGGAAGTGTGTAGATGCCTCAAAGGTCAGCATTTGATCTTAGTACTATGAGTTCCCAGTAAGAGCAGAACATGTGAAAGGACTTTGAGGCACAAAAACACAATTGGATAGTCCTAGGCAGGCAAGAGGAAAGCTGAGTATGTGTGTCTAAAATATGCATTTCTAGGCTGGCCACAGTGGCTTACACCTATAATCCTAGCACTTTAGGAGACCGAGGCAGGAAGGTCACTCAAGCCCAGGAATGTGAGATCAGCTTGGACAACGCAGTGAGACCCTGTCCCTACAAAAATAAAAATTAGCTGTGGTAACAAGCACCTGTAGTCCCAACTACTCAGGATGCTGGGGGTGGGGGGAATCGCTTGAGACCAGGAGGTAGAGGCTGCGGTGAGCTACGACTGCACCATTGCTGTACTCCAGCCTGGGCAACAGAGCAAGACTGGTTTCTAAAATAATATAAATAATAATAATAAATGTACATTTCTAACTTAATTTCAAAGTTAAGGCCAGGCACAGTGGCTCATGCCTGTAATCCCAGCATTTGGAAGGCCAGCCTGTGGAGAATAGTGAGACTATGTCTCTATAAAAATAAAAGTAAAAAAACAAAATAAATAAACGAAGTCAAAAATTTTTTTTTAAAATCTGAACAAAAACGTTTAACTACACTACTTCTAGGGCCAGCAGAGAAGGGGTCAGCATGGGCAAAACCAGGTTGCATATCTACACACAATCTGCCCTTCTAGGAAGGACATCCTCTTTCCTCCTGGCTTAACCACTCTAGGTGACACACGTTATTACAAATTATTAGCATCAACAATTTAAAGCAGGTTTTACTGTAAGGCACAATCTCAATAATTAATAGGGCAATATAATAAACATAAAAGTTCAGGAAAAAACCAGACTCTTCAATGGGCCTGGAAGTTTTGCCATGTCCCCCAAAGTACTCTTAGTGGCATCCATCAGAACCTTTCAACACATAAACATAGCTGGTTCATCCTTTTGTGAAGAGTGTTTATTACTTAATCACTAGATTAAGAGGATTTGGATACAGTTGATAAATGTACAAACTTTGCTACCAAAGACTGACGCATTTACTTTTCCAGCTCATCAGTTTATGAGCTAGGAAAACCCCAGATCCACATTTACCAGCTGTTTCCTATTTGCCACTTTAGGATGGTGTTTCTCTTTCACCTGCAAAGTGACTGATACTAAAAGCGACTACAATAATTTAAGTAACACCATTTAGAGTAATTTCATCTTTAGTGCTTTATTTACACTACTGAGAAAGTTGCCAATGATTCAAATTGTACTCACTGGTGAAACCCTATACCAGGCGTCCCCAAACTACGGCCCACAGGCCGCATTTATCCGGACCCCCGCCACACTTCAGGAAGGGGCACCTCTTTCATTGGTGGTCAGTGAGAGGAGCACAGTATGTGGCGGCCCTCCAACGGTCTGAAGGACAGTGAACTGGCCCCCTGTGTAAAAAGTTTGGGGACACCTGCCCTATACTATGTATGTAATTAACTTATTTCCTAATATCTTATCTCCCTCCATCCTCACCACTGGAAAGTAAACTCTAAAAATGCAAGAATTTTGTGTGTTTTTGCTGAATGCCTACAGCAGTGTCTGGCTGGTAACAGTCACTTAATATCTGCTAACTCTGATGAATGAAGAGTATATTCAGATTGTGCAATATTACCATGAAGCCATTAAACACAATGAGTGATACCAGATAATTTAATGGAATTTCCAGAAGTATGAAGTTAAGAACAACAAGAAAAGTGTCAAAACTATAATCCCACTTTATTTTTTTCCCTGATACGGAGTCCTGCTCTGTCACCCAAGCTGTAGCATAGTGGTGCCATCGTGGCTCACTGCAACCTCAAACTTCTGGGCTCAGGAAATCCTTCCACCTCAGCAAGTAGCTGGGACTACAGGTGTGCACCACAATGCCCAGCTAATATTTTAAAAATTATTTTTTTGTAGCCAGGCATGGTGGCTCATGCCTGTAATCCCAGAACTTTGGGGGACCGAGCTGGGCAGATCACCTGAGGTCAGGAGTTCAAGACCAACCTGGCCAACATGGTGAAACCCCACCTCTACTGAAAATACAAAAATTAGCCAGGCATGGTGGCATGCGCCTGTAATCTCAGCTATTCGGGAGGCTGAGGCAGGCTAATCACTAGAACCCAGGAGACAGAGGCTGTAGTGAGTCGAGATCGCGCCACTGCACTCCAACCTGGGCTACAGAGCAAGACTCTGTCTGAAAAAAAAAAATTATGTTTTGTAGAGACGGTCTCTCCATGTTGCCCAGGCTCGTCTTGAATTACTGGGCTCAAATGAATCTCCCACCTCAGCTTCCCAAAGTGTTGGGATTACAGGTGTGAGCCACCATGCCCAGCCTGATCCCACTTTTTAAAAAGTATACCCCAAAATCCATACATTGGTGAGGAAGTTGAGAACTTGGAATCCTCATACACAGAATGTAGAATGGTACAGCTCTGGAAAACATTTTAGCAGTTCCTCAAAATGTTTCACACAGCTACTACAAGGCTCAGCAATTCAACTCCTAGGTACATACCTAAGACAACTGAAAGCCTATGTCCACACAAAAATTTGAAGAGGAACCTGTACACACTTGTTCAAAGTAGCATTATTCATAATAGCCCAAAGTGACAAAAACACAAATGTTCAACTGATGAACAAATAAAGTATGAACTATCGTTCAGCCACATAAGAAATGAAGTGCTAATACATGCTACAACAGGGATAGACCTTGCTAACATTTTGATAAATGAAAGAAAGTCAGATAAAAGGTCACATGTTGTATGATTCCATTTACATAAAATATCCAGAATAGGCAAATGCATAGAGACACAAAGATTAGTGACTGCCCAGAGCAGGAGGCAGTGATGAATGTGAAATGACTACTAATGAGTATAGATTCCTTTCCAAGGTATTGAAAATGTTCTGGAATCAGATAGTGGTGATCAGTGCGTAACTTTGTGAATATACCAAAAACTACTTGAAAGGCAGGCTTTAAAAGCCTGAACTTTAAGGTATGTGAATTACATCTCCATAAACCTGTTTTTTTTTTTTTTAATGTATGTTTATTTACAAATGAATACACAGATAACGAGGAATAATATGAAAGGTTAATGATGATAACCTTGGTGACAGGATACAGGGGGCTGGGAGGGGAAGATAAGTGTTGAGGTAGAAGAAGACAAAAAATAAAAGACTAAAGCAATAATCCAGGCCCAGAGGCTTTGAGTGGAGAGATGGAGCAAGACTAAGGGTACAAAAAAATGAGCATAAATCAGAAAAATGAGGGAACCAGGGCTGAAAAATCCAGCAAGTAGTTTGTAACAGGGGAGAGAAAACAAACCTAAGTAACTGCAACAATTCAAAGGAGTTTGCAGAAAATGCAAAAAGGAGAGAAAACAATGAGGAAATGGGGCAGAAGATTTAAAACTGGCTCTACCCCACCAAAGTTTTAAAAAGCATGCAAGAAGAAAATTCAATTGCTCCTGGGCAAGAATTCTTGGGTCCAGTGGGGTAGAACCAAAGCATGATAAGGAGATACTAGTGTTTTATAAGCAAAAGAATATATTAAAGAGAGAAAAAAGTCTCACTGTGACCGTTCTAGAACAAAGCAGCCCCATCAGACTGCCTCAGGAATTCATGGTGGAAGAGGTGCCACTGGAAAATGGCTTAGTCGGGATTTTCCCCAAGAACACTAGAGGGGAGAGGGGAAGAATAGAAGAGCTTTAAATTTTAGAAGGTATATCTTTTTTTAATTAAAAAAAATCTTATTGGCCTATATTTTTACAGATTGAGATCTTGCAATACAACCCAAGCTGAACTCAAACTCCTAGGCTCAACAGAGTCTCCCACTTCGGCCTCCTGAATAGCTGGACTACAGGTGCGCACCACTGGGCCCAATACAATGGCTATTTCTTGACAAATCTTCACATTGCCACCAGCATGTTTTTCTTTAGAGACAGACTTTCCGTTTACAGCCCAGGCTGGAGAGCTGGGCTCTCCAGTGATCCTGGCTCACTGCAGCCTCAAACCCCAGGGATAAAGAGATCCTCCTGCCTCAGCTTCTCAAATAGCTGAGACCACAGGTGCACACCACCATGCCTGGCTAATTTTAAACTTTTTATTTGTAGAGACAAGGTTCTCGCTATGTTGCCCAGGCTGGTCTCGAACTCTTGGACTTAAGCAATCTTCTCCTCTTCACCTCCCAAAGCCCTGAAATCACAGGTATGAGCCATGACATCCAGCCTGCTACCAGTTTCTTTGCATACTTCTTTCCTAGGCTTGACCACAGGACCTTTGCTTTCTTTTGTGTACAGGTCAGCATTAAAAAAATATTAAAAAATTAAAAAAATAAAAAAGTTTAGGTTGGGCACAGTGGCTCAACACCTGTAATCCCAACACTTCGGGAAGCCGAGGTAGGAGGTTTGCTTGAACCCAGGAGTTCCACACTGGCCTGGGCAAGATGGCGAGACAGTGTCTCAAAAAAAATTTTGAAAAATTACCCAGGTGTGCTGGCATATGCCAGCAGTCCCAGATAGTGAGAAGGCTAAGGTAGGAGGATCCCTGGAGCCCAGGAGTTCAAGGCTACACTGAGCTGTGATCATCACTGTCGTCCAGCCTGGATGATAGGCTGAGACCCAGTCTCTAAAAACAATTAAAAATTTAAAAAAGCTTAATTTAAAAAAAGAATCTTTTTTTTTTAGAGGCAATGTATTTTTCCTCTTTAACTTTTAGTTTTCCCTAGGCTATATTCACAATAGACAAAGTTGAAATTTAATCTTAATCTCTTAAACCCTTCCTGTCCAAACACATCAAACTTAGAAAAAAAAAAAAAGATGAAAGGTGTACAAGAGAAAAAGGGAAGCAATCTGTGCCAAATGTACATTACATCCAGAGTTTCAGACAAAAATGATGTTTACCTGGTCTCTGGGTGCTAAAATAAGACATTAGAGACAGAGTCCCTTCCTTCAAGAAATAACATTGGAATTAGACACCAAGATACAATTAAACAGACTTTGAAAGTTGGTAGGCACTACTGGGAGGTGACTCACACCTGGCAGGGTGAAGTGCAACTGGAATAAAAGCTCCTAAGAGCAAGGACTAAGTGGCTCACTTCCTCTGTAACACTGTCATGTCCAGCACTATACCAGCACCCTGGCAGATTCAACAACTTTCCATCAAGCCACAGAAAGTCTCATCGTCTAGTGGGGATCACAGATGAGACATAGCGTGCCAAATCCCAAATGTACAGGGTGCCAGACAAGTTTGCAGGAGATAGGAAGATTAGGAAAGCCTTCCAGGCAAGGTAATACCTGAGCTGTTTTCTTTTGGGTTTGGAACATTAATTTAATCAGAGGAAAACAAGGGACATGAAAAGGGCTAGGAAATAAGAAAATGAGCTGAATTTTGAAGGTGATGATTAGATGAAGTGAGAGGAGAATATTCCAGCAGAGGAAGACAAGGAGACTGGTGAGATTTCAAGGGGCCAAGAGCTGTTCAGGGAAAACAAGGGTCAAGAACCAGTATTAAAGTGTTCCGGCCGGGCACAGTGGCTCAAGCCTGTAATCCCAGCACTTTGGGAGGCCGAGACGGGTGGATCACGAGGTCAAGAGATCGAGACCATCCTGGTCAACATGGTGAAACCTCGTCTCTACTAAAAATACAAAACATTAGCTGGGCATGGTGGCACATGCCTGTAATCCCAGCTACTCAGGAGGCTGAGGCAGGAGAATTGCCTGAACCCAGGAGGTGGAGGTTGCGGTGAGCCGAGATCGCGCCATTGCACTCCAGCCTGGGTAACAAGAGCAAAACTCTGTCTCAAAAAAAAAAAAAAAGGGTTTAAACGGGAGAGTGACTGTGAACAGATTAACAGTTTGGAAAGACACAGGCAGGAGTAAACCTCTGGATTTAACCAAAAATAAAGGACAAAACCCCAATGAAGATATCGGAAAAGATCAGGAAAACATTCTTTTTTTTTTTTAAGACGGAGTTTTGCTCGTTACCCAGGCTGGAGTGCAATGGCGCGATCTCGGCTCATCGCAACCTCCGCCTCCTGGGTTCAGGCAATTCTCCTGCCTCAGCCTCCTGAGTAGCTGGGATTACAGGCACGCGCCACCATGCCCAGCTAATTTTTTGCATTTTTAGCAGAGACAGGGTTTCACCATGTTGACCAGGATGGTCTCGACCTCTTGACCTCGTGATCCACCCGCCTCGGCCTGGGATTACAGGCTTGAGCCGTCGCGCCTGGCCCAACGTTCTTAAAGATACTCACTCTCGGCCAGGTGTAGTGTAGTGGCTCACGCCTGTAATTCCAGCACTTTGGGAGGCCCAGGTGGGTGGATCCCACTGTACAGTAAGGGACAGTCTGTCAGGAGGCTCCAGCCTGTCCCTTATTGTTCCCTTACTTAGCTGAGCAATTTGCATAATACCACACAGGTTAGTCATGTGATTTAAATCTGTATCTGATAGCAATTTTGATACTATCACTTAAGTCATTCAAAATATCAGATGTATTATGTCAAGTCAGTTATAGGGAACCACTGCTTCAGAGAAATCACATCTGAAGAGGTCAGAAGTTCAAGACCAGCCTGGTCAACATGGTGAAACCCCATCTCTACTTAAAAAAAAAAAAAAAATACAAAAATTACCCGAGCATGGTGGTGCACACTTGTAGCCCCAGCTATCGGGAGGCTGAGGCAGAAGAATCACTGGAACCGGGAGGCAGAGGTTACAGTGAGCCGAGATTGCAGCACTGCACTCCAGCCTGGGAGACAGAGCAAGACTCTGTCTCAAAAATAAAAATAAAAATAAATAAAACTCTATAAGGTATATAGAAAAGAAACAAAAAAAAATTCACTCTCTTCTCTCTTCTTTACAAATTTCATTTATGGAGTTACCAAATTATCCTTCTAAAACAGAGAACTCAGAAGTGGCTGAGAGCAGTCAGTCTTCAGAATGTAAAAATTACTACTGTAGGCCAGGCACAGTGGCTCACGCCTGTAAACTCAGCATTTTGGGAGGCTGAGCTGAGCGGATCATGAGGTCAAGAGATCAAGACCATCCTGGGTAACACGGTAAAACCCCATCTCTCCTAAGAATACAAAAAATTAGCCAGGCGTGGTAGCTCACGCCTGTAGTCCCAGCTACTCGAGAGGCTGAGGCAGAAGAATCACTTGAACCTGGGAGGTGGAGGCCAGCCTGGAAGACAGAGTGGGACTCCATCTCAAAAAAAAAAAAAAAAAATTGCTATTATGAAGACAGATATTACATCATTAATTTCATTTCAAGATGCTTCAAAAATGTATTTTTTGATACACTGCAGTTTTTTAAGAGTATGTCACAATAATTCTAAATCTTATTGGAGATTAACAGCAGAGCACTATAAATTTTTAAGTCTTCACAGACACAGAGATCATCTGTTATGTTTGCTTTGGAACAGATCATAACTGTCCCTCCCCTTCAACATACCCAAAATACATTGTTTAAGCCTACTTTCTTAATGGTCATGTTGTTTCACGGCAAAAGACTGAGGTCACAGTGTTAAAAGATTTCTGAGCTGCTAAGAGAACCCCAGGGGGGTTCTTTACCTTGCAGCTAGTCTATTCAATACTAACAATTCCAACCACCAGGAGGAATTTCCCTGCCTAGGCTTATTTTGTTGGCACACCACAAAAAAAAAAAAAAAATTTCCTGGGGCGGGCGCTCGGTGGCTCATGCCTGTAATCCCAGCACTTTGGGAGGCCAAGGCAGGCAGATCACCTGAGGTCAGGAGTTCGAGACAACCATAACCAACATGGAGAAACCCCCGTTTCTACTAAAAATACAAAATTAGCTGGGGGTGGTAGCGTATACCTGTAATCCCAGCTACTAGGAAGGCAGGAGAATCACTTGAACCCGTAAGGCGGAGGTTGCAGTGAGCTGAGATGGTGCCACTGCACTCCAGCCTGGGCAACAAAGGCAAAACTCCATCACATACACACACAAAAATCTCCTGACATTTTATATCCTATAAGAAAAGATTTAACAATGGTCAGAATAGGAACATCTTTAATGCCAGGCAAACGTAACAGCTTTCTCAGTGGATTTCTCGGTAGACTGTGACAGACGACCTCAAAGTAAACTCGTATTTACTCTTAAGAAATAATCTATATTTGAATCTTCTTAACAGCAAAAGCCTCAGGAACTTTTACTAAACTCCCTAACAAACAGCAGCAAAACACCAGATTCTCGGCTCTCTTTATTTTTAAAAATCACAATAAAATAATTAACCCTGTATTGATTTGCTATTTACAATCACCATATATCACCATTTACTATTATCATCGTTTCCTAAAAGATCCTTTAACACCAAGAAAGCAGGACTTTTTTTTTTTTTTTTAGAAAGGATAGTCCTTTAATTGAATAAATTTAATTGTATGAAAAGACTCCTAATATGGTCCTTTGCTTCTTTTTATGCTAAAGCCCACACAATACGCCATTCTAGAGGACTGATCAGTGTCTCCGATTTTTTTTTTTTTTTTTTTTTTTTTTTTTTTTGAGACGGAGTTTCGCTCTTGTTACCCAGGCTGGAGTGCAACGGCACGATCTCGGCTCACCGCAACCTCCGCCTCCTGGGCTCAGGCAATTCTCCTGCCTCAGCTTCCTGAGTAGCTGGGATTACAGGCACGCGCCACCACGCCCAGCTAGTTTTTTGTATTTTTAGTAGAGACAGGGTTTCACCATGTTGACCAGGATGGTCTGGATCTCTTGACCTCGTGATCCACCCGCCTCGGCCTCCCAAAGTGCTGGGATTACAGGCTTGAGCCACCGCGCCCGGCCCAGTGTCTCCGATTAATTCTCACCAACTACAAAGTCACCAACCCTCCCCACTCCCAACTTTGAGAAGGGCCTGCAAAACAGTGTCATTGAACTGGTGAGAAGATGAAGTTCCATAGTCAGGTGGGATAATCCTTACCTATTTCTCCTTTGGAGGACAGATAAAACATGATGATTGAAGATGCATGAAATGTTTAAAATTTAATTATTAAAAAAAGAGAGAGAGAGAAGACACAGTTCCACCCATAGCTGAAGAAGACTCTACAGGCCAGGACCTGCTGAATGTTAACATTAGCACCTCAAGCTTCTTTCCATCCCTCCAAACTTCACAGGTGGGGAAACGAAGGTTCAGAAAGCAAAGCTGACTTGCCCAAAGCCATAAGGCCAAGAACATTTCTCCTGCCTCTTGACAGCCAGTCCCTTACTGTTCCCTTACTGAATGAGCTCAGTTTTCGTAATACCAGAGGTTAGTCATGTGACTTACATCTGTATATGATAGCAATTTTGATATTATCACTTAAGTCATTCAAAACATCAGATGTATTGTGTCAAGTCAGTTATAGAGAACCACTGCTTCAGAGAAATCCCATCTGAAGAGGACACACTGCAGATATATCCCGAAAGTTCATGTTTGAAACCGAAATTTTGATGCAAACTTCACTTTAACTGTAATTGTAATTATTACAGTTATTCTCCACTCACTAGACACTGTACTTGACACACATTGGGTCTGCTACCAAAGTGCACCAGTGATAAAGCTTTCCTATGGCACAACATTCACTTTCTTACTGAAAATGTCAAGAACACCCCTACGCACCTGCAACCATTACGAAGCACTCTCCACCTATCTAAAAAGTCACTGAGTCTGCTCAGCAACTCTGCATGGTATACACTAAATCAAAAGGAGAAAAGATGTATTTATGGAGGAAAAAATACTGGATCAGCCATTTATTTATAGGGATAATTTTACGCAGAACAATACTTCTCCTTCCACTATATAATGGTTTGACTATTTTATAACATGTTTATATTGCTATGCCTGGTTTTCTTTTTTTTGAAACATAGTCCGGTTCATCCCCCAAGCTGGAGTGTAGTGGCTGGATCTTCGTTCACTGAAACCTCCACCTCCCTGGTTCAAGCGATTCTCCTTCCTCAGCCTCCCGAGCCGCTGGGATCACAAGTGCGCCACCACACCCGGCTGACTTTTTATTTGTAATAAAGATGGGTTTTTAGCCGGGCGCGGTGGCTCAAGCCTGTAATCCCAGCACTTTGGGAGGCCGAGGCCGCTGGATCACGAGGTCAAGAGATCGAGACCATCCTGGTCAACCAGGTGAAACCCCGTCTCTACTAAAAATGCAAAAATTAGCTGGGCATGGTGGCACGTGCCTGTAATCCCAGCCACTCAGGAAGCTGAGACAGGAGAATTGTTTGAACCCGGGAGGCGGAGGTTGCGGTGAGCCGAGATCGCGCCATTGCACACCAGCCTGAGTAACAAGAGCGAAACTCCGTCTCAAAATAAAGGCCGGGCGCAGTGGCTCAAGCCTGTAATCCCAGCACTTTGGGAGGCCGAGGCGGGTGGATCACGAGGTCAAGAGGTCGAGACCATCCTGGTCAACATGGTGAAACCCCGTCTCTACTAAAAATACAAAAAATTAGCTGGGCATGGTGGCACGTGCCTGTAATCCCAGCTACTCAGGAGGCTGAGGCAGGAGAATTGCCTGAACCCAGGAGGCGGAGGTTGCGGTGAGCCGAGATCGCACCGTTGCACTCCAGCCTGGGTAACAAGAGTGAAACTGTCTAAAAAAAAAAAATAGGGTTTCACAATGTTGGCCAGGCTGGTCTCAAACTTCCGACCTCAGGTGATCCACCCACCTCGGCAAAGTGCTGAGATTACAGGGGTGACCCACTGCACTCAGCCTTGCTATGTGTTTTTTTTTTTTGTCGTTGTTTTGGGTTTTTTATTTTTATTTTTTGAGACGGAGAATGCTGTCACCCAGGCTGAAGTGGAGTGCTGTGGCACAATCTCGGTTCACTGCAACCTCCGCTCCCGGGTTCAAGCGATTCTCTTGCCTCAGCCTCCTAAGTAGCTGGTATTACACGCAGGTGACACTACGCCCACCCAATTTTTATATTGGCTGGTCTCGAACTCCTGATCTCAGGTGATCCGCTGGTCTCCGCCTCCCAAAGTGCTGGGATTACAGGCGCGAGCCACTGCGCCTGGCCTGGTTTTTAGTTACTAAAAACTACTATACTCCCTTTGGCATCACCTACAGTCATAAAACTGCAGTCGCCCTCCCCTCCCCCGAAGCCACCAGAAATGACTGCTCTCGTCCACAAAGCCTACGGCTCTGGTTTCATCTCAAGACGTGTCCTATTGGGTGACAGCAAATGTCATGTTTTAAAGGCTCGTACCTGTTATAAACCTGGGAAGTATTATAATGGCGTAAAAGGCTCTTTTGACAAAAGAAAACACTGTCCCCTGTAATCACCCGGGCAGCAGTCACGAGAATCTTTTCCTGGCCCTTCCCGTACTTCAGACAAATGACCAAGGACATCAACAAATCCAGCCCCTGCACCTGAATGACCACAGAATTTCTGCGTGTTCTGTAAATGGGGTAAAACTACTGGAAACCGATTTCTTTTCGTCATCCCCAGGGCAGCGCGCCCAACTTGCCAGGACTACGATGCCGCAGATTTAACTACTTAAGCTGATACAATTACCAAGTTCCTGGAAATGCAAAATTTCCTCAGCAAAGCACCAGATTATTCACACCCAACCTGACGCAAGGAGCCAGGTCTCGAGAAGAAAAGACGCTCCGTCGTCCCGGGGCGCCGGCCCCGGCAGCAGCAGCACCCGCAGCAGGCCCTGGGGCCGCCGCCCGTGGCCTCCGCTCCGCGCGCCGCGCCCTCGGGGCCACGGAGCAATGCCGTCCCCGCCCGAGGCAGGGAACCGGGACGACGGGGCAGCAGCCCCGGCCTGTCCCGGAGCGCCGGAAAGGCCAGCACGAGGGTCGCGCCCGGCCTGTCCACACACCGACGAGCCGCAGGCGGGGTCCCAGAACCAGCTCAACCCAGGCACCGACGGACGGAGGCCCGCGGGTCTCCGCGGCAAAGCCTGCGGGTTGTCCCAGGAGCCTCGGAGCTCGGAATCGGGACGGCGCGGGAAGGGGAAGGCGCAGGCGCGGGACAGACCGTAGGGGCCCGGGAGGGGGACGGCGCAGGCGCGGGACCTGCCGGGGTCTGCGGGGACGCCTGAGCCCGGCCGCGCGGGCGGCTCTGAGGCAATAAACCGACGCGCGGGGGAACACTGCGGGAACGCGGCCCTGGCTCTTACCGCGCGGCGCCGCATCGCTCCCTCGCAGGCTCGTGGCTGGGGCCGGGCGGAGCTCACCTAGTGGCTCAGCCGGGACCCGTTGAGTCCGGCCTCAGGATAGCAGCCAACCCCGCGGCGCCGCTTGCCGGGACCGCCTAGCCTCCCTCTCGGCCCCCGCCCTTGGTCCGCCCCTTCGCGCCCCGCAGGCTTGCGGTCGCCCGCGCAGGCGCCGTGCGGACCCCGCCCACATTTCCTCATGGCGCAGGCGCCGCAGCCCCGCCTCTCTAGCTGGCGTCGCTCCCGACACTGGGTCGCGCAGGCGCCCTACCACTTACCTGGTCAAGAAAAAAAAAAAAAATACCCGGGCAGCCAATGCGCACGCGTCATGACTGGTGCCGGAGCCTAGCAAGGCGGGTCCCTTTAGAGGCCCCATTGGGCCCTGCGTAATGTTGCGGAGTGCGCTAGATCCAAAACTGTCCTCAGCGTGCTTACAGTGTGCCAAGGACGGTGCTAGGCATGAGCCAGACAGTGGTGAGAAAAACACAAAGGCCTGCCTCCTGCCGCTCCGGACGCACAAGGGAACACAGACAAAAAGAATAAGCGAGCAACCTATCTATATATAATATTAAAGAAATTCTATTATGTGGCAAATGAACAGGTTGCAATGATCATACAGGTTTTTTCCTTTGATAGTTTGTGCTACTTAAATAGTTTTTTATTACATCACCTTAGTTTCCTAGGAAAACCATAACTTGGTCGTTACACATGTTTAATACGTTGCTGGATTATTTGCTAATATTTTATTTAGCATTTCTGCATATTTGTCCATAAGAAGTTGGTCTATACTTTTGCCTCCTTGTACTTACTATTCATGTCTGGTTTGGTATTAAGCTTATACTAAATTCACAGTGAGTTGGGGAGAATTCCGATTCCTTCTTTTTCTGAAAGATTATGTAGGCCTGGCGCGGTGGCTCACACCCGTAATCCTTAGCACTTTGGAAGGCCGAGGCAGGCGATTACCTGAGGTCGGGAGTTCAAGACCAGCCTGGCCAACATGGTGAAACCCTGTCTCTACTAAAATTACAAAAAATTAGCCGGGTGCAGTGGCGTGTACCTGTAATCCCAGGAGAATCACTTGAACCTGGGAAGCGGAGGTTATGGTGAGCTGAGATCATGCCATTTCACTCCAGCCTGGGCTACAGAGAGACTTCATCTAAAAAAAATTTTTTTTAATTATGTGGAAGATAAAGACTCTCTGTTCTTTGCACTGTTTGCTGGCCTTGTCTGTAAAATCAACAGAGCCAGATGTTTTCCTTTGTTTTTTTTTTTTTTTGTAAGATTTTTTAGGGGATGGGATACAGATGATTTTAAAATAAACATTCAATTTCTTTTCTTATTATTCTTTTTTTTTTTTTGGGACAGAGTTTCGCTCTCGTTACCCACAGTGGAGTACAATGGCAGGATCTCGGCTCACTGCCATTTCTGTCTCCCGGGTTGGAGCAATTCTCCTGCCTCAACCTCCTGAATAGCTGGGATTACAGGCATGTGCCGGCTAATTTTGTATTTTTAGTAGAGACGGGGTTTCTCCGTGTTGATCAAGCTGGTCTCGAACTCCCAACTTCAGGTGATCCACCCGTCTCTGCTTCCCAAAGTGCTGAGATTACAGGCATGAGCCACCGCGCCCAGCCTCAATTTCTTTAATGGTTCCAGATGTTGACTTTTCTGTTTCTTCCTAGTTCGTTTTTATGAAGTTATATTTTTCTTTTGAAACAGAGCTTCTCTGTTGCCCAGGCTAGATTGCAGCGATTTGATCTCGGCTTTCTTCAACCTCTGCCTCCCAGGTTCAAGTGATTTTCCCATCTCAGCCTCTTGAGTTGCTGGGATTACAGGCATGGGTCGCCAGGCCTGGCTAATTTTTGCGCTTTTAGAAGAGTTGGTGTTTTACCATGTTGGCCAGGCTGGACTCGAACTCCTGTCCTCGGATGATCCACTCGCCTTGGCCTCCCAAAGAACTGGAATTATAGGCGTGAGCCACCCCACCCAGACCAAAGTTGTATTTTTTTATAAAATGGTCTGTTTTGATATTTTCACAAATAGCTGGCATAAAGTTGTTTATGTAATTTCCTTATTATTTTTGTCTTAACATTATTTTTATTTTTCATTTTTTTGAGACTGAGCCTTGCTCTATTGCCCAGGCTGGAGTCCAGTGGCCTGATCTCGGCTCACTACAACCTCCACCTCCTGAGTTTAAGGGAATCTTGTGCCTCAGCCTCTCGAGCAGCTGGGATTACAGGTGCCTGCCACCTTGCCCAGCTAATTTTTGTATGTTTGGTAGACACAGAGTTTCACCATGTTGGCCAGGCTGGTCTCAAGCTCCTGACCTCCAGTGATCCACCAGTCTTCAGCCTCCCAAAGTGCTGGGATCACAGGCGAGAGCCACCACACCCAGCCCATTTATTTCTGAACAGACAATACATTTGTGAAACCCCATCTCTACTAAAAACACCAAATTCACAGGCATGGTGGTGTACCCTTTAATCCCAGATACTCAGCAGGCCAAAACAGGAGAATCGCTGGAACCCGGGAGGCAGAGGTTACAAGGACCTGAGATCATGCCATTGCACTCCAGCCTGGCAACAAGAGCGAAACTTTGTCTCAAAAAAACAAAAATGAAAAACTAGAATAGCCAGCAACCCATAACAGCACCCATTTTGCAGATGAGAAACCTGGGATGCAAAGACACAGCTAGTGAACGATGGAATCAGGATTCAGATTCAGGCTGCCTAGTTATAAGGACCATATTCAGAGAATTAAAGGAAACTATGTTTTGTTTTGATGTTTTTTCTTCAACTTTTAAGTTCCAGGGTGCGTGTGCAGGATGTGCAGGTTCTTCACATAGATAAACGTGTACCATGGTGGTTTGCTGCACAGACCAACCCATCACTTAGGTATTTAGTCCAGCATCCCTTAGCTGTCCTTCCTGATGCTTTCCCTCCCCCCGAGTCCCACCCCTCGACAAGCCCCAGCGTGTGTTGTTTCCCTGAAATGTGTCCACGTGTTTTCATTGTTCAGCTCCCACTTATTTATTTATTTATTTATTTATTGAGACAGAGTTTCGCTCTTGTTACCCAGGCTGGAGTGCAATGGCACGACCTCGGCTCACCGAAACCTCCGCCTCCTGGGTTCAGGCAATTCTCCTGCCTCAGCCTCCTGAGTAGCTGGGATTACAGGCACGCGCCACCATGCCCAGCTAATTTTTGTATTTTTAGTAGAGACGGGGTTTCACCATGTTGACCAGGATGGTCTCGATCTCTTGACCTCGTGATCCACCCGCCTCAGCCTCCCAAAGTGCTGGGATTACAGGCGTGAGCCACCGCGCCCGGCCTTCAGCTCCCACTTATAAGTGAAAACAGGCAGTGTTTAGTTGTCTGTTCCTGCATTAGTTTGCTGAGGATAACAGCTTTTAACTTCATTCATGTCCTTGCAAAAGAAATGAACTTGAGGCCAGGCGCGGTGGATCAAGCCTGTAATCCCAGCACTTTGAGAGGCCAAGGCGGGTGGATCACGAGGTCAAGAGATCGAGACCATCCTGGTCAACATGGTGAAACCCCGTCTCTACTAAAAATACAAAAATTAGCTGGGCATGGTGGCACATGCCTGTAATCCCAGCTACTCAGGAGGCTGAGGCAGGAGAATTGCCTGAACCCAGGAGGCGGAGGTTTCGGTGAGCCGAGATCGCGCCATTGCACACCAGCCTGGGTAACGAGAGCGAAACTCCGTCTCAAAAAAAAAAAAAAAAAAAGACATAAACTTGTTTCTTTCTTGCTTTTTTTTTTTTTTTTTTTGTGACGGAGTTTCATTCTTGTCGCCCAGACTGGAGTGCAATGGCTCAATCTCGGCTCACTGCAACCTTTGCCTCCCGGGTTCAGGCAATTCTCCTGCCTAGTATCTGGGACTACAGGCTCCCGACACCATGCCTAGCTAATTTTTTGTATTTTTTGTAGAGATGGGGTTTCACCATGTTGGCCAGGCTGGTCTTGAACTCCTGACCTCAGGTGATCCGCCCACTTTGGCCTTCCAAAGTGCTAGGATTACAGGCGTGAGCTACCGCACTTGGCCATGTTTTTGTCTTCCCTGTTGTTTTGGGGGTTCGCTAGAGACGTCTTCGTCACAAGGTCTCAGACTGGCAGTTACTTCTGTTGCACTCCCTGTAATATACAGGTGTCCTGCGGTGTGGAGGGAGGGAGGTGTTCTCGAGTCCTGTGATGAGGCTTCTAGGGCGTCTGGGGCCCTGTGCTGTGCCCTCCAGAAGTGCCTCTCAGTTTCCCCCTCTTTGGTGAGACTGAAAGGATAGAGGTTTGGCATTTCCCTTTCCCAGGCTGGCAATGTTCTGCAAAAATAGTTTTCCTTGAGGGCAGTTTTATCTTTTACTCTTTAAAAAACACTTTTTTTAATTTCAAGGTTTCTGGGGCAGCAGGTGGTATTTGGTTACATGAGTAAGTTCTTTCACAGTGATTTGAGATTTGGGTGCACACATCCCCTGAGTAGTATACATTGAACCCAATTTGTAGTCTTTTGTCCCTCACCCTGTTTCCACCCTTTCCTCCTGAGTCCTCAAAGTCCATGGTGTCATTCTTAAGCCTTTGCAGACTGGAATACTCCGGGCCTATTTCAGAATGGTTACTCTTTTTCTCCCCCTGCTGGAGGCACAGGGGTATTTTTCTCTTATCTTCTCCCTGAGAGCATGAGAGTGGAGGTGTTCCTGGAGATTACACGTATGAAGATGTGAGGATCCCCATAACACAGGCCCTCTCCTCAAGCTGGCACTCACTGAGCCTCCCACAAGTCACCAATGACCGTTTGGAGTTTGCCTGCCCAGGCGCTGGCTCCCACACGGGCCTCTGCTCAGCTGAGCTGTGATTCTCCGCATCTGCTGTCTTTCCAATTTACAGAGCAGTGGTTCAGCTGTGATCTCACTTCTCCGATGGGTCTAAGAAGAGGGGTGGATTTCCCGTTTGTTCAGCTTTGTTGTTGTTGTTGTTGTTGTAAGAATGGGAGTGAGCCGGGCGCGGTGGCTCAAGCCTGTAATCCCAGCACTTTGGGAGGCTGAGGCGGGTGGATCACGAGGTAGAGAGATCGAGACCATCCTGGTCAACAAGGTGAAACCCCGTCTCTACTAAAAATACAAAAAGTTAGCTGGGCATGGTGGTGCGTGCCTGTAATCCCAGCTACTCAGGAGGCTGAGGCAGGAGAATTGCCTGAGCCCAGGAGGCGGAGGTTGCGGTGAGCCGAGATCGCGCCATTGCACTCCAGCCTGGGTAACGAGAGCGAAACTCCGTCTTAAAAAAAAAAAAAAAAAAAAAAAAAAAAAAAAAAAAAGAATGGGAGTGATGACCTTAAAGCTCTGTACATATTAGCCTGCAAACTGGAAGTGTTTTAGTCCCTTAGAATTAAAATCTGTCTAGCTTTAGGTTGGTCCTGTACAAATAGTGTCTTAGCATCCCTATTTCTGAAAAATGGAAAAGATGTACTGTGGGAAGTAGAAAAGTTCCTTTTTAAAGTTTCCTTTCTTGTTAAAGAATGAGTGTGCTGGGCAGGGCACAGTGGCTCAAGCCTGTAATCCCAGCACTTTGGGAGGCCAAGGCAGGAGAATCACGAGGATCAAGAGATTGAGGATCAAGAGATCGAGACCATCCTGGTCAACATGGTGAAAGCCTGTCTCTACTAAAAATACAAAAAATTATCTGGGCATGGTGGCACGTGCCTGTAATCCCAGCTACTCAGGAGGCTGAGGCAGGAGAATTGCCTGAACCTGGGAGGCGGAGGTTGCGGAGAGCCGAGATCACGCCATTGCACTCCAGCCTGGGTAACAAGAGCGAAACTCCTTCTCAAAAAAAAAAAAAAGCGGCCGGGTGCGGTGGCTCAAGCCTGTAATCCCAGCACTTTGGGAGGCCGAGGCGGGTGAATCACGAGGTCGAGAGATCAAGACCATCCTGGTCAACATGGTGAAACCCCGTCTCTACTAAAAATACAAAAAATTAGCTGGGCATGGTGGCGTGTGCCTGTAATCCCAGCTACTCAGGAGGCTGAGGCAGGAGAATTGCCTGAACCCAGGAGGCGGAGGTTGCGGTGAGCCGAGATCGCGCCATTGCACTCCAGCCTGGGTAACAAGAGCGAAACTCTGTCTCAAAAAAAAAAAAAAAAAAAAAAAAAAAGAATGAGTGTGCTAATAACTCTGTTAAGCCCTAACTTATGTAGCTGTTAGACATGCTACGCTTACAGGCACATAGTATATTCTATGTCCTTGTACTCTAACCAAGATACCTGTGCTGAACATGCTAACAGGCATGTCCCAGCTCTCCATTGCTTTTACCTGTTTAGAAAAGTTGTAAGTTGTTAGACAATTGGGTTTTAGATTGTGAGCTCTGGCTTCAGCCAACGAGACCAGACACAGCAGTAGGAATGACCCCAAATGCGTAAGGAATCAATTTGTCTGTTTTCCTTTGTTCTTTGAACTCTCATAGCAATGCATATCCTAGCGAGGGTACCCTTTCTGCCGTCCAGGGAGTAAAAATTGCATTGCTGAAAGATCCTTCGTCTCAGTGCGATTTTTCTTTGCGGCACCGAGCATCTATTTCCAACATATACTCACGGAATCCTCCTTCTTTCAAAGCAGGATGCCATACACTGCTCGGGAATAAGTGACATACTACAATTAATGTTTCCTTTGGTGACAGAGCAGAAGTGAATTTTCATTCCTCCTTCTCCTTGGCCCGAGAGCTTCCATGCCAGGCCCATCCTCTCTTGGTGAGATGTGCATGTAGGTGGGGGAGCAGCAGAAGTTTCAAGACGCAGAATGAGTTTCCCAGACTATCCCTCCCCGGCGCCTGCTTGATCCTGAGCCACCATCCCGTAAGCACAGAACACTTTTTAAATTGCTGTCCATCATTGTAGCCATCAAGCTGTGCTACTGACTACACTCCATTGACTGGGCCAGTGGAGACTCAGCAATTAGTTCAGACCTCACACATCAAAATTCACACAAACCAAGACTTTCTCTGCCGAGGTCCACAGGACACAGACACATGAAAATAATGTAAATAAGAAGCTTTATGATAAGGTATGGGCAAGGACAAGCCAGAGAACCTCAGTTCAGCCAGGCCGGTGGTATCCTTGGCTGGGCTGTGCTGTCACTGTGGGGCATGAAAAGGGCCTGGATTGATGGAAAGAAGCTTTCACTGGAGGCAGCAGGAGGCCCAGGAGTGGAAGCTGAGAAGCGGGGCTGGTATCCATGGGGGTGACCTCCAAGTCAGTTGTTGCTGGGGAGCCAGTTTAGCAGATGTGCTGGTTGCAGGGCTGGAACTGGCTTTGGATACAGTGATCCACAGACTGTGGCAGAGAGGAGCACGAGGGTCAGGGCAATGTGGGGCTCTGTGTGGAGAAAACAGGAAAATCCACACACCCTGGAGACAGGGATTCCATTCTGCTGGTGCTGAGTGAAGTGAGGAAGGGCTGCTGAAGCAGCTGCAGGAGCAGGAGAGGCAGGGCTTGGGCTTCTCCTGGTACAGTCCATGCTTGGAGCTGGGGAGGGGGCAGGGGGCAGCCAGGTGAATGGTGCTGAGGCCCAGGAGTGGCAAAAGATGGCAGGAAGGGAATCTGAGAACAGGGGGCCTGCTGAGTGGCGCTTCCTCCCAGACACAGCAGATATAGAGGGGGCCCCTGCAGCAGATGCTGGGAGGGCGACTGGGCCCAGGCAGTCCTAGGACCTGTGTCTCAAGTGTTGTGAATTTATGCTGGGTCCTAGAGGCTCAGAAGATGAGCCATCCCTGCTGTAGGTGAGGACAAAGCTTGGTAAGGCCGTGAGTTTCTGCAGTCTCAGATGGCCGTGACCTCATCCTGCAGTGCACTGTTGATGCAGCAGAGCGCTGTCTCCTTCTCCAGGTCCAGGTCTTCAGCAGTGACCCGGAACCCCAGCTGTAAGGGAGGCAGCAGCAGAGGCTCCCCTCGCCTGGGTGGCAGCAGAGGAAACTTGCCTCTATGGGGCTTAGAGGTCTGCGATGTGGGGAAGCCGTTCCTGGAGGTTTTGGCCCTGGTGCTGCATCTGCCACCTTTGCACATGGGTGTGACCCCAAAAGACAGCCCGCGGGCTGCCCTCATTCACTGTTTTTGAGGAACTGAGGGGCAGCCAGCAGTGGGATGATGCTTGCCTCCTCCTCCTTCTCCTCCTCCTCCTCTTCTTTAGCCACAGGAAGCCTCCCATGGCGCTGTAGGAGCTGGAGATGGGATTTCGTTTGGGTCAGGGGTTCATCCAGGAGGGCTGAGATTTCAGGTCATATCTGACTTCCGATCTCTGGGCATTGAGGTCTCTGCAGAGGCCTGGGCCTGGGCACTAAGGGCAAGGGGTCTCTATTGTCCCATAGGGGCCTAAATGCAGACCGTGGGTCCCTGGTGCCCTTGGAGCCCCTTTTCTCATCATCAGGATTCTCTTGGACTCTGGGGTCCTTGTCCTGCTCAGGCATCCCTGTCCCACTCTCTCTGAGGGTCCTCAACATGATCTCCTCTGGACAGGAGTCTGGGGCACATATGGCTCGGTGTTATGGGCCCCAAAGGGGTGACTCTTTGCTTCTGGGCCCCACGGAGAGTCTCTGTGCCCATTGCACTGGCTGAGCTGCAGGACATTCTGGAACCGGAAGCACACAGCACTGGCTTGCTGTGGTACCTGTGCATCCAAATTGAAGGTTGGATCGCCAGGAAGAAACACAGGGATTGCAGGACCACGGAATATCTCCGTGGAGTTGCTTCGACACACCGCTGATGCTAAGTCTCTGGATACTTGCAGGATGGCCTGCCATTCTGTTCACAAGCAAAGTGAACCGGGGGATGGAGTGAGTGCGCTCCAGGAAACTGAACCCTACTGGCAGGGGTGAGGGGCACAGCTCCCCAGGTAACTGCCCCTGGGAGCGGTGGGGAACCGTCGGATGCTTGAACTCTTGAGAGCTGGGCTCCGGCGGTTCTCCTCTAACTGCCAACTCGGCCAAAGAATAAGAGCTTAGTTTCACCTGTTGCCGGGAGCGCATCGTTCGAACCCGCGCGACGATTGGGCGGGCAACGGGCGAATATAACGGATTGGCGCGGTCTGGTCGCGCGGACGAGGCACGTGTAGGTAATGCCAGGGGCGCGCGCAATAGATTTTGGAGGGAGCCAGCTCGCTCAGAGGATGCGGGAGGAACAGCCCTGCGCAAAAGCTGCGGATCCGCCCCTTGGAGATCCCGCTCTCTTGCTGAGGGTTAAGGGTGCTCGGCTGGAGGTGGCTGAGCTTCTTGCCAGGGTAGCGGTCCCTTCTCCTCTTGCCCCACCAGAAGGGACCGCTACCCTAGCAAGAGCTGTCGGTGCACTGTCCAAAATCGGGTCCCCACCTGGCAGAGGGGGCGATACAGGGGAGCAGGACTCTGCCCAGCACGTGGTGCAGGGGACGACAGCTTTGAGATCAGCGCCTGTGGGTCCTCTTGCCCCCTTGCTGGAAGCCCTGGAGGGGAGAGTCACTTAGGACAGCAATGCATAAGTCACCCAGATCCTGCTGAGGCAGCAACTGTGGTGGTGGCCAGGGTAGGCTGGAGGAACCTACTTTCCATAGGACTCAGCACCCCACTCCTATGCAGCTGACCAAGAGAAATCAAACAAACCTTCCTTTTCTACAGACATATTCGAGTGAAGCTGGATGGTCTTTCTATATTTCAATCAAACAAGATACTGAGGCAGGTTGAATGCAGGAGGAGACAGAAGAATCCAACTGTCCTTCACTTTGCAAAATGGTTCAACAAGGCCACTCAGTCCCTTCTTTGTTTATTTGGTTTGGAGATTATCATCATTTCTCTTTTTTCTTATAATGCTTTCCTGAAGCAGAGATTATATTTTTCATAAAAGGGTATCATTTGCATTTGCATGCAAGTGTGTTATTTTTCAATCCATTAATGGTTCTCAATTGCCCAACTTTCATTTCATATTTTGTTTTGAAAGAAATTTAGGCAGAAAAGCTGCAAAAAATAAGCACAAAAGTTCTATCCGGCCTCTGCCAGCTTCTAATGTCAATATCTTGCACCACCTTAGTTACAAGTGTGGAAACCAGGACATTCACATGGATATATGATTAGCAAATGAACTACAGACCTTATTTTAATTTCACCAATTTTTCCATCACTTTTTTTTTTCTGTTGCAAGATCCAGTCGAGGATCCCACACTGCATTTAATTGGCAGGTGCCCCTTGGACGCTTCCATCTGTGCCAGTTTCTCACTATTTCCTTGTCTTTCATGCCCTGGAAATTCTGAAGAATACTGGTCAGGTATTTTGTTGAGTGTCTCTGAATTTGTGTTCTTCTGATGTCTTCTCGTGATCAAATTGAGAATTTGCTTTTAATGGAGAGGACACCACACACGTGATGCTTTTTTCCTCAGTGTGTCACATCTGAGGGTACCTGATGGTGCTGCGTTGTTTATAAGGTGATATTATTCACTTGACCACAAAGTTCATGCGGTGTCTGCCATATTTTCTTATGGGAAAGTTATTATGTTATTTTTTTATTATGTTATTTTTTGGTGGTGTTAACTCTCCTTCCTTCTATCCTTCCTCCCTTCCTTCCTTTCTCCCTCCCTCCCTCCCTTCCTTCTTTTCTTTCTCTCTCTCTTTTTCTTTCTTTTTGTTTGTGATGGAGTCTGGCTCTGTCACCCAGGCTGGAGTGCAGTGGTGTGATCTCGACTCACTGCAACCTCTGCCTCCTAGGTTCCAGTGATTCTCCTGCCTCAGCCTCCCAAGTAGCTGGGATTACAGGCATGCACCACCCTGCCCAGATACATGTATGTGTGTGTGTGTGTGTGTGTGTGTGTGTGTGTGTTTGTATATATATATATATATATATATATATATATATATATATATATAATTTTTAGTGGAGATAGAGTTTCACCATGTTGGACAGGCTGGTCTCAAACTCCTGATTTCGGGTGATCCACCTGCCTTGGCCTCTCAAAATGCTGGGTTTACAGGCACTGCACCCAGCTAGTGTTGTTAACTTTCATAGGGAAGGCATACTTTGGAGACAGTACATTGTTAACTTTCATAGGGAAGGGGTACTTTGGAGACAGTACATTGTTAACTTTCATAGGGAAGGCGTACTTTGGAGACAGTACATTGAGGTCATGTCAGTGTCCTGAATCTTAGCAGAACTCTGCGTGGAGATTTTAGCCACCTTGAAGGATTCTTGTCTGCAACACTGGTTTCTTGCTTCACGTGATTCTCTATTTCCCTCATTCTTTCTACATTAATCAATTGGAAATCTTCCGTAAGGATAACTGGTCCCTTCTTCTCCACTTGTTTATTCGTTCAGTTATTTATTTATATCCGTATAGACTTGCCAATTCTTTATTGTATGGCTAACAATTTCATACTATCAAAATGCACTTTCTAGCTAAGATGCTTTCAGGTCTGGCCAATGGGAGCTCCTTAAGACTGGCTCCTGTGTCCTTCCAGCGTGCTCCATCCTTTAGTGAGCACCTCTTTGCTCCTGTATAACAAGATGCTTTGCGTTCATCTTGTATTTTTTCCCTCAGCTTTGAAAGCGAGTTCTTCTTCACTGGGACCTGGCTCTTTTGATTAGAGCGTGGTTGGAAGTGAGCACTGGACAGGATTCTACTGGTGCTTCTAGCTTCCCCCAGTGGACAGAACTAGAAAATATACCTAAGTGGATCAACCCCTTAGAGTGACACACATCTATTAATACACCTAGGACTAAATGGACGTAATTTTTTAAATACACGAGTTTACACAAATGCCTTCAATTACCATCCAGCGCCACAGACTTTATCCTAATATCTCATTTTCCATTTTATTTTCCAACAGTGAGAAACCTGGCCCTCAGGCTTTACCATGGATGGTTGTTTTTTTGTTGTTGTTTTTGTTTTTTTCATTTGATGGTTCCGTTTTTTTATTCCTACAGAGGAGTTTCAGAACCATGAATCCACGTGAACTTCTGGGAGACATTTGCTAGCTAGACTGTATTTTCCCACTAGTCTTTTTGCATTTAGCAATATGCTATCCTTCAAAATACTCTTGTGCAAAGTATTTAGACAGACCACCTCCTTCCCTGCTCCTATCACTGTAGCTACGTTATTCTTTCATGAGAGATAGAGATCCAATTGTTGTTGTTTGGGGTTTTCCCCAAATCCTGGCTAACTCTGATGATTTATGTTGCAGATGTGTGGAGTACGATGCTGGATCTAAGAGGCGCTTCTTCCTCATCCCTGGGACCACTTCCTATTCTCACTCTTTGTCCATGTGTGCTCTCCAGGTACCAATCGCATGAGTGTCTCATTTCTTCTGGCCGTGTTATTTTCGTACAGATGAGCTGATTGGTGTATTTTTCCTCCCATCACTCTTTCTTTGATGAAGCGTGGCATACATGAATACCGTTTTAACTTTGAGGTTTCCAGTCCGTCCTGGAATGGCTCCATAGGATTTCTTTGCAATCATCCTCATCCTTTGTCTACACTCACCTGACTGCACTTTATGAATGCGCCATAGTGGATACAGCCAGTTCCACTTAGGACTTTCCCTAAATCCCATGTTTGGCACTTAGGATTGTCCCACGTTTTGCATTCACCTAAATACACTGTGCTGATTTCCTCTTGTGTCATTGGAAGTATTTCTACATGGTAGTGGGGTTGCTCGGGTCAAAGTGAAATGCAGGTGTAGCTTTGTTGGCTACTGCCAAATTTCCCTTCAGAAAGGTTATGCCAGTTTGCATTCTTATCAGCAGTGGATGAGAAGCATTTTTTCCATTAAACCCTCAGTAGGAACGTGGAAGGCTGTAGCATCGCAGATAGGGCAGCTCCCACCTGCCCAGCACCGGGCTGTGAGATCCCTTTTCCAAGTGGACTTGAAAGCTACATGGGCAGCTCTCCTCTTCCCGAGCTCCCCATGTGAAACACTGATGTTGGGTGAGTGACAGCAGCCAGCGTCTACATTGGCAAGTTCCATCTCCCCAGGTTCTTGCATAGGAGATTGATTTGGCTTTGGGCGGCACCTTTCAAACCTCCTACGCTCACTGCAAAGGGAGGATTTGAGTGGAGCAGCCAGCAAAGAATGGAGTCTCCTATCCCCTAAAGCTTTGCATTGTGGAAGAGCTATCCCAGGCGGACTGGGCACCTGGGCAGACTAGGCAGCTCTCACCTACCCACAGAAGATCGCCACTGGGCAGGTGATACAAGTCAAGAAACATTGGTTCCATGCTGAGGATCTGCAGGGCTGGAGGGCTGGGGGGAAGCAGGGGACAGCAGTCATTGGGCTGTGACCATCCTCCCAGGTGCCAGCTCTCACTGTACAGAAAACTTCCATGGAAGTCATTTGCCGTAGGACAGAGCAACCCAAACCAGCACAGCTCCCGTGGCATCGCACAGAGTTTCTGACCCAGGAAGGAACGTGTCAAGCCCCAAAGACTGATAGCTCCCTGGCCCTGCCTGAGGGGAGTGATTTTACTTAAGTCAGAGCGGGAAGAAAGTTCTGCACCAGAGTGACATTGGAGCCAAAGGACATCACAGTAGCTGGGGGCAGTCCTCCGTGGGAGCTCATGCCCCCAAAGCACAAAGGTCTGTACCTGTTTGTCCCCTTGCCCCTGAGCATCACTGCAACTTCTGGGCATAGGGAACAGGAATGAAGTTTGATCTCCAAGGCCCTGGCTCTCAGCACAACCTCCATCCACGAGGGCTCTGGGGACTGTTGTGGAAGGACTCACCAAAGGAGTGAATCCAGCCAGCCAGGCCCGATTATCCAGGGGATAATTGAAGGAGAGCTCACACAGGACTACAGCGTATTTTGCACAATATGGACTTGGACATCTGGTGTGTAGAGGCTGGGATGTCACAGATCCAGTTCCTGACAAAGGAATAAAAATGGTCTCATTTCAGGTCAAGAAAGGTAATGAAACTTTCTGAGAAAACTTTCTTTTTTTTTTTTTTTTTTTTTTTTTTTTGAGACAGAGTTTCGCTCTTGTTACCCAGGCTGGAGTGCAATGGCGCGATCTCAGCTCACCGCAACCTCCGCCTCCTGGGTTCAGGCAATTCTCCTGCCTCAGCCTCCTGAGTAGCTGGGATTACAGGCACGTGCCACCATGCCCAGCTAATTTTTTGTATTTTTTAGTAGAGACGGGGTTTCACTATGTTGACCGGGATGGTCTCGATCTCTCGACCTCGTGATCCACCCGCCTCGGCCTCCCAAAGTGCTGGGATTACAGGCTTGAGCCACCGCGCCCGGCCTTGAGAAAACTTTCTCTCTGTCTCTGTCTCTGTCTCTCTCTCTCTCTGTCTCTCTCTCTCTCTGTCTCTCTCTCTCTCTCTCTCTCTCTCTCATTTCAGAGGCAGAGTCTGACTGTGTCCCCCAGTCTGCAGTGCAGTGGCAGGATCATGGCTTCACTGCAACCAGGAACTTCTGGGTTCAAGTGATCCTCCCATCTCAGCCTCCTGAGTAGTTAGGACTAGAGGTGTGCTCCGCCAGTGTGGCTAATTTTTTTATTTTAATTTGTTATTATTATTTTAGAACAGGGATCTTGTTATACTGCCCAAGCTGGTCTCAAACTCCTGACCTCAAACCACCCTCCCACCTCAGCCTCCCAAAGCATCAGAAGGGTTTTCTAAAAATGTCACTCAGTAGACACAAGGTGATCGTGGACGTGTAGTTTTAGAAGTTTATTAACAAAAAGCAGAAAATGTCCCCAGACACACCCAAAACTAGACAATAACATGTCTTTTCTAAGATTTTTATCGGAAAGTACAGAAGAAATAAAGGATATTTCAAGTTCCAATAAATCACAGGCTGTTTTATCCAAGACCCAATTTTATATCCAAATAATATTTATGATTAATGAAATTCTTTTACAGTTTTTCATTTTTTGTCAATCCTAGCAGAACAGATGCATTTTTATTTCCTTGGTGCCCAGGAAAGAGTGTATATTTTTCTGTACTTTACAGTACATAGCATTTATAACATTTTGAAGGTGTACCTCAATGTCAAATGTTACTACTATTTCTCTCTCTTGACATTTTATTGTTTAATATTTCCTTTCTCAGGTTTGGAACCACCTGGAAATGAAAAATTATCACATACGTGGCAAGAATTATGATATCATATAAAAGATCAGGAATGATTTATATATAATTGTAATATGATTAAAATATGAAAATGGGGACAGGTGCAGTGGCTCATGCCTGTAAGTCTAGCACTTTGGGAGGCTGAGGCAGGCAGATCACTTGAGGTCATGAGTTCGAGACCAGCCTGTCCAAGATGGTGAAACTCCGTCTCTACTAAAAATACAAAAATTAGCCAGGCATGGTGGCTCGTGCCTGTAGTCCCAGCTACATGAGAGGCTGAGACGGGAGAATCACTTGAACCTGAAAGGTGGAGGTCGCAGTGAGCCGAGACCGTGCCACTGCACTCCAGCCTGGCGCCTTGTGACAGGTTGAGACTCTGTCTCAAAAAGAAAGAAAAGAAAAAAGAAAAGAAAAATCAGGTCAGGAACAAATCATTTAAATTACAATGGGGGTGGCCAAGTAATTTCAAAGGATATTAAATATAACTACAAGTTGTGAACTGTTATTATGACCTACTCATCTCTGTGAATCTCAAAAATATTTAGGGGGGACATCTCATGCCTGTAATCCCAATAGTTTGGGAGGCAGAAACAGAAAGATTGCTTGAGTCCAGGAGTTCGAGACCAGCCTCCGCAACAAGGTGAAACTTCCGACTCTACAAAAAAATACAAGAAATAGGCCGGGTGTGGTGTCCCATACTTATAGTTTCAGTTATCTGGTCGACTGCGCGCCCTTCTCCCCCCGCCGCCCAGCCACCCGGCCATTGCCAGCAGGCGCCTCGCGCGCACACCTTGACCCCTCCCCGCCATTGCCAGCAGCTGCCTTGTGCACATACCTTGCCGCACCGATCTGTTAATGTCTCGCGTGTTTTGTGCGCGTGCGTCTCCCTCCAGTTCCTATTTCGCTCGCCCCGCCCCGGCCCCTCCATTTTCCCACGGTTGTCAGCAGGTGCCTTGTGTCTTGCCACGCCAGTTGGTTAGGGTTCCGGGTCTTTTGTGCTCGCCTCTCCTCCAGTACCTATTGCGCGCGCTGCCCCCCACCGCGCCCCCAATCCCGCAGTTGCCAGCAGGTGCCTTGTGCACGTACCTTGCAGCGCCAATCCATTAAGGTCCCAAGTCCTTAGTGCGCCAGTCTCTCCCTACAGTACCTATTGCGCAGCGCCGCCCCTTCCCCCTCCCGCCATTGCCAGCAGGTACCTTGTGCGCGTACCTTGCCACGCCAATCCTTTCAGGTTCGGCGTCCTTTGTGTGGGCGCCTCTCCTTCTAGTACCTATTGCGCGCGTCCCTCTACCCCCGAGGGCCCCTATTCCCGTAATTGCCCGCAGGTGCCCCGCGAACATACCTTGCACACCCCACCCCCGCCATTGCCAGCGCGTGCCTCGCGCGCATAGTTTGCACCACTCCCCCCACCGCATTGCCAGCAGGTGCCTGGCGCGCATACCTTGTCGCGCGAATCCCTGAAGGTCGCCCTTCTGGCGCGGATCTTTTCACTTGCGCCTGTTTTTGCACGCGCTCCCACTCGCGCAGGTTTGAAAGATGCGTTGCCCGGCAACAGGAGAAACTGCTCGCTTAGTCTTTAGCCGAGTTGGCAGCTAGAAGACGGACGCTCAGAGCCCAGCTCTCGAGAGTTCAAGCATTCGAAAATTCCCCACTGCTCCCAGAAGGGGCTACATGGACCCTCTGTGCCCTTTATCCCTGTCCCGGCCCGAGTGCTGAGGACCTGCCAGTAGGGCTCAGTTGCCTTGAGCCCGCTCTCCCCATCCCTCCCTTCGCTTTGCTTGTGGGATCTCCTCCTTGCTCCTGCCCGTGGCTGGAGTGGCAGGTCGTCCTACAAGTGCCCGGACACTTGGAATCAGCACTGTGTCGAAACAACTTCAAGAAGGTTTTCCGGTGATCCTGCCTCTGCCTTCAATTTGGATGCACAGGTACCACAGCAAGCTTCCAATTCCACACAAAAACTCTCTGTGGGGCCCAGGAGCAGGGAGTCACCCTTTTGGGGCCCACAACACCCAGCTGTGGCCCAGACTCCTGTCCAGAGGAGATCATGTTGAGAACCCAAAGGGAGAGCGAGGCAGCGATGCCTGAGCAGGACAAGGACCCCAGAGTCCAAGAGAATCCTGATGATGAAAAAAGGGGCCCCGAGGGCACCAGGGATGCACCATCTGCATTTAGGCCCGGACGGGATAATGGAGACCCCTGGTCCTTAGTGCCCAGGCCCGGGCCTCTGCAGAGAGACCTGCATGCCCAGAGGTCAGAAGTCAGATATGACCAGAGATCCCAGCCTTGCAGGGTGAGCTCCTGCACCAAAAGAAATGCCATCTCCAGCTCCTACAGCTCCACGGGAGGCTTCCCGTGGCTAAAGAGGAGGAGGGGGCCAAACTCATCCCATTCCCATGTGACCATGTCAGAAGTCACAGATGACAAGAAATCCCAGCCTTCTGGGATGAGCCCTGGCCCAAAAAGAAATGCCATTTCCAGCTCCTACAGCTCCACGGGAGGCTTCCCGTGGCTAAAGAGGAGGAGGGGGCCAGACTCATCCCACTGCCCTGTGACCGTCAGTTCTTCAGAGACAGTGAGTGAGGACAAGTCTCAGGCTGTCTCTCAGGCTGTCATTCACACCCAGGGTGAAAAGGCAGCAGATGCACCACCAGGGGAGAAACTGGCCCCCAGGAATGGCTCCCCGACATCTCAGGAGTCTAGGCCTCGTAGAAGAAAGTTTCCTCTGCTGCCACGCAGGCGAGGGGGGCCTCTGATGCTGCCACCTCCCTTACAGCTGGGGTTCCGGGTCACTGCTGAAGACCTGGACCTGGAGAAGGAGGCGGCACTCCGGTGCATTAATAGTGCACTGCGGGGTGAGGCCAAGGCCATCTGGGACTGTAGACCCTCACGGCCTTCCCAAGCTTTGTCCTCACCTGCAACAGGGACTTCTGTGCCTGCTGTCCCTAAAGCATCCATCATGGATGTGCATCAGCAGACTCACAAGTCCCAAGAGTACATGGGCCGTGCATCCCTCCTAGCATCTTCTACAGGAGCCCCCTCTAGACCTGCTGTGTCTGGGAGGAAGCGCCGCTAGTTAGGCCCCCTGTTCTCCTAAGATCCCCTTCCTGACACCTCTTCACACTCCCGGGACACAGCCCAGGTCACCTCGCTGATTCCTGCCCCCTTCCCAGCTCCAAGTGTGGACTGCAGCCTGAGAAGCCCAAGGCCTGGCACTTCTGCTGCTGCAGCTGCTGCAGGGGCCCTTACCCCCTCTACATGGCCCCACGTGGGGGGCCCCACCGAATGGAGGGCAAAGAGGCCCCTCACATCCCTGGGCCTCGGCCCCAGCTGCAGCAGGTGCCCAGTCTGCCTTTCCTGCCGCTCCCGGCAGCAAAAGGATGAAATCCCCAACCCCAATGTGTGTGCATCTCCCTGTCCCCTTCACACAGGGACCTCTTGTTTCCACTGACCCTCTCTCTCCTGGTCTGCAGATCGCTGGATCTGGATCTGGTTCCAGTTCTGCAGCCAGCACATCTGCTAACCTGGCACCCAAGGCAGCAAGTGACTCTGAGGTTACCCCCTTAGATACAGTCCCTTTTCCCAGCCTCTCTTTCTGCGGCCTCCTGCTGGCTCCAGTGTAAGCTTCCTCCAATCTCCTCAGGCCCATCTGATGCCCCTCAGGCACAGCACAGCCTCAGGAAAGGACACCAGCAGCCCGGCAGGACGAAGGGTCTGTGGTCCCACCCCAGTACTGAAACTTCCTGTTACTGCTGCAGCCGCCGCCCAGCCCAAACCTGCGGTCCTTCGGGTCCTTCGTGGGCAGCAGCCGGGAACCCGCACCCTGAAGCGTTCTCTTTTGTCTTCCGATCTGGCAGCTCCAGCTGCAGCCCCAGCCTCATCTGCTCCAAGACAGCCAGCCCAGGGCACCACAGCACACTCAGCTGCAGGGGTCTCATTACCCACCACTTGCACCTCGGGTCCCCCCGCCGGAAGCAAGGCGGCCTGGGCTGCTGGCTCAGCTGGGTCTCTTCCTGAGGCATCCGCTGCCTCTGCCTGTGAGGTGCATGCTGCCTCCTCACACGGGGCCTCTGCCAAAACTAGGCGGCTCCCCTGAACGTTGAAAGCAGGGGCCCGGCCCCCTCGAGGTTGGTGGTTTCTGCAACACAAACGGGCCTGGGGAGCAGAGAGGCAGCCCAACTCTGAGTTCCAGAAATGGATCCCTCAGCAGCATAGTGGCAAAGAGAAGGGCCCTGAGCACCACACACAGCATTGGGGTATGAGGGGGCCTGAACACCAGAGGACCCCCACCCAGTCCGAGCACCACATGGTGACCGGGGGAGGCAACACAAGGAGCAATTCTATTGGCTGGCACTTTTGTCCTTCCTTTCCATCATATTTCTGGGGGGCCACTTAAGCAGTCACCCCCAATTGCAAGGCGGGGACCCAGTGCCACTGCAAAACAAGGCAGGCCTCAGGTGCAAGTCTGGGCCAGCTTCTGACGCTGGCAACCCCACTTCCCACGTGGGCACAGCAAGGAGGAATCTGGCCTTTAAGGCTTCCTCGTGCGCTGTCCAGGGTTCTGCTGGACACAGTTCCGCTGGGCCATCCTCCAGCTCATCCTTCTTAAGGTCGGGCTTCTGAGGTCTTCCTCATGGATTCCTCGCCTACAGCGAAGTCCAGAAGAGTTTTCTCTAGGTTTTCTTCTAACACTTTTGTAGTTTCATATCTTACATTCCAGTCTTGGATGTATCCGGAGGTGATGTTGGTATATGGTGAGAGATAGGGGCCCAGTTTCATTCTTCTGCATGCGGCTATCCAGCCCTCCCAGTGCCATTCATTGAAGAGGGCATCCTTTCCTCTAAGTGTGTTTCTGTCGGCTCTGTTGAAGATCAGTTGGCTGTGAATATGTGGCTGTCTTTCTGGGCTCTCTCATGCGTCTATCCCATTGAGCTATGTGTCTATTTTCATGCTATGATCACGCACTTGTCAAAAATGTTGTTCTACTTTGTAGTAAAATGGGATCCCTCTAGCTTTTTTTTTTTTTTTTTTTTTCTATTTGCTGAGGATGACTTTGGCTCTTTGAGCTCTTTTTTGGTTCCATATGATTTCTCAGTTCTGTGAGTGATGACGTTAGTGTTTTGGTAGGGGTTGTATTGAATCTCTAGACTGCTTTGGGCAGTATCATCATTTTAACGCTACGAATTCCTTCCATCCATGAGCACGGGATGATTGTCCACTTCTTTGTGTCCTCTTAAGCTTTTTCATCAGTGTTTTGTAGTTTTCCTTGTAGAAATCTCGTACCTCCTCGGTAAAATTCATTCTGAGGCATAACGTTTTTCATTTTGTTGCTATTGTAAATGGGATTGCCTTCATAATTTCTTTCCCAGTTAGACCATTATTGGTGTATAGAAATGCTGATTTTTCTATGTTGATTCTTTATCCTGATAATAACTGTATTTACTTATTTAGCAAGTCTAGGAGTTTTCTGGCGGAGCCTTTACATGTTTCTAAATCCAGGATCACATCTTCACCAGACAAAGATAATTTGATGTCCTTGTCTCCATGACTTGGGTTATGCAAGGCTCTGCCTGTCAGCTGGCCATCTCGGACCAGCTCTCTCCTTTTCCAGTGAGAATGCCCAACCTCTTACACCCCTGCCCCGGGTGTGACTGTGCTCCCCCTCCCAGAAGTGACCTCCAACCCGATCCTGCTCTGTCTTGTGGCATCTGCTCTGGGGAAGGGCATTTTGGCCTCAAGGGCTGAGCATGTCATTCCGTTTTCCGTTGATCTTTCCAGAGCTGTCTGGGAGAGCCCGTGCGTTAGTCCATGTACTGCTTCTATGGAGGCAATCACGGCTTTCTTTCAGGGGTGGATATAAAAGTTCTTGTGAGGCTTCTGTATAAACTCTGCCTTCACCACATGGATAGGACCAGCACGCTTCTGCTACACGACTCTGCAATCTGCCTTTATTTATTTATTTATTTTTACCAGGGCCTCAGACATAGATGGTTGTTTGACATTTATGTATTTTTTTGAGCCAGAGTTTCACTCTGTCACCCAGGCTGAAGCATAGTGGTGGGATCTCGGCTCACTGCAACCTCTGCTCCTGGGTTCAAGTAATTGTCCTGTCTCAGCCTCCCGAGTTTCTGGGACTGTAGGCACACGCCACAACTCCCAGCTAATTTTTGTATTTTTAGTAGAGACCTGGTTTTGCTATATTGGTCAGGTTGGTCTCGAACTCCTGACCTCAGGTGATATATTTGCCTCAGCCTCCCAAAGTGCTGGGATTACAGGTGTACATTAATTAATTAATTAATTTGATAGGGAGTCTTGCTCAGTGGCCCAGGCTAGAGTGCAGTGGTGTATTCTAGACTCATCGCAACCTCCGCCTCCTCGATTCAAGAGATTCTCCTGCCTCAGCGTCCTGAGCAGTTGGGGTTATGGGTGCCTGCCACTGTATGTAGCCAATTTTTGTATTTTTAGTAGTGATGGGGTTTCACCATCTTGGCCAGGCTGGTCTTGAATTCCTGACCTTGTGATCCATCCTTCTTGGCCTCTCAAAGTGTTGGGATTACATGGGTGAGCCACCACACCTGGCCACATTTGTTTATTTAGAGACAGGGTCTCCCTCTGTCACTTAGGCTGGAGTGCAGTGGCACCATTTCAGCTCACTGCAGTCTCTGCCTCCAGGGTTCAAGTGATTCTCATGCTTCAGCCCTCTGAGTAACTGGGACTACAGGTGTGACACCATGCAGGGACAATTTTTTCTAATTTTTTTTTTTGTAGAGATGGGGTTTCACGATATTGGTCAGGCTGGTCTCAAACTCCTGACCTCAGGTGATCTGTCTGCCTTGTCCTCTCAAAGCAAGAAGATTACAGGTGTGAGCCACTGCGCCCAGTCTCTTGCTAGGTTTAAACGATGCAGTCGTTCACGCCTGTAATCCCATCACATTGGGAGGCCAGGGCAGGCAGATCATCTGAGGTCAGGAGTTCAACACCACCCTGGCCAACATAAGGAAACCGCATCTCTACTAAAAATAAAAAATTAGCCAGGTGTAGTGGCTTGAGCTTGTAGTCCCAGCTACTTGAAGGCTGAGGCAGGAGAATCAGTTTAACCTGGTAGGCAGAGGTTGCAGTGAGCCAAGGTTGTGCCACTGCATTAGAGCCTGGGTGACAGAGTGAGACTCCGTCTCAAAAAAAAAAAAAAAAAAAAAGGTAAAAAACATGCTGCCTGGGCCGGGCACGGTGGCTCAAGCCTGTAATCCCAGCACTTTGGGAGGCTGAGGCGGGTGGATCACGAGGTCAAGAGATCGAGACCATCCTGGTCAACAAGGTGAAACCCCGTCTCTACTGAAAATACAAAAATTAGCTGGGCATGGTGGCGCGTGCCTGTAATCCCAGCTACTCAGGAGGCTGAGGCAGGAGAATTGCCTGAACCCAGGAGGCGGAGGTTGCGATGAGCCGAGATCGCGCCATTGCACTCCAGCCTGGGTAACGAGAGCGAAACTCCGTCTAAAAAAAGAAAACAAAACAAAACAAAAAACCAAAAAAAAAACCAAAAACATGCTGCCTGGACATCTCGGTCTGAGTTCCTGCACGGGCACAGCCATGTACAGGCCGGGGCTTCCGGTCGAGGGCAGGTCCCATCTTGTCCAGCAGAAAGGGAGTGAGCTTGCGGGGAGGCTGGAGAACAAGATTCCAGGATCTCAGCCTCTGCTCATGGATCAGCTCTGAGACCCCCAAGTGAGCTGGGGGTGCTCTGTGTGCCTTGGTTTCCACAGCTATCAAGTAGAGAGATTGGACGAGGAAGTCTCTTCAAGGTGGAATGAACTCAGATTTGGAGCGAAACGAATGGTCCTGCTCCCTGGTGTGGTGACACTCTATAAACAAGGCTGTTGAGAGCAGCCGAGAAGGGTCACACTGCAGGCAGGGACCCGTGTGACAAGCCCCTCTCACCCCGAGAGAGCTGACCAGGCAGCTCGGGAACAGAGTCACCTCCTGGGAGTCTGAGAAAGGTCCTGGCTGGGCTCAGCAACCTCATTGGCCACAGGAGGCTTTGCCGTGTGAGCCTGGCTCTCCTGGGGAGGCTCAGGCTGACAGCTGACGTGGACAGTGCTGAGGGTAAACCCGTGGCATGGTAGACGTGGCCGAGTCTCCTCAAGCTGCACCCACCCGAGCAGGACCCAGGCTGCACGCCCATCTCCAGCCCATGGCAGCTCTCCTGTAAGCTGCACAGGCTTCTGAGGGTAAGACGATAGGCGGCTGAGAACACCCAGGGCCCACGCACAGGTGCTGGAAAGGCTGGACTCAGCAGCAACACCAAACCCCAGACCCAGCAGAAACCACCCAAGACCAGGGGCTCGTACCAGAGCAGTGGCCGCAGGTAAGAACCCGGGCCCAGGCTGTGCATGGCGGGAGTCCGCCCTGTCCCAGGGCCCAGCACAGCAAAGGAGCACCAGCCGGGTCATCCTGGCAGCGGTCTGTCCCGGATCCACCTGCAGGGGCAGAAAAGCCTCTCCCAAGGGGGGATCGTCTCTCTCCAGCAAAGCAACAGTAGTCCCTGCCCTCATCAGACCGCCCGACTCAGTGGAGTTGCTGCTGCTGCAGCGTCCTAACGCTGTCCAGCCAGCACCTGCCTGTGCTCACCCACAGCCCCCAGGCCTGGCTTCCCTGTGGCCTGTGCTTGGCCACCTTGGCCTGATTGAGCACTGAGGCCTCCTGGGCACCCAGCCCATCACTGTACCTGCGTTTTCTAGCCCGCACCCCACTGGCTCAGGGGTTCCACTCAGCGGCGCTGATGATGAAATCAACAAGCATGCATCGTGTCAGAGAACTTTAATGAAAGTGTCAGCAGTTCTTTCCCCCACGGTGCTGTGTAGGTGGCCGAGCTCACATTGCTGCTAAGACACCAGCCACTTACAGAGAGAAAGCGAGGCTGCTTCAAACCCAGGGCCTGATGCAAAAAAGCATCACTTCTGGTCAGGGAGTCTGGCAGCCATGCCTTGTGGGAGGTCACACTGGCGTCCAGGCCTTTGCCTGCGTTGCAGGGGGAGAGCTGGGTCCCGTCCTGGAGAACGCTGCATTTCCCAGCCCCGCACCAGCTTTGCTTCTGCACAGGCTTTTGAGCCAGGAGGCAGGTAAGTGACACACCTCAAGTCCTAAAGCCATCATCACTCCTGGAACCCAGTGGGGGAGGATCCCTTTTAGAACATGGAAAGTGTGGTCATCCCATCATTAGACAGCACACATCATACATAAATAAAAGTCGCACGGGGACGCAGGTTGTGGGGGGAAACGAAAATTGGCACAGACATCGATAGATCGCTTTCCAGTTTCAAGGCGGCAGATGCACGTCATGAGATCAGAGGAGACAGAGGCCAGGGCTGGATGTGGCTTTTCTAAGCCACGTGTGTTCCCTTGCAGGGCTGGAGGGTCACGGAGACAGACAGAGATGGAAGCCAGGACAGGGGAGCCCACCGGGCCCAGAAAGGTACAGAGGGCAGAGAGGCTCCTGTTCTGTCTTCCCCACCCACCAGGGCGACTCTTCTTACAAACGGTGGCTGTGCCCTCCCAGCAAGAAAAGAGCACAACTAAATCCACACCACACACAGACGCAGACAGAAAACCTTCCTGTGGCTCTTTCTGCTCCCAGACTCGCCAGGTCCACAAGCAGAGAAGTGTGAGGCACACAACCCCGCTGTCAGGCTCCCCGAGGTGCTGCGGGCTCAGCAGGAGCTGCTCATCCACACACAGGGGACACTCACTCCTCCGACCTTGGGAGAGGTTGCCGGACAGAGCTGCGCTGGGTGCTGGTGTCATCCTGGGACCCCACACACTTTCCTGAGTGCGATTCCACTTCCCTCCTCTGGGCAGATGCATCTTCTTCTCCTGCAGGATTTTCTGGAAACTCAGCTCTCGGCTTCGGGTCCCTTCTCCCCTTTCCCTGCCCCAAACCTCTTTCTAAAAAAGAGATGCAATTGTTTACGGGTTTATTTCTTGCAAATAGGTGGCAGCCTCCACGCTTCTGTTTTCTTTTAGCAAGGTGGTCAGGTGGGGTTGCAAAGAATGCCTGGACTCCCATGCAACGTGCCGGCAGAGGGGGCGGCAGGTGGTCCTGAGCCTCCACCTGCTCTGGGAGGGAGCCCCCGGTCCCTAGGCCTGGTTCCTTCCTAACTCTCCGAGTAGCCTGTTCTCCAGAGGCTTCAGAACCCACTCCTGAGAGCAGCAGAGCCAGGCGCTTAGAGGAAGACAAAATGCAGCCAGGACACGGATTGTCCATGGAATACATTCTAGCATCTTATTAGGTATTGGAATCTGTTAGGAAAAAAGTTAGAAACTATGTATAAAACGTAAAAATATTCAAGTATCAAAAGACTATTTCAGATCAAAGTTTTGAAACAAGTCATCAGCAAGCTGCTGCCACCCAGTGGACACTTTTACAAAAGCTGAGCACGTCCTCTGAGCTGAGAACGGAAACGAAGCCACCTGTGCTGGGGACACTTGGGGCAGGGAGAGTGTGGGCAGAGAGAAGCCAGGTAAGTCCTGGCCTGTGGAAGCCAAACAGGAGAGCGTGCACCAGGAGGGCAGTCGGGATGGGGGGACGAGGCACCGCTCCCTGGAGGGCGAACCCTAAAGTGCGTAGCCTGGGACTCCCCAGGGGTCCTGTCCCCCAAACATTTCACAGGCCTCCTGGAGCTGCCATCCAAGGAGGACAAACAGGGCAACAAAGACCCATTTCTGCAAAAAATCCTTCTGGAAAAAAAAAGAAGAAAGCCCTGAATGGAGTCATAGCACGACTCAGTGCCGACTTAGCCTCTCACACCCTGCTCTAAATGGAGTGTGGTTTCTAGTCAGGGAAATGGGAGAGGCCCCACCCACGCAGGGACAGGGCCGTGGCCCCACAGGATGAAGCAGCAGCGTTTATTCAAGATACAACAGTGAGGGAATCCGGCCACGCTCCCTCCTCCCCGGAGAGGGCGCATCTTGACACGTGATCCAGTAGAAATCTTTTAAACTCTGATAAGTTCAGTTCATAAAAACTACTCCCTTCACCCTGTTCCCCAGGGTCAGGCCTGGACTCTGAGATGCACTGGCTTGGGGCGCCCTCGGGTGGCCGTGTGCAAAAACCACAGTCTGAGGCCTGCCTGGGGCTCCCAGACCTGGCTGGGATCTCCCCAGGCCAGCTGGCCTTCTGCTTTGGGTGGCTGTCTCTTGGCAGATGGCCCGCCGCTTGGGGGTGGCCCAAGGACACCTCAGGAAGGTTTAATTCCCGCTCTACGGATGGCCCCATCAGCCAGAGGTTTCCAGGCCATCTATCCGCCTCCTGGAGATGGACGGGGGTCTTTAGACTTCGGTGGAGAACAGGATGCTCTGTCTCTTGCTGTCCGGGGCAGGGATGGCCTCCAGCTGCAGGAAGTACAGCAGCACCTGGACCTGCCCGGACAGAGTGGGGAAGTGAGAGCAGCTCAGAGGGGTGCTCACAGCTGCTGGTGGGGAGGTCTTTGGGGCCCAAGCCCCCAAGGCCAGCCCAGGAGCTGAGGCCCCTGCCGGTGCCATGAACCCCTTACACTGAGACGGGGGTGGGGTGGGGTCCTCACAAGGCATGACTGAGGGGCTGGTTTTATTTCAGAGCCGCACAGGGCCTTGCTCTGTCACCCAGGCTGGAGGACAGTGGCTCCATCATGGATCACTGCAGCCTCTAACCCCCGGGCTCAAGCGATCCTCCTATGTCAGCCTCCCTGGTAGCCTGGACTACAGGTGTATGTCACAATGCCTGGCTAATTTTTCTATTTTTTCTAGAGATGGAGTTTGCTACATTGCCTAGGATGCTTTCAAACACCTGGGTTCTGTTATCCTGCCGTGACCTCTCAAAGTGCTGGGATTACAGGCATAAGCAGCCATGCCCGAACACTCAGGGTGGTGGTAAGCCCCCAGCAGGGTGCACCAGCAGGACCGGGAGGTGGCCTGGGCCCCCCACCGATAACACTCCTGTTTGTGCAGACCTAGGCAAGTTCGTCTCTGAATCTTGGCCACCTCCATGGATACAACGCACATAGGAAGATCGGCAGGACTCGGGCGGCACAGGCAGCGGCCACCTCTGTCAGGTCAGGCTGGCATGGGCTGGAGCCTGTCTTCCCATACCTGGGACATGACCTCCAAGGACCAGCTGTCGGTCATGGTGATGGGCTGGCTGGGGTTGGCAGGGAGCTTGCTCTCCTTCTCCGAGGGCCGGAGCAGCGTGGGGCCAAAGACTGTGGCGAGGTTGTGCAGGGACATCTTATTGACTGCTTCCTTCTCTGCCACCCTGTCGAGGACCAAAGCAGAGGGGGCTGTTTCAACGCCACCATCAGGGGAGAGGCGGAAGGGCTGGGCCGCACTGGAGTCCTCGGGGGAGCGACCTCGACCCTGGCTGTGCTGCAAGCTGACTCCAGCCCTGGTACTTCTGGGTCTAGGTGGCCCAGGACGAGGGGCCCAGGAGGAGGGTCCAGCTCTGGGCTGGTGGGGAGGTCTCCTCCATGATCTGGGCGGGAGGGAACTGGGGGGTTCAAGCGCACTGGTGGCCATGGCGAAAGCTCAGCTCTTTGTTAAGGCCACAGTGCAGACGAAGAGTGGCACAGAGGAGAGGCGGGGGCGGGGGCGGCAGAGGCACTATCCCCCGAGGCAGTGAGGGACTGCAGGCAGGGGTTGGGAGGGAAGGTCCTCAGTGCTGGGGGTCTGACGGGAGCAGTGGGGCACCCTGGAGTCCTGGGCAGCCGCGGGAGAGCTGGGCTACCTTTTCAGGTGGTCCAGAAGGAAAAGGAAGGTGAGCAGGTTGGCCTCCGGCAGGGACAGCAGCAGGTTGAGCATGCAGCTCTCCTTTGCAACCGGGTCTGAAAGAGCTGCAGAAGGCGGTGGGTGACTCCTCCGGGTCACAACGAGCCAGAGCCCTCTCCCGAGGTGGTCCCTGAGCAGCCCAGGCCCCTCATCATCCTCACTCCCACAGTGCTGGTCCCCAGTGAGGACCCTGTGAAGGGCGCCTGTGTGGGGTGTGAGCCACCTCAAGGAATTTCTCTACCTCACAGGGGTCAGCAGCACCCGGAGAACAGCGGCAGGAGGTGGCGTGAGAGCAGCCGCCCACGGGCAGAGCCGCGCTTGGGAAACTCCCGCTGCCACCCCATCCCCAGGCAGCCTAAGGCAGGGGAGGCTCAGCGTGAAATGAAATAAGGGAGGGAGGGACACAAGGAGGTGGCAGGTGGGAGGTGGGAGGGCCCCAGCCCCACCAGCTACACATAGACCCCCTCATCACCCCGGACACCACAGGGGCACCTGCAGGCTGGGAGAGCAGGTCCTCTGTGCCCGGGCCCGGGAGGCAGACCTGCCCTAAGGGTGATGTGAAGGCTACATGGCCGCACGCGCCAGCCTTCCGCTTTAGCCGTCAGCCTCCAGGTTGACTGAGGGTCAGGCCAGGACTGAACCCGTGCTTGACAGGCCCAGGACCTGTGGCTACAGCACCCGGGCGCCCTCATTTCGCCCTGGTCTGCAGAAAGGACGACAGCGGAGTCTAGGACCCCACAGCGCGGCAGTGCTGACCATTTCACCCTCTCGGTCTCTGGGAGGAATAGGGACGGCAGGCCCTCTGGGAACGGGCGAGGGCTTCAGGACAGGCTGGGTTCTGGCCCCTGCTTTCTCAGGTTGGTTGAAATGCTGACTATGGCAGAGGTGGCACAGCTCTGGTTCCCACATCTCGCTTTTCACAGTCCCCAACGGCAGCAATGGACGAGGAGATGCCTCCCAGGACGCCAGGGCCTCCGGTGCTCACCAATGCCCTCAGCGAAGTTGGGGTAGAACTCGTCAGTGAAGAGGGGCTCGGGCAGCTCACGGAAGTAGAGCTTCAGCGTGCCTGCAATGGCGTTCACGTCCATCTCGCTCATCATCACTGACACGTCCTTGTTATCTGGAAAGAGAATGGAAGTGCTGCAGCCTCCTTGAGGATCCCGAGTGCGTCTCCCGCCATCCCTGCCTTGGCTAACGCCCCGTCCCTGCCACGCTGACCACTGTGCGGGAGCCTCCCCTGCTGTGAGCAGCTGATCTTACTCCTCCCAAGAGCTGTGTGTGGTTCTGTCTGTGCGGCGTTGATGCAGGGGCGTGTGCATCCCCGGACCTCTCCCCTGCTTGGCCCAACGTGATGGCCAGGAGGAGCCCAGCGTGGCAGGACACAGAAGCTGTGTGGGAATCGGGGACTCCGCCCTGTATAGCAACCACCCCTGCTCCAGTGTCTTCCGATAGCGGGAAGGCTGTGGGAGAATCTGATGGGTTTCAGTGTTTGAACTGGTGTCTTGTTTTTGGACCCAGTTAGCCACTGGTGCCTGCCTCCCAACCACAGGCCACGTCCATTCTGGAACCCCAGAGGGAGCTGAAACTACCCCAGGGCCCACCCAAGGGTGCTGGGCATTCTGCGGGTCCCAGTAAGGGTGGATGGGGTGTGCCCCAGAGAAAGGTCTGCAGGCACAGAGTCCTGTTGCTGTGACAATGCTGGCCAAGGACCGTCTGGGGTCTCAGTGCCCTCCCCTGGCATTTGGGGAGGTCCTTCATAGCCTGTGAGGGTTGGTGAGATGGAGGCGGAGACGCTGCAGCCCCGGCCTGAGCTGGGTCCATCAGTGCCCTCTGCCCGCCGCATCCTCACACAGGGCAGTGGACAGAACAGTCTAGTCCACCACCATGGCAGGAAGGCCAAGGCCCCGCGGAAGCCCCTAGCCAATCTTCAAGCAGTATGGGTGGGTAGGTGGTATAAAAACTGGCTTCTACGGGCTGGGTGTGGTGGCTCATGCCTGTAATCCCAGCACTTTGGGAGGCTGAGGTGGGTGGATCACGAGGTCAGGAGTTGGAGACCAGCCTGACCAACACGGTGAAACCCCGTCTCTACTAAAAATACAACAATTAGCCGGGCTTGCTGGCACCCCTGTATTCCCAGCTACTTGGGAGGCTGAGGCAGGAGAATCACTTGAACCTGGAAGGCGGAGGTTGCAGTGAGGCGAGATTGAGCCATTGCACTCCTGCCCGGGTCACAGAGTGAGACTCCATCTCAAAAAAACAAAAACAAAAACAAAAACAAAAACAAAAAACTGGCTTTTACAGAAGCTCCTTCAATAACTCTTGTCTTCTCTTTCTTAAAAACCATAGAACACTAAATGAACAAAAGACACAGAGAAGGCTGTGACGTGCCTGGGCCGTGGAGCACTGTGAGATCTCATCACGGACACCGCCGCCCACACCCCTCCCGTCCTGCCCAGGCCAACACTCACTGACGTCGAAGGCTGCCTTCAGCGCCTGGATGTCGGTGGCCACTCCGGACACGCGGTAGATGCCCACCTCCTCCATGCCGCGGCGCTCGATCTCCTCCACGCACTGGCGCACGACGTAGGGCACCTTGGACCTCTCTCTCCTGCGGGAGGAGGGCGTGTTCTCAGTGTCCCGGCAGCCCCGCTTGGGCCGTGGCACAGGAGACCTGCCCTCTATCTGCACACCTGAAGCTGGGGTGAGGATGGTCAGGAAGGTGCCCAGGTCTGGGGCTGCACACAGAGCCTTGTGCGTGCCTGTCCTCCCTCTGCCACCTCAGTCCTCATTGCGTGCACTTCCTCAGGACCTTTCTAAGAGGCTGAAGCAGCCAGAACCCCTGCGAGTCACACGTGGTCTTTGGGGGAAGGCCAGGAGGCCTGTCTAATAAAGTCAGCACAGGAACGGCATCGGACAGACTCCAAGTCTGGGGTCAGCAGCCTGTGCTCCAAGCTGGGACATCAGACCCAATGTTGGTCCTGCCAGCCACGTGCTGTGCGAGAGGAGAATCTCTGACCCCCGACCCCTGCTGCTGGCCTTAATAAACATCGCACGAATGAATGAAGGGTTGCCTCAGCACCAGAGCTCCAGTACTGCGATGCTAAGTGCTTTCTTCCTGAGTCTTAGCAGAGAACAATTCCAATACCGCCCGCCACACAGGACACTGGAGTACAAATATTTCAAAGTTAGAAGACAGTGTTGTGCTGAGGCCTTAACTTTTAAAGTCTGGGTTTTCAACTGGATTTAGGAGCACATCAAAGCTGCTTCTCAAGTCACCCTCTTTTGCAGTGCTCATTTTGGGGGAGCTGCTGATGGAGTCCTCGCTGCTCATGCCCAGAGCCCTCCCAGAGTGCCACCAAGTGGCTGCCATACAGTTAGGGGTAGGAGTAGTGTTTACACACAGAAAGGTGTCCTGGGTGTGACTGATGGAGGCCCCGGCCCACGTGACCGGCAAGGTCAGGGGCCCAGACGGATTCCATCCTGGGGAAGCAAATGAATTCTCGGAGGAATTCAAGTACTTTCAACTGCTCTCAAACCCACAAACAGGCTTTCTCCTGGCCACTGACTCGTAACAAAGCGGCAGAGGTTATGACCATTCAACAGGAACCCGAGACCATGACAAATTCCAAGCGAGGGCAGAAACCCTGCACTTGGGCAGTTCCTGGAGCCAGCCTACTGCTTCCAAGCAAGGCGGCAAGGACGTTCCTGAGCTGGTGTGGAGTCAACACAGGAGGGAGCTGAGCACACCGACTGCTCCCTGGGGCCTGACCTCACCATGCAGCAACCATGCACAGAGAAGGGAGACCCACACACGCTCTTCCCTGCAGAAACAGCTGAAGGGACCGGCGCCCTCACCGCATGAGCCCAAGCCCCTCCCCACTCACTTGGTGACCACGGCGATCTTGACTCCGAAGACCCCTGTCTGTTTTCGGGATGGCATCCTCTTCAAGCTGAACTCCCGGCTGGTGAACTTGACCGAGAGCTTTACTTCAATCTACAGTGGGGAGAAGGGGCACAGTCCTCTAATCCTGCTGGTCCTCACATCCGAGGTCCCGAGGGCCCCTGGGGGTCTTGTCAAATATTTCAAAGCTCAAGGCATGCAGAGGTCTCAGTGTGAGGTGGGGCCACTGCTAGGGGAAGCCTCTAGTCTACTTCAGCAAGAGCCGGGACTGTTAAAGGAGGCGTCAAGGACTGGCTTCTGCAGAACCACCTCCTACAATCGCTGTTGCTCCTCTTGCTTGCTTTTTTTTTTTACATATAGGATCTCACAATGTTGTCCAGGCTGTACTCAAACTCTTGGGCTCCAGTGATTCTCTTGCCTCAGCCTCCAGAGTAGCTGATACTACAGATGCACTATGCCTGGCTTTCTCTTTCTTGGTGACAATAAAAATTAGGTAGGAAAGAGTATTGAGAATAATATAAGAAAAAGCCAAGAATCATCAACTATTAACATTTTACCATAAATGCCCAGGCCTTTTTGGGTGTGTCATTGCTTTAAGGTCTAAATCTTTCGGGGGTACCTAAAGACAAACCGGGGGTCTCTATTTACATGGGCAGCCCCCAGGTCCCTGAGTGGAGGCCCCACCTGTCCTGGTGGTGCTATGAGACCTTTGTTCGAGGAGGGATGCCCAGGGCGTGACCAGCAACTGCACCCCAGCCAGCAAATTGCCGTGCATGGCAATTCTGCTCTTCGGGGGCCCTCCCTCCTCCAGCCAGGCTCCCTTTCAGGTGCCTGCTCAGACTTAGCCACCTCTGACTGATTTGAAAAAAAAAGAGGCCACCCTATCCTTCTGGGGGACGTGGGCATCAGGAGTCCCACGGACACATACCCCATTCATGGCGATGACGGTGCGCTGCCAGTCTCTGTCCTGCAGGGCCTGTGGATCCAGCTGAAAGCAAGGTCATGATTGGCAGACGCCCCACCAGGCTTCAGCCTATACCCACCACTTCGCCCCACTTTAGTGAGAGGTAGAGCCCAAGTGCAGCCAGCATCTCCATCAAAGGCTGAGAGACGCAGAGTAAGAAGGGTGCCTGCCAGACACCCCTGGAGCCCAGGGCCCCACTGCTCCCGGAGCCCTGCTGCCTGGGGAACAGCACCCCCACCTTCCTCTGCCCCTCCCACACGTGCCCCATCTGTGAAGGCTTTGTCTCCTGCTTTACGGGGAGCACAAGCTCCGTCAGCATTCCTGGGTATGCCAGGATCACTGGCTGGGCTGGGTGAATGAGCAGTACCTTGGGTGGGGGTGGGGAGCCGTCTTGTTAAAACTACAACTTCCCAGGCTTCACGTGCAGAGAACTAGACTCATAATCTGGGTGGGAACTGGGATTTGCACAACTAGAAACTCCAGGTAGTTCTGGAGTGAAGCCAGGTCAGGGAGCCACCACCATCTCACTCCATACAAGGCCACTGCATCTGGGCTTCTGTTTCCATCCCTTGCTTTGGGCTGCTTCATTTTAGCCATAAAGCAAGCTGCCTAAGAGCAGGGACCACACCTCATGATGTCTGCACACATTCATGTGGATTCGCACGTACACACACACACACACACACACACACACATACACACACACGACGGTGCTGAGCACAGCACCAGGCCTAAAGAGGGGCTGAGGATCGGCATCATATCCACTGCAAGGGACCCTAGAGGCCACAGCCACTTGGGTCTTCTGCAGTGAAGTGGCTAGAAAACAAGGAGAAGCTCTGGAGCAGGTCAAGGAGCCCAGCCAGCTGCCCCTACCTCACAGGTGCGTGCACCTGGGCTTCCTTCCTGCACCCGCTCAGCAAGAAGGCTCACCAAAGGCACATCTGGGGGTTGACCCCCCTTTAACTACCCTTCTATCTCCTATTGGTGAACATTTCCCAAGGATCTGAAGTGTACAGCCAGAGTGGCACGAAATAGCAAAGCATGGCAGGATGTCTCCCACCAGGGGTTATGTGGTCACAGATTATCATGCTGCATCCTGCCTTGAAGGTTTTCAGAGGCCACACTCCAGGTGTCAGGGACCTCACCCTGAGAAGCAGCGTCCATGGGCAAGGACCAGTCAGTCACAAGCCACATACAAAAAGGAATCTCTCAAGTGGCCCTTTCCCCAAGAGTGAACCCTAAGCAGAGGCAGGAGAGAATAACGTGAGGATGAGGAAAGGGTGCATTTCCTCTGGAAAGGGAGAGTTTAATACCACTGCGGGGAGCTTTAATAAATTGAATCCTCGCCTGTAATCCCAGCACTTTGGGAGGCCAAGGCAGGAGGATCACCTAAGCCCATGAGACCTGCCTGGGCAATATAGTGAGACCTTGTCTCTATTAAAAAAAAAAAAAAAAAAAAAAAAAATTCAAAAAAATTAGCCAAGCATGGTGGCATGTGCCTGTAGTCACAGCTACTTGGGAGTCTGGGATGGGACTACTGCTTGAGCCTGGAAGGGGGAGGCTACTGTGAGCCAAGATCATGCCATTGCACTCCAGCTTGGACAACAGAGAAAGACCCTGGCTCTAAGTGGAAACGCAGAAACACGTTAAGCAGGAGACATTCTTCCCTTTCCTTCCAAGAACAGCCATCACTGGGCCCCTCTTCCCTTGAAAACCCAGAAGTAGCAGAAGCAGCTGACAAGCAACCCAGAATCCAGGTAAGCAAAGACATAGAAAGAGAAACTGTCCAGACATCAGGCAGCTGCCCCTCCAATCCCCACCGGGACCACAACCCACATGCCAGCCCACCTTGCCCTTGCACACCAGGTTTCGAATGTGAGTCCACAGGGCAGTGCCGCGAGCACACAGGTGCTTCTCGGAGGAGGCTGCCCGGCTCCGGCCCACCCAGCTGGGGTGGAAGTACCGAAGGAGGCCCCACATCGCAGCCGGGGGGGACGGCGACTCTCGCATGCTTGGCCCTGCTGCTCTGGGAAGCTGGTGGAGCTGAATGAGAGCTTCCAGCCTCCGCGGCCTTTTGACCAGGCTTTGAGGGAAACCCCGCCCCGCAGTCTGGCTGGCCAAGGTCAAAGTTTCCCATCACCCCTGGATTCCACTTTTTTGTCTGTGTGTGGGAAGAACATCCTCCCACCCCAGCCTATTGGTTACGGGAATTCCAACCTGTCTCCATCTCCTCTAAAGCCTAGAAAAGCCGAGCTTCCTTCTCTAAGTGGCTAGTTTCCTGTTGCCCAAGTTTGGAGATGCTGAGTAAAGTCTGACTGGTTGGCCTGCCTTGTGCTGGAAGCAGTCTAGACTGCCCAGAATCTGCACCACCCCCAGCAGGGAACCACAAGAGTCACATGCAGTGCCTCCGACGGACCCAGGGCAGAGGGCAGCTGCTCAGGTCCTGCTCGCCCAGAGCAAGCGCAGCCCTGGGCAGGGCTCCGGCCAACGTCCACTCCCCAGCACTGGTGATGTCCATCACCCACCTCAACCTGGCCCTGATGCTGTCAGGTGGGTTCTTTACCAGGCCCCTCTGTGACTCCCAGTGACTGGAGACCAGAGTGTCGGCCTCTGGGCAGCGGTTCACAGCTGACCTGATTTTCGGCTCCCATGGGAAAGGCTGTCCCAAGGCTGGCTCTGCTCCAAAGCACAGAGTGTGCTCCAGAGCGGAAGCCGTGTAAAAAATAGCATGATAATGAGGCCTGTGCCTCGGCTCAGCCAACCCCAAACACTGCTCAAGGCTGGCACGCTCTCTCATGCAGTTATTTAAAGCACCAGAGAAGTAAACAAGCAAAAGACCACGCTTTGGAAAAACAGATGACCAAGTGGGAAACAGCAGTTAAGGGAAAAACTGAGGCACTCCAGATGCTGTCTGGGGTCTCCCTGGATTGCAAGGTCTTAGTGAGGAATACGCCTGCTGCCTGGCCAGGTGGGGGCCTGTCTGCTCACACACAGTGGTCTCAGGAGGGTGGACCAGGTCGCTGTTCATCTCTCACTGGCTTGGGTAAGGCCGGGGCCTTGGAAGAATGGCTGTGGTCAGCAGGCCTAGCAGATGGTGGCCTGGAGGTCTGCCTAGAAAACCACCCTGCACATCCATCCCAGGGAAGTGGTGGGTGGGGGCTGGGGAAGGTCGAAGCCCAACTGGGGCAGGTGTTGCGTGCTGCCCTGAAGCATCACTGACCACCTTCCACGGTGGCTCTGCTGGGGGCCCAGCACTGTGGCTGGATTGAGTCACCAATGGACAGCCAGAGGACATCCTCTCGCCCACCCTCAGCAGGGGTAGGGTGGGGGTTATGAATAAATCATCCAAAGGAGGAAGTGCTCGCTCACTCCTCCCTTACCTCCTTGACAACAGCTTCCTCCACGCCCATCGTCACTAGCCTGGATGGTCCAGCAGGGCACCCCTGGCTGTTCCTGTATGAGCCCTGTGTGTCTGCACCGTAATCTATTCCCAGGGGTGGGTCTTTGCTGAGACTACCAGAGAACCTCTGTGTTCACCAGAAGAGAGATGACAGGCCTCCTGCTGTGGCCTGTGACCGCAGTCTGCTATCCTGAGATCCATCCTACTTTTTTTTTTGAGAGGGAATCTTGCTGCCACCCACGTTGGAGTGGAGTGGCACGATCTTGGCTCACTGCAACCTCCACCTCCCAGCAAGCGATTCTCCTGCCTCAGCCTCCTGAGTAGCTGAGATTATAGGCACCTGCTACCACGCCTGGATAATTTTTGTATTTTTAGTAGAGACATTTTGTATTTTTAGTAGAGACATGTTCACCATGTTGGGCAGGCTGGTCTTGAACTCCTGACCTAAAACAATCCACCCACTTCACCTCCCAAAGTGCTGGGATTACAGGCATGAGCCACCGTGCCCAGCCCCCATTCCACTTTTAACTCATTGCTATTCTTTGATCTCAACCAGTCTCTAACATAACTGCAAAAGGAACACCCCCTCTCCCTCAGGATAGACTATAAGCAGCATTGGTGAGGATGTGGAGAAATGGGGATGGTCACTGGGGATGTTAAGATGGTGTAGCCACTCCAGGAAACCTAGGGCAGTTCCCCAGTCACCTTGCTGCACAGCCCAGCAACCCCTCTAGGTGTCTACTCAATGAATGAGAACATACGTCCATATAGAGACTTGTACCAAGAACAAGTTCGTGGCTGCATTAACCGTAACAGCCCAAACTAGAAATGATCCAAGTGTCTGTCAAACAGTAAATGCAGAAACAAAAACATGGTGTATGTATGCAGTGGAAAATCATTCAGTCATAAAAGGGAACGAAACAATGTTAACACACGAAGCCTCAAAAACATAATGGCAAGTGGAAGAAACCAGCCAAAAAAGGCCACTCTAGTATAATTCCATTTTTATGAAATACGAAGAATGGGCCAATCCCTAGATAAAAAGCAGATCGGCTTGGATTCAGGAGTGGCTGTAATTGGGAATGGGCTGGGTACAGTGGCTCATACCTATAATCTCAGCAGTCTGGGAGGCCGAGGCAGAAGGATCACTTGAGCCTAGGAATTTGAGACCAGCTTGGGTAGCATTAACAAGACCCTGTCTCTACCAAAACAAAACAAAACAAAAAAAGTAGCCTGGCATGGTGGCACATGCCCGTGGCCCCAGCTACTTGAGAGGCTAAGGCGGGAAGAGCACTTGAGCCTGGGACATCAAGGTGGTGCTGAGTGTGGCTGCACCATGTCACTCTGCCCTGGGCAACAGAGCATGATCCTGTCTCAAAAAAAAAAAAAAAAGAGGCAACAGGGCAATTGTTTGGGTGATGGAAATACTCTAGAACTGGATTGTTGGTAAAAGTTGCACAGCTCTGTAAATTTACTACAGAATCGTTCAGTTATAAAAATGAATGTATTTCATGGTACAAAAAAGTTAAAGAAAAATACAGGGTCCAAAAGTGGCCCCCAAGAGAGTAAGGAGGACCAGTGCCACTGTCCACGGTGACAGCGGTGTGCTTCTTCAGGAAGAATCCTGTGGAATCGGTGTAAGAAAGAATCTGCTCATGTGATTACATTTCATGATGGTTATGTCTTAAAATCTTCCCCAAATATTTGTTCAAGACAAACATCACTCATTTCGTGTTCCTGCAAAAAGAAACCCTCCCTGGGGCCTGGTCCGGCTCCAAGTCTAAGAAGCTACATAAGTTTTTCTCCTATCAGCACCTCTGCCACATAGACCATGTCTCATTCATCTCGGAACGCCCCCCAGCATCAGACACCCTGCACGGGTGGAATGGCCGTGTGGATGAGGCCTACGCGGCCCTGAGATAATCCTCGAAATACAAGTGGGGATTCTTGGTGCCTTCATGACGGCATCCGCCTTACCTGCCAATACCTCCCCAACTCCCATCACTTCCCCCGTGACATGCTCTTTATTTTGGCTTGTGTGTGTCCCTGCTGCTGCAAAGCAAGTGTGGAGGACAGGGATTTGTCCAGTCCATTCTCTGTAGTATCTCCAGTTTCCAGAGATGTAAGACATACTACATCTACATCTGTAAGTTAATACATTGTTGAAGGGATCTAGAATTTATATATATATTGGCACAAATCAAGTACTGTTACATGCAATAGAAATTGCTAAGCCAGGCACCTGTCCTCTCACAGGTGAAGGTGCTGAAGTTCCCAGGGTGGCTGGCGGGTGCCCAAGCCCGGGGCTTCACCACCACACAGCACATGTGTTCCCTGGTGGTTGGGGCTTTCATGATGGGGGGCCAGCAAGTTCATGGAGTCTGGGCTCCCACATCCATCCCTGCACCATGGACAGCCTTTTCATCTTAGCCAGAAGGCTGAAAAGTTAATTCTTTACTTTTCAAAAAAAATTGTAAAATATTCAGAACGCAGAATGTCCGACGTTAGGTATTTTTAAGTGTGCAGTTCAGTGGCATTAGGCACACACACTGTTGTGCGACCATCACCACCATCATCTCCAAACTGAAACTCCACACCCATTAAACAATAACTCCCAGGGGGCAGGTGCCAAAAGAAAAACTCCCCTTCCCCCTGCCCCCAGCTCCTGTAACCTCTCATCTACTTTCTGTCTCTATGAATTTGACTAATCTAGCTACCTCATGTAAGTGGAATCATACAGCATTTGTCTCTTTGTGTCTGGTTTATTTCACTTAGCAGCATGTCCTCAAGGCTCACCCATGTGTTGGAGAATGTGTCAGAATGTCCTTCCTCTTGAAGGCTGAGTAATATTCCATTGTATGGATTGACAGACATTCACCAGCAGGTGGACGCCTGGATTCTTTCCAGTCTGAGGCTGGCATGGTCAGTGCTGTTGTGCACAGGGGCATAGCCACCTGACTTGGTGTCATCTTTGCATTCACAAGCTGTTGCCAGGCACTTCCATGGGTTCTTAGGGGAACAATTGCTGCAGCGTGGGCAGTCCAATAGGGAGACTGCCCCGAGAATAGGTGGACTTCATCGCATGGTGGGGACTTGACAGCAGCTGTCAGGATGCCACCAGGAGGGCCTCAGTCAGACCTGCTGGCTTGTGCCTGGTCAGGTGCCCACATAACCGAGGCTGGCAGAGAAGTCTGGGAAACTCCAGACTTGAGACAGTCAGAGCACCAGCTTTAAACGAAGTCCAGGTCACATCAGAGGTTCACAGTCCAAATCTCGTCCCTGAGGCTCACGTAAAACACTAGCAACAACAAAAATTAACTCTGATGCCTCCACTGGAACGTGAGTCAGGAGCCCAGCAAGACACACAAATAGATCAGGAGAAATGGGAGCATGACTTGATATAATGTTGCCTTCTCAGGAGAATAGACAGGGCTAACGGGATTTCGCAACCTAAAAAATTTGCAAATGAAGAGAGAGGTGCCCATAATCCTAGCAGTCTGGAAGGTCGAGGAGGGGAGATCATTTGAGGTCAGGAGTTTGAGACCAGCCTGACCAATATGGTGAATCTCCATCTCTACTAAAAAACACAAAAAAATTAGCCAGGCGGGGTGGCACGTGCCTCCCCAGCTACTCGGGAGGCTGAGGCGGGAGAATCGCCTGAACCCAGGAGGCAGAGATTGCAGTGAGCCAAGGTCACACCACTGCACTCCAGCCTGGGACACAGAACGAGACTCTGTCTCAAACAAAAGAAAGAAAAAAAGAAACAACTGAAGGAACAAATTCCTAACGGCAGCCAGGCTCCAATTTCCTTGGCTTTGACAACTGTGGTGACTCCCGCTTTGGCCCAGTACGTGCAGGGGCACTGGGACCGTGTCTCTGGGGCCCTGTCCCTGCCCCACCGCACTCGGCTAGGCTGCAGACTAGATTAGCCCTCCAGCAACGTGTCCCACGCCCCGTCCCACAAATCCTGTGCTCCCGCTCCTCTTGGAGCACAGGATGTTGATGCCTTCACCTTGAAAAATCCCTCTGAAGATACAGACTCAATGTCCCCTGCTCTGCTCTGTGAAGGCTTCTCTGTCCCCTGACCTCACTTCCCAAATAACCGTGCCACGTGAGCCACCAGTCACTCTGGGCCAAAGCCTGCCCCGGTTCCTGGCACATTTACTGCATGCTTCCTTTCCAGCTTCTCAGATCTAGGCCATGAAGGCTGGGGGCAGGGGTCTTCTCGTTCTCGGGGCCTGGCACACAGGAAGCCCTCCATCACTAGGGTGGTATGGCAGGTTCCTAGTGTCTGAGGATGGACTGAGATGGCCTCGCTTGCTCAATGGCTCATTCAGGCTTGCGGCTGGCTTGGAAAGGATACTCGGCTTGTGTCCTCCTGCACCTGCCCACACACAGGGCTCTGATTCGTGCTTTCCGTGGTTCTTTGCTGGCCGGTGGGCACCACCACAGCTTCGTCCCTGCTGTACTGTGTATCCTTCCCTGCTCATGGTTCTGAACAAAGCAGCTCACCCATCCCAATTTCTAGAGCCCACCCCACCCCCAACCCGCATGGAGCCTCTATCGTGCAATAAGGGAGGTGGGGACCTGGCAAGTCATCCAGAACAGCCATTTGAAGAGCAGAGGCCAAAATCAGACTCGGGCAAGTTGTTCCTGAACCCAGATCAACAGCACCATTAAGGGGAGCAAAAAACCAGACCGGGCCAATACCCCAGCCCAGAAGATCCTGACTCCTGCCGCCCACAGACAGGTGCACGAGCAGCTTTGCTGAGGACTCCTTTCCATCCCAAACCCCTGACCTTGGAGGAGCCCCCGGGGTCCGCCAGGGGCCTCTGCCCTCATGGCTGGATCCGGACACTCCTGGGATGCCGCGGCTTCTGTACTTGCTGTATCAGCCTCACATCACGGGAGGGTCTCTCTACTCAACTTCTGAATCGAGGTGCATAAGCAGGGTGGGAGCCTACAGCAGCCCCGCAGCAGCCTGCAGAGAGCCAAGCACCTCCCACACGGCACAGCGCAGAAGGCCCCTGGCGTCGCTGGGGAAGGCCCCGATTTAAAAAGACTGGGCCCTGGAGTCATGCACACCCTCTCCCAGGTATCCCTGTGCAGAAAACAGCGTCCATAGGGGAGAAAGAGGCCAGGCTGGTGTCAAAGAGCATCAATGGCATAGTCACCGCCCCTCCTCCTTCCTTCCTTCCTCCTGGAATCCCACAAAGAAGCCCCCCTGCTGGGAGCTTGGCGGTCCAGGGACCAGAGCAGCCACTGCCTACTTGGTGTGAGTCATGAATGCCCTTCACAAGGCGATCAGATTCCTTCCTGTCCAGTGAAGGCCAGGAGCCATGGTTCCCACCCACTGATCCCACTAACACAGAGACCAGGGGCTGGAGCCAGACTGTGCCTGCTCCATCACCTCCTCACAAATGACGACAACTAAGGATAAGAAGAGCAGCAAACACTGACCCCCCACCAGTGAGAGCATACGTCACTCCACCCTGGAGGCTCCATGGCCCCCCCACCCCAATTTAAAGGTGAGGAGGCCAGGCATAGTGGCTCATGCCTATAATCCCAGCACTTCGGGAGGCTGAGGCAAGTGGATCATCTGAGATCAGGAGTTCAAGACCAGCCAGGCCAAAATGGTGAAACCCCATCTCTACTAAACATACAAAAATTAGCTGGGCATAGTGGTGGGCATCTCAGCTACTTGGGAGGCTGAGGCAGGAGAATCGATTGAACCTGGGAGGTGGAAGTTGCAGTGAATTGAGATTGTGCCGCTGCACTCCAGCCTGGGCAACAGAGTGAGACTGTCTCAAAAATAATAATAAATAAAGGTGAAGAAACACATTTGGATTAGTTGGACGGTAACTCGCCCGGGTCACACTAAGTGGTGTGGGGGTGACAAAGACTCTCCTTGACTGAACCCATGTGGTCCCTCCGGCTCTTTATTCTGGTTAGATCCCATCCCTGGGTATGTTCTCAAGAGCCCAATTTTTGCAAGAATCCTGCTAAGTCAGTTTCGCCAGAGCCCCCCACACTTCCTATCTGATCAAATTCCTCACCCCATGCCATCTCCAGGGCATATCTATCCCTCTGGCCTGTCTTCAGCGAGATTCCTGTCAGGTTGGTTTCACCAGAATCCCTCTTCCCCTCGAGCGTGCTTCTTCGTGATTTTCCATCCATCAACCCTACCCTGCCTCTCGGCTGTAAGTTCCCGCTAGTCCTTGTGAATCCGGCACTGCGCCCCTTTCTAGGCTCAGGTCTTTCCCCCATCACAATAGCTAAAATAAAATCTGCTTTTACCACTTTAACTGCTGTCCAGCTTGGGTTTTTCTTTGATACTTACTGCTCTCCTCTTCCCTAGGATGGGGTGGGGTGATGAGCCAGCACCCCCAGACTCAGAGGAAAGCACAGGTCATGTGCATAAATACTTCAGGAGCATTGCAGAAAAGGGTTTCAAAAAAGGGCCTAACGTGGTAACACAGGAAGAGGCATATCTCAGCTCTTTTCTCTTTTTCACTGAGACCACCAATTACTCAGCAACAGGACTCAGAGGCCCTGGTTCAAACAGAGACACTCCCAGGACTCCAGTGGTTGAAGATTTGGATGAGTTGAGTCAATGGTTGGCAGAATCTAAACCTCCCTTTACCTGGCTTGATGAGCTGGAATAAGGGGACCGGCACCCAGGCTGTGACTGTTCCTGGGCCGAGCAGTGAGGCTGTGCCAGATGCAGGCTGGACTGTGGGGGAGGAATGCTGTAGGCTGGGGGTGGGGGGAGCAGATGGAAAACATGGAGAGGGAGAGGGAAGGGGGAGCGACCGAGTACTGCTGGCTTTGCAGTCTGCTCCCTCTGCCTCCCTGAATGCCTGGGAACCCTGATTCTGAGCAGGTTAAAGAAGTGTCTCCTGAGTGTCAAATGAGCTCTCTCAAAGATCTGCTGCAAGGACCAAATTAGAAAGCACACGTGGCCAGGCGCAGTGGCTCAGGCCTGCATCCCAGTGCTTTGGGAGGCCGAGGCTTGAGCCCGGGAGGAGGAGGCTGCAGTGAGCTGAGATCATGTCACCACACTGTGGGCTGGACAAGAACAAAACTCTATCTCAAAAAAAAAAAAAAAAAATTAGCCAGGCATGGATGGCGGGGCATGTCTGTAATCCCAACAACTTGGGAGGCTAGGGCAGGAGGATCGCTTGAGCTAAGGAGTTTGAGGTTGCAGTGAGCTATTATCCTGCCACTGCACTCCAGCCTGGGGGACAGAGCCAGACACTATCTCAAGAAAACAAAAAACAACCAAAGAAAGCATGTGCAAAAAAGCCTGAGCCGTGACTGTCATCCAGACTATGACCATCACTTGACGGATGCTAAAACACTTTAGGGATCTCAAAAAAGGCCAGCGCCAAGTGCTCCCTCAAGAGCACTGTGGCCCATCTGCGTGGTACAATCTCTCACCATGAGAATCCACACAAAGGCTGGCAGGGATGTACGAGATAATGCAGTGGGACAGGGTCAGGACAGCTGAGAGCAATTTTTAGCTAATTTATTTTGTTTTAGCCAGGTCTCACTATGTTGCCCAAGCTGGTCTTGAAGACCTGGGGTCAAGCAATCCTCCTGCTTCAGCCTCCTGAGTAGCTGGATTACGGGCACGCGCAAGAGGAGGCTTTTTGCTTTTAAACCTGATTTCAGTATAGGGAGCCCCAGGAGGTCCTGAGCCACTGAATTCCCTTATATACTTCCAAGATAGAAAAACAGGCAGGAGCTGCACCTCCCAAAACGTAGCCAGCCAGGCTGGGTGGCAGGAGGGGATGAAGCCAGCACTTAGTAAAGATTAGAAGATCGGCACAGGATGGGCCAGTTTCAGCCCGGGGCACTGCCTAACCATTCTGCTTTTAGGTTCTCCTGAGGCCAGGCAGGAACTGAGGCCCCAGCTGCAAAACCAAGTTGAATGGAAATTCTTTGGGGATGAGACGACCCAACAGACATGCAGACAGAGGGCCATCCATCAAGACGCATTAAGGCCCATGCAGGCACCGGCCCAGGTCTCCCACGGTGGATGTTTCAGAGCCATAGCTGCCCACCCCACCCCACCCCGGGTGCGAGGCCACGTCAGCATCCCCAAGGGTCGCATGAAAAAGGACACCATGCATCAGGCAGGGGTGGCAGGGGTGGCAGCCTCACCTGGACCTGGCCCTTCCCCATGAGTCTGTCCGTGCTCTCGCCGTCCTCCTTGGGGATCTTCGTCTTGTTGTAACACTTTTCGTAGCACAGTATCCTCAGGGTCTGGGAGCCCTCCAGCTCAATCTCAAATTCCTGCAGCCCCGAGGGAGAAGGCGAGTCCAGTGTGAACAAACAGGTCAGCGTTATGGCCAAAGGGGCCTCTGAACCGGGGCTCTCCCTGCCACCCTGGCTGCCTCAGGGGGACCAATGCCTGCGACCCTCCTCCCGTAGTCCTGGGATGTATAGACGTGTTCCCTGTAAGCATCCCTGGCATGAGACTGTGGCCCAGCCCGCATGCTTCCAGAAGATCTGACTGGCTCTCAAACCTAATCCAAACTCCTAACACCAGCATCTCAAAGGATTATCCCCACACCACCTGTCAGAATCTCCAGGGTGCTTGTCAAAAGATATTTTTATGGGCCAGGCGTGGAGGCTTACACCTGTAATCCCAGCACTTTGGGAGGCTAAGGCAGGCAGATCACTTGAGACCAGCAATATGAGACCAACCTAGGCAACATAGTAAAACCCCGTCTCTACCCTAAAAATACAAAAATTAGTTGGGCATGGTGGTGCATGCCTGTAATCCCAGCTACTTGGGAGGCTGAGACACAAGAATTGCTTGAATCCGGGAGGCGGAGGCTGCAGGGAGCCAAGATCATGCCACTGCACTCCAGCCTGGGCAACAGCTGGAGACTCTCCCTCAAAAAGCAAGAACAACAAAAAAGATATTTCTATGGACTCTGGATGATAATGATCTGTCGATGTGGGTTCACTTTTATGGAGACTATTCTGTAAGATCTTATCATGGTGGATACACATCATTCTACATTTGTCAAAACCCATAAAATGTGTAACACCAAGAATGAACTCTACCTAATGTCAACTATGAATTCTGGGTGATAATGATGGTTCATTGTGGGCTCATCAACTGTAACGAATACCCCACTCTGGTGTGGGGCCTCCATAACTGAAGTGGGGGGCAGGGGTATACGGGAACTCTTTGTTCTTTCTGCTCCATTTTGCTGTGAACGTAAACTGCTCTTAAAAAATGAATTCTTGCCGGGCGCGGTGGCTCAAGCCTGTAATCCCAGCACTTTGGGAAGCTGAGGCGGGTGGATCACGAGGTCAAGAGATCGAGACCATCCTGGTCAACATGGTGAAACCCCGTCTCTACTAAAAATACAAAACATTAGCTGGGCATGGTGGTGCGTGCCTGTAATCCCAGCTACCCAGGAGGCTGAGACAGGAGAATTGCCTGAACCCAGGAGGCGGAGGTTGCGGTGAGCCGAGATTGCGCCATTGCACTCCAGCCTGGGTAACAAGAGCAAAATTCCATCTCAAAAAAAAAAAAAAAAAAAAAGAATTCTAAACAAAAGGAAACAAAGAGCGATCCTTGGGGATGATACGGGAGGGAGAGGCAGGGACCTGGAGGAAAAACTGCTCCCCTAGCTTAGCTTTCAAGTTGTCTGCCATGGGTGTGTGGTGTTAGCTCTCTCCTCCGTCACCCTGACGGTGCCACTGGTGAATCTGCACTTCACACCGAGGTGTGCGCGCGCATGGGTTCTTGGTGGGGAAATGGAGGAGGGTGAGGGGAGAAGAAAGCAGCAGGAATTTCTGAACCTGAATAGGGGTGTGTGTGTGTGTGTGTGTGTGTGTGTGTGCGTGCGCGCACCAGGAACATGTGAGTATCCACGAGCCCAGACCTTCACGGACAGTGAGGGTGGTGGAGGGGACCTGCTGCAATCTAACACTCACGCCTTCATGCCACCCTGGAGCTCCCATCACTGCCTGGCACCTGAACCTTTTACACACCGCCTGGCACCCCTCTCTTGTGGTCTGTGCTGGGCCATGGCCCTCCTGCTCTCTGCAAAGGCTTCTTCAATGGATCCCACGTGGCTCTTATCCCCTGCACATCATAGTTGCCGCTCAGCCCTTTCGCAGGGATGTCCAGAGCTACGACAACTAGGTAATTTTACTGAGCTCCCGCGCCCTTATACTATTCAACAACATATCTAAAATGATCAAAGAGTAGTGGATGCTGAGAAAGGAGACCTGGGTTCCAGCCTCACTGTTCACTCCACCGGCCTCATGACCCATGCAGACCAAGCAGCCTGGGGGTTCCAGGCTTCCTCCTCTGCAGGAGACAGGGTGGGAGGCAGTTCTATACAGGCCCAGCTGTCTCTACCTGCACCATCAAGAATGAGACCATCGAGGTCACAGCTGCTGCAGAAGCTGGGAAATGGTACCTCTTACGGATCTGGGGACTTAGTCAATACCGAACTCGCTGCAATCTTTCCTCAACTCCCCAACTCCGGGATGGTTGAGTCTGAAGCAGAGTTAGCCTGTCACCTGCCTCCCTTTCCCGGGACAACAGACACGCCTGGCAGTGCCAAATGGCTAAGTGACTCACGCAGCAGCTCTCAAAGGTGGAGGAAGGCACAGTGACACATAATATAAATCCAACACCCCGAGACAAGCAAGCAAGACCCTGCAGTATCTGTCCCAGCCCTACCAGCAGAGCCCCAGGCTTCCGGAAGCCAAGAGGGTCATGGGAGCTCATTCCAACTTCTGCGGAAAAACACTATGGAAACTACCACGTAAACACAGGCGGTAACACAGGCAGACAAAAAGCCCTTTCAAGTCTCTTTCCAAACACCTCCAGCAAAACAGGCTGCTGCTTTTGATGACGGGGGTGGGTAAGATTCTTAGGAACGGAGATAAAATCTCTTAGACACGTCACCTCCTGGCCCTGAATTCCAAGAGATTCCTGGAATTCAGTAGCATTGCCTTTGGGGGAAGCCCTCAGGGAGCCCCTGAAGGTTTAGATTCTCTCCAGTGGAAAACATCCTGTGACCGGCTGGCTGGCTGGGCCCTTGTGGAATCAGCTCCTCACCTCGTTCCAGTTTGGCTCAGCTGTGTCCCTGTAGACGCGAGTCTTTGCTTTATTCACAAAATACCCAAAGGAATCCACCTCCAGGGTGCAGTACAGATCTGCGGGAAGAAAGGGACATGCAGAAGGTGGCAGCTCTTTTCCACATCACCCACATGGTCTATAAGAGCAGGTGTTATTTGAAGAATCCGGAAAAAAATAAAAAGGTTTTAACTTTATTTTTAAAAATAAAACACCAAATGGAGTTCTGGCATGAACACCAGCACCTCATGTGACACTCCGGCCTGATCTGTAAAATTCCCCTGGGTGCAGCTGGGAAACGGGACCCCCCCCAACATTCATTCGCGCAGTCAGTCCACACACCACAGCTAAAGCCCCTACAATGAGAAGGGCTCTGCATTGGCGGGGATGGAGAGGCGTACATGCCATCGTTACACAGGGGGTGTGAGCCACAGTGACGCTACGGCAGAGGCCAGCCGTCCTGGGGGATGTGGGAAGCTCCTACAACCAGAGTAGACCCCGCTCTAGGTATTATTGGGCAAAGAGTGAAGGCAAAGGGCACCACAGGCCACTGTGGGGCACAGGAAGCAGCTCGGTGCTGGGGAAACCGTGGGGTGCAGGAAGAAGGGAGGGAGACGAGGCTGGGGGAGAGTGGGGCTGGGCTGTGGGCAGTAAGTGGCAGGGTGGGGTTTGTATTTTAGAAAAACCACCTGAGTGGCTCACGTCTGTAATCCCTGCACTTTGGGAGGCCAAGGCGGGCAGATCACCTGCGGTTGGGAGTTCGAGGCCAGTCTGACCAACAGGGAGAAACCCCATCTCTACTAAAAATATAAAATTAGCTGGGTGTGGTGGTGTGTGTCTGTAATCTCAGCTACTCAGGAGGCTGAGGCAATTGTACTCCAGCCTGGGCAGTAAGAGCAAAACTCTGTCTCAAAAAAAAAAAAAAAGAAAAGAAAAACCACCTGAGAAGGGGGATGGAGAGGCCTGGTAGTGGGGACCCTGTCTACAGTGACATCCAGACCTACAACCAGGGAGGAGGCCACAGCCAGGGCCTGGCCAGGCAGCCAGAGACAATCAAGAAGCCTCACTGACGGACAGCGGCATTTAACAGAGGGAAAGTGGATGCGGTTTCTGGTGTGGCCACAGGGGTGGATGGTGGTGCCCCTCAAAGGAACAGGACATTGGAGGAACAAGTTTGGGGGCCACGAATAATAGATTTGGTTTGGGGAAGCAAGGCTGAGTGCATGGGACATTGAAGAGACAGGAAGAAAAGTTAAGAGGGAGGCAAGGAGACAAGCCCGGGACCGCAGGGCAGTGTACGGTGTCACCCTGCACTGCTCACAGACAGGACCCGGGAGGAGAGGCAGGGATGGAGGAAGGCCCATGAGGGAAACAACAGTGTTTATGAGGCCACCAGAGACGGGGCCCAGGGGAAAGATTATGTGTGTTACAACGCTGTGGAGGTGTAATCTGCATGTCATATAATTCATTCATTCCAAGTGTAGGGTTTGAGGATTTTTAGCAAATTTAAACACGAGCGCAAACAGCACCACAATCTTTCCACCACACAGCTCTCAGCTAAAAAGTCCCCTTGGGTTCATCTGCAGTAAGTTCTTTCTCCCAACTCCATCCCTCAACAATCATTGGTAAGCTTTCTGTCTCCACATTTTGCTGTTTCTAGAAACTTTTTTTTTTTTTGAGATGGAGTCTTGCTCCATCACCCAAGCTGGAACGCAGTGGCACAATCTTGGCTCACTATAACCTCCGCCTGGTGGGTTCAAGTGATTATCCCGTTTCAGCCTCTCAAGTAGCTGGGATTACATGCGCCCACCACCTCACCTGGCTAATCTTTGTATTTTTAGTAGACACGGGATTTCACCATGTTGAGTCAGGCTGGTCTCAAACTCCTGAGCTCAAATGATCCACCTGCCTCAGCCTCCCAAAGTGCTGGGATTACAGGCAAAAGCCACCGCTCCTGGCCTCTAGAAACTTAAATAGTGCAACTGATGTTACCTAGTCTTCACTGTTCTGATGGCTCCAGCAGCTATGGGAGAACCCCACTTAGAGGGCAAGGTCTAAAAAGAGTATTGGGGGCCAGGCACAATGTCTCACGCCTGTAATCCTAGCACTTTGGGAGCCCAAGGTGGGTGGATCACAAGATCAGGAGTTCAAGACCAAGCCTGGCCAGCATAGTGAAACTCCATCTCTACTAAAGATACAAAAAATTAGCCAGGTGTGGTGGCACATGCCTGCAATCCCAGCTACTTGGCAGGTCGAGGCAGAATTGCTTGAACCTGGGAGGTGGAGGCTGCAGTGAGCCGAGATAGCACTGCTGCACTCCAGCCTGGGTGACAGGATGAGACCTCGTCTCAGAAAAAAAAAAAAGAAAAAAAGAGTTTTATTCATCCAGCTCGACAGAGCAGCCAAATCTGCTCTGCTGTGGGGTGAAGGTGTACTGCTGACTGCCCTCCTGGCTTGGACCCAAGACTCCTGGGCACTCCAGCTGCTGCCTGTCAGACTCCTTGTCAAACCCCTGCAATCACACTATCCACCTGCAAGGGTCAGCTCACCGGCTCCCAGGATCTGAGACAGGCTCGAGAGACGGCAGAGGCCACGCCGAGAAAAATAACTCCACACCCAGAAGTCACCAACCGGCACCCACGCTCCACCGTGGCCAGTGATCAAAGGTGTCCCGTGGTCATTTGAACAACTTCCCTGCTTCCCCACACCCTGGTCGATTAGTCCTTCTTGGGTGGAGAACCTGGCTCGGTCCGTGGAACCTTCCTCCCCACACCAGTACTTACTTGAACTCTGCTTAAATCCAGTGGCTGAGTGGACGATGACATTCAGAAACCCATAGAGCCCCGGAGACTCATCATCTGTGCAAGAGACCAAAGAGGTGAGTGTCTGTTGTCCCGGGAAAGGGAGGCAGGTGACAGGCTAACTCTGCTTCAGACTCAACCATCCCGGAGACACAGCGTAGCTGCCATCTGCCCAGCACAAGGCAAGCCAGTGTCACCGGCCAAAAACATAACCATCATGATTTCTGTCTTGGGGATCTCAGGGTCCTGTTGGGTTCACAACACAGGCAAACCAGGGACCCAAAGTATAATAATGTTCCAAAGACAGCAGAGGGGGTTGGGGTGATGTGGGCATGGATGCGGTGTGTGTGGACAGGTGAGCATACATGTGCTGTGTGTGTCACTGAGCATATGTGCAACAGTGAATGCAAAACTCGGCTTGACCCAAAGTGCCAACGAGCAAGTAGCTGGAGGAGGGAGGGCTGGGAGGATGGGAGTGGGACTGGATCGAGGCATGGAGCATCAGAGGAGCGTCCGCTGTCGCCTTGTTGACTAGGAACGTGATTAGCCGAGCGTCTCCTCAACCACGCAGCAGCAGCCACTCAGGGAGAAACCGCTCCTAACCCATCTCATCCACTCCTGGCAGGAGACAGGAGGCCCCAACAAGCACACCTCTTCCTTCCAAACCAAATTCCATTAGTCCCGACAAAAGTGCTAACAGGAAGTGGGGGTCAGCCCCCGGGCCAGCTGCCGGCCCTCCCTGCAGATGCCCTGTGCACAGGAGGACGGACTCACCTTCCTTGTTGATGGTCAGTGGAATGCTGTGGACCGTCTGCAGTTTGACACACGAGTTGGTCAGCATCTGCAGCTCCACGGATGTCAGGGAGAAGCTTTTGAAACCTGGGAGGTTGGAAGAGAGGTGCACCAATTGGTCAGTGCGCTCCTTGGCCCTCCGGCCCCTCCCCCTGGACCCACAGCACATCCTGGGGAAGGGTCATGGCAAGAACTAGTGCCAGGACTTGGAGGCTCAGGAGAGGGCACCTGGCTGCCAAGTGCAGTGCTGGTCCGGCAGCAGAGCAAGGTGTGGCTCTAGAAGGCCCAGGCCTGGAGGAGTCTTGATGTGAGACTCACAAACACACACATCACGCGCTGCCTATGCTCAGCCACAAGGCAGGTCTGAGAATAAGCGGCTGGTTGGGAAGCACCTCTCTGTGAGGTCTCCCCAGATAGACAGCAGCCACAGCTCTGCCCCCATTTCTCTACCAGGTGAGGAAAAGGGGCTTATTTCTGGGCATAATGCTGAATGGGAAACAGATGCTGCCACTCTAGAAATGACTGGGGCTCCCATGCTATGACAGGAAACCCGGGGCCAGGAGCACTGGCAGGGCTGCTCGGAGCTCCTCGTTGCCCCAGACCACGGGGGCAATGGGGACTGAGACGTGACTCTGCGTAAGTGAGAAGGATGCGCCTGAGGGGATGGGAGGTCAGGCCAGGTCAGAGGCGCACAGAGCCCCTGCCCAACATCCCTGTGAAAAATGATGCTTTGCAGGTAATGGCCCACAGCTGTGGGAGGACCAGGCCCCCTGAATATGGTGCTCAGCCCAGCTCCCCCTGCAAGAGGGACAGTGGCATACAGCGTGCCAGTGGGAACATCTAGGTAAGGATGGCACGTGAATCCCAAACCTCCAAGGAGGAAACTGGGTGTGCCTTCCCCCGCACCCCCAGCCTCTGCTGAACACAGGACAGAAGGAAGGAGCGCCCTGACAGAGGGAAGTGCCCAGAGAAGGAAGGGGCTGCCCCAGAGGGAGGGAGCACCCCTGTGCTGACAGCAGGCAGCTGGGCCATGTGGACAGGGCAGTGGGGCCAGCACAGTGTGGCTACCCAAGTGGGCCCAGCCAAGGGCCCCTTTAGCATCAGCACCTACTGGGTCAGGGAAGGCCTGGGGGAACACGGGGCAGATGAGGGGAAATGAGGGAGGCCAAGAAAATGGGGTGGTGGCAGGGTCCCGGAAAGGCCTAGGGGGCAGGCCAGGGGGTGGGGTGTATGTGCAGCAGGCTGGGAAAATGAATGCCCAGGGGATGGCGGCAGGATAGGTGCGGGGTGTGTCCAAGAGAAAACGCGGTGCCATTACATGGTCAGGTGCGGAGAGACAAGACGGCTGGGAGGCCTACGGGGATGGTCATCTCCAACCTGTTTTCTAAATGAGCCCTCCACCTAACGCTTCACTTGGTAAGACCCCTCAAAACAAAAACGGAGGTTTCAAACCACAGGAGCTGCCAGCCTGGCCCTGGTGTTTCGAAGCCCAGCCCTCTCAGGACAGAGAACACTCACACTTCTTCTGCTGCTCCCGGATGTTCTCCCTCCACTCTGCACGCTCATAGTCAGAGGAGATCAGGAACGTGTAACTCTAGGGTGGGCGAGAAGAACAAACCCGGTTATCTCCACCCTGGCTCTGCGAATGCCCGGCCGGCCTGGGGCACCTTGGAGCACGCAACCCAGCTGGCTGGAGCCCAGTGGCCAGGTGTGCTCACAGCCCAGCATGTCGCTTCTGGCGCTCCCTGCCCTCCTTGCCAGCTGGGTGTCACAGCACCTCTGGCACAAGCTCTCGCCCGAAATGCACGTGTCAGGGTGTGATGCCAGCAGAGGGGCACAGCTAAGGGACGTGGAGGTGACTAGGTGGGAACTGTGGAAGTGACCAGGTGGGAACTGCAGAGGTGAAGGCTGATCTAGACCTGACCTCCTACATTCAACCCACAAGCCCCACACTAGCCCAGAGACGAGGCTTCTGCAGAACCCACCAGCTGCCTCTCCTGGCCAGCCTACAAAACAAGCCATTCTGCACGTTGACAGGTGCGTGTCATGCCCCTGGAAGGAGAGGTCCAGGCTACAGACGGCACCAGGAGCCAGACTGAGGACAGAAGGTACATCTCTGGCCCTCAAGACCCTGGGACAGCATCCCTGTACCAAGGACCAGGTCTGCACAAACCTGCTATACGCCCCTGTCCTATACCCTCCTTGGATACCCAGCCCACTCCCACCTGTGGGAGCTGAGCCAGCTGCCACTCAACCTGAGGGCTATGGCCCCGAACCCCAGAAAAAGGAACGAGTGTGTTTGCAGGCACCATGCTGGACAAGCATCTCGGCGCGGGGTGCATCCCGGTGAAAACGCGCTGCTCTGAGACAGTCAAGAGCCCATCCCAGGCCAGAAGAGCAGGAGGGGCCGGCGGGGCGGGGCTCACCTTGCCATTACGGCTGTGCACCCTGAAGGCCATGCTGGGAGACATGAGCAGCAGCAGCGACTCCTGCTCTGACAGCTTCTTCTTCAGCCTCTCCGTGGCCTTGCTGCCTTTGTTCGCCCTCTGCGGGGAGATACCATAACCTCACCTTCACATTCCAGCACCCCATACAACTCACTCCCGCTCCGTCCACCCCCACCGTCCACCCCCACCGCCAGCCATGTTCAGCCTGCAGAGGGCGAGAATCCCGTCTCCACTCAGCACAGCCCAGGGCCCCAGACTGCTGCTGGTGGCGGCCTTTGGAGGACAGAACAGCCTTGTTACAGGGTCAAGGCACGGCACACGCCGCGGGACATGCTTGGAACCTTTCCTGGAGGAACGAGGTCTCTTCTCTCATGAAGGTGGAGAGATGAGACTTACAAACAACCCTGCCTTTCATTTTCTCCCCAATTCAGACAATGTCCAGGGGGCTGTTGCGACCTAGAAGGTCCCTCACCCGCTTCCTAATCCAGTTCGATTTCCACATTGGGCCCACTGGGCCTATTTGTGGAGGTCCCAGCAGAAGGGTGGACGACTCTCAACAGAACCTGGACAGGTGAGCCCTTCCTATGCTGAGCTGTGTGGATCCCTCTAGAAGCCACTATCCCTGGGGAGAACATGTGCTGCCTGTCGCCAGATAGGGCCCCATCCCATGCCCCAAAGAGCTGAACATGGAGAGTGCAACGGTTACACTCAACAGGCCTCAGCTGCCCTCAGGGCACGGCACTGGCTCCTACTCTGCATGGGGACAGCCTACCATGGAGGTCACGGTCCCATAAGGACGAACAGGACAATGTTCACCCCAGTCCTGAAGCTCCCCTATGCTCCTAAGTGTGCTGGGTTTGGGTGCAGCAGGCTGGGCGGCTGAAAAGGGCTAAGGACTCCTGTCCCACTGTGTCCACCCTACCTGGGCGTCCCTGGGCCCAGGCCCAACCTTTTTGCCACCCACCTCCTCTGGCCTAGCTAACCAGATTGAGGGGCTTGTCCTCACCATTTTTACAGTCTTCAAACATCTCTGGAGAAAACTAAGTGCCTGCAGTCCCAAACACCTGGAGGGGTGGCAGCCCCACCTGGGCCTGGTCCCCCCTCAGGGTAGCTGAACAGGGGACAGCCGGCCCCTCCCCTCGGCCCCGCATCCTGAACCATTCCAAGCCCTCCAGCATCTGGCCGTGACTTCCTCCGGTGACCTGGCACTTCACCCGCAAAATGGAACCACACAGCAAAGGACGCTGCCTGGGCATCAACCCAGTAGCCTCTCTCCTGCCTGGCTGACAGCTCCTGCATTCCTGCTGCTTCCTTAAAAGGACCATCCAGGCATTTGCCTGTGAACTTAAAGTGTCCACACCCTGTTCCCTTAGAAATACTGTTAGCTGTCATGCGTGCTGTCTCTATCTGACTCTTCACTTGTGCCTCGTGTGACCCAGGGACAGAGGACTGCCGTCCCTCCTCATGGCACCTCCTTGTCCCAAACCTCTAGGTAAAAAATCTTGGAACTAGTTTCCCATGGTGGTGGTGTGTTTCCGAAAAGCTAGGCGGCGTTTTCCTAGGTCAGGTTTTCCCAGGGATGCCGGCGAAAACAGAAGATCAGGCTCCCAGTGCCACAGCAATAGCCAGGCAGGCATAAACTGGACACAGTTTAAACTTGCCAGTGTAAACAAGATTCCCTCGTGAGGGACCCCTGGTCACAGATGAGATACCTAAGCACAAGGCCGGCCACCAGGTATGAGAAGTATCCCGTGAAAGGCACACTGTGGAGACCACGACCAGTGCCCTTCGTTCTTCTGGAAGGCTGGGTTGGCAGCCCCTCTGGTATGGTGCTCTGCATTACGCTGGGGGTTCTCAGAACAATCGGGCACCTCGCTGTGCCCAGATGCCCAGCCCTCCAAGACCTGAGAGCTCATATATGTCCCAGAGACCAGACCTGGGGCTCAGAGGCCTGACAGAGAGAGCGCCTGCTGGCCGTGTGTGGGGGCTGCTGCCCAATAAGGCCACACGGAGCCCAGCCTTTGCTTCCTTCACCTGCCCCCCGCCACGCACCTTCTCTCTCTGAATGTCACTCTTGATCTGGGAGATCTTGATCTTCAGAGCGTCCAGCTCCTCGTCCGGCACCAGGGGAATGTTGGGCACTGCCTCCGATTCGTCCACCATCTGGAAGCTGAGATCCGTGAGCGGAATGTACCATTTGCAGTCGTACTGCTGGGTTTTGCTGGGGGTGGGGAGAGAAGAACACTGACATGCACCAACTACCTTCCACGGCTGATGTCACTGCTGTCAAGAACCCAAGAACCGTGTTCCTGACCACACATGGTTTACCCGACCTAAACCCAGCACGTGTTCCATGTAACCGACTGGGATGAAGCCACTGGCAGGTGCTAGTGGCCCCAGCCTCAGCCTCAGTGATTCCTGGGAACAGACACTCTGAACACGTGACCCCAGGCCCCAGGCATCTCAGGAGTCTAGATGCATCTTATCCTATGCTGATCCTAAGGTGGAGGGCTCATGTGGGAGCACGTCAAGGCTGCATGATGACAGAACAGGACTGAAGTCCACCCCCAGGGCTGTAAGAGTTTCAACGACTGTAGATAAAGCTGGCGTCATCCCCTTGCCTGACAGACGGGGGAACTAAAGCTCTCCTCTGAGTTGACTGATTAAACCCACTCGGCAGGGCAGGGTGTGGGAAGAGCCTGTGCTGGTCTTCCCAGTGTGGCCTTCTTTGCTCTATTCCAACCTGGTGCAACCTGGGTGAACCCAATCCCTGGGAGGAGGAGGGGAGTGTGCGCAGGGCTATGCTGAGAATAACTCAGAAACCACCACCCAGCACTGCCTGCAGCCCTGACCTCAAATGGTCCTGAGGTGGCCTTTCTGTAATGGTCCTGGAAGTCATGGTTGGGTTTATCCCTCGCTACAGGAGTCAAAGCTGGTCCCCAGGATGCACCATGACGTCTCGGGCTAGTAACAATCTTTAACCTGGAGCCTGGCATTGTGCCCAAGTAGCAACGGAATGTAAAAAGAGCACCTAGCTACATCACTGCTGGCCTCCGCCAGGATGGACCCTCCCCGCCCGGGAGCATCGGCACAGACAGGGTCGCCGCCGGGACGGGACCACATCGCTACTCACCCTCCGCTCTGCTTCTTGAGCTTGGTGCAGAGCAGCAGGTCGGTGAAGAGGAAGACGTGGCGCAGCTTGCGGGCCCCCTCCACCAGCTCCACCATGAAGCTGTCCTTCAGCAGCTGCCGGTGCTGCAGGCACAGGGAAGGCTGGGGTCAGGGCCAGCCTGGGGTGATGTGTGGGGTGTGCTCGGCCCTCCCAGCCCAGCAGGAGCAGGCTGACCCAGAGATGTTCTCTCTGGGAAGATTTCACTCCTTCCACATCTGCCCCTCACACTCACTTTCCAGATGTTTTGTTCATCTCACAGTCCTGCTGACAGATCAGGGCTTATGTGTAACTTCTCAGTTCAACAAATTTCCCAGTCCCTCCTGTGTGCTCAGCCTTTGGAAGAGGGTGGGAGGATGGGGGAGTGGGGAGGTAACGGCTGTGGGTCTGGAGGGTACACAGCCAAGCAAACGGTCTGCTGTGAAGACAGGTGATGGGAGGACCCGCTTTAAACAGGGCAGCCAGTGCCTCTCTGGGGTGGCAGGTGGAGATCCAGAACTGGCAAGAAGCAAGCTGTGCCAGGAGCAGGGACCATGGTCAGGCACAGGTCCTGTGGTGGGAAGAGCTTGGTGCTGGAGGTTCAGTGTGGTCTGTGGGTAGAGATGCATCCAGTGCACTCTGGAAGTGGCAGCTCTCGAGGTCATGGCAAAGGGTCGGGCCTGGTTCTGAGGGCAGCAGCAACCCGGGGCCCCATGGCTGGAACTCCCAGTCCTCCCAACTAGACAGGATTGGCAGGGTCCCCTGTGTGCAGGGGCTACACCTCTGACACCTGCTTGGACACCGGAAGCCCGAGAGCAGGGTTAAAGTGGAGCGCAGGGTGGGGCAAAGGCTCCTAATAAGCCACGCGCCTTTCTGCCTCTTGGTCTGTATCTGAAAGGCAAGGGTTGGTCCTTCTTGCTCAAGAGGCTGTTGAATGGGCATGTCTAGGTAAGTCACCCCTGCCTGGCACCTCACAGGGTTGGGCACTGTGTGGAGGGCATGGGGACAAGATGAGAGGCTGTCGCAGAAGCCTTCCCCATGCCGGAACCAGAGCGCTGCATGAGGACATCACCTGAATTATTTGATCCAATCCCTACAACAGCCTGGAGGCAGGTCCTTAGTGAGAAAACTGAGCTTCAGCGAGGCCCACACTCTGCCCCAGGCAGCAGAGATCAAGAGGCAACATTCACAGATCTCTACGCTCAGGAGCCCACAGCCTCATGGGAGAAAGACCAAGTGTTTAGGGGGCACCCAGCTCCCCTGGTCTCAGGGAAGGCTCACAGGGAGGATGACACCCACCCTGTGCTGAGAGCCAGAGGGTCTGCAGGGGAGTCACCTACAACAGAGGGTGTGAAAATTCAGTGTCTCCCCACAGGAGCTGCACCTGTCCCCATCTCGCGAAGTGATGAGGTCCTGTGCTCTGGGTGAGCCAGGCTGGTTCTGGGGCCAGACCAGGCGCCTCGTCCTGCTGTCACCTGCAGCCTGAGGTTCTTCTCAGGGAGCCCCCGTCTCTCTGAACTCTCCCGCACTCTGGGGCCGGAGGCAGCAGAGCTCCCCATTAGCATGTACAGCCTGGGCCAGGCCTCCGACACTCTCAGGGGTGGAGGCTGCATGTCACCATCATAAGCAGCTTGGCTCACGACAGCCAGCCGGCTCTGGTGAGGGGGAACGATGACTTATGCAGGGGCCGCTGGTGCCCGTAAGTGGAAGGCTAGGAAGGTTGCCGGCGTGCCAAGGCCGTGACTCACAGGCACTCACCCACACCTCGCCTGCCGAGGGCAGACAGCTGCCTGGTGACGGCACCCACAGGAAGCAAGAAACAGCATGTGCGCCTGGAGAAACGTCAGGCAGAGCTGGAGCGCTGAAGCTGGGCAATCCCCACTGCTGGGTCCGCAGCGGGGACCAGGTCTGGGTAGGATCCTAGGACACTGAGGTCCTTAGGGAAGGACTGCAGCATGTCTGCTTGGCAGGGACACAAGAAAGGGCCTCCCTGCCAAGGAGGAGGGGTCTCAGGCACCTTCCCTGTGGGGCACTGATGGGGCTGGACGGCCAGCAGCCTCCTCCATACAAAGGCGCTGAGCTTCTCGCCATCACCAGCAGAGGGCAACCCATGCTCAGCTCAGAAGCTGCAGACCCGGCCCACTCTGCCTGTGCCAGAAATGCTGCTGCCTCTCCAGCAGAGGCTCCCCACAGCCCACCTCAGGGGCACCCTCGGCCTTCAGCAAAGCCACTGACTGTCACACTGGATGCCTGTGGCACCCACATGCCGGCCTGCCACACTGAGATGACCCGTGACCCCTCTGGGGTGTGGACTGCAGGCCCGGGAGGCTTGGACAGTGGACTCAGATGACTGGGCTACTCTTTCGATGCCACCACAGCCTCCAAACCCCGACCCACCCGTGCAGCTCTCATCTGAGAGAAGCCCTAATCCACAGGCACCCCAGCATGTCACAGCATCTCAGGCCCTGGTCTGCAGTCCCCATCACCCAGCTCCTGCCCTCCCAGCCCACACAGCACCAGCACGGAGCTGGGAGGCCATGTGGCGTAGGTCACTGCCTGCCCAGGAGACGTCCCTCTCAGAAGTGCTCAGCAGCCTGGTCCCCGGCCCAGAGTACAGGATGCTCAGCCTTGAAATCGGCCCAGGTTTCCCCGCACAGTCCACCGGAGTCACATCCTCCAGGGCACACGGCAAGGGTGGGCTGGGGCCACAGTCCTGACTGCATCCCAAAGCCAGCCTAAGGCCACGTGGCTGGAAACCACCGTCCCTACGGCTCAGTGTCTCTCCAGGGCAAACACCCCCAGCTGGAGCAAGGGGACGGAGAGGGCCGGGGCCTCACTGGGACCTGGTACGGCACCATGGTTTGGAGAGCTGGCTTGCCGGGCTGTGGGAGCCTGTGTGAAAAGGGCGCATCGGAATATCCCATGTGTTCTGCGTCCGCGTCTGTGTCCCTGTGTGCGTCTCCACGTCTCCGGGTGTATTCACTCTCGTGTGAGTGCCCAAGTGTGTCCTTGTGCGTGGAACCCCACACGGGCCTGTGGCCTAGGGAGGTGTGTGTGCCCGCATGTGTCACTGTGTGCGTCTCCATGTTTGTGTGTTCCTGTGAGAGGGCATGTCCCTGTGTGCCAGGCCCGTGTGTCCTGGTGCAAGTAACCACGTGTGAGTGTCGTCCCCATGTGTGCTGCAGGGCAGGGCAGTGGGAGAGCAGGCCCCCACTGGCAGGGCAACACTTCCTTTCGGGAGCCCTCCCCCCACATCCCAGGTGGGTAACATCAGCTGGAAGAAATGCCAACTGCCTTCTTGAACGACTGAAATCATCATCCCCCCCAGGACCCCCCAGAAAGCAAGGGCAGCCTGCACCTTCACCATCCCAAGCCCATCCTTCTTCTGAGCCCACCGTTCTTCTCTGTGACCATGATGGTGGCTACACTCCTCCATTTCTTGGAGCCTCTGTTTCCTTAAACATGATGGGGTGAGAAAGACTGGTCTGGTGGCATGTTCTGAGGATTAAATGAAACTGCGACCTGCAGGGCCTCACGCGGGGCTGTCGCCCTTTGCCCTGCCCTCTGCAGGTGGGAGCGTGACAGTCACAGTTTCCCATCAGTCATACCCCTCACTCCTCACGAGGACTCTACAAGGCAGGCACCACCACCTCCATTTCTACAGACAAGGAAACTGAGGCCCTGTGAGGTCACATGTGTGCCCTCTGTCTTCTGAGAAGGGGGTCGCGTCAGGCCAGTGGGCATGAGGAAGGACACCTCCTTCCTAAGGGGACGTCCCTCTGGCCAGCCGCCGCCTCCAGCTGTCGCCAGTGCAGCATCACCCGCCGCCCAGGGCACAGCCTATCAGGGCCTTCCTGGGAAGGCCAGTCTGGAAGAAGCACACTGTTAGGGCTGAAACTTTCTGCCCCCCTGCCCCAAAATTCACAGATACCCTAACTCCTGCAGGATGGTATCTGGAGGTGGGGACTTTGAGAGGTAAGGAGGTGCAGATGAGGTCATGAGGGTGGAACCCATGTGACGGGATTAGAAGAGGAAGAAAGAGAGGCCCTTTTCTCTCCATGTCTACTCCCAGGCAGGCCACGTGAGGGCACAGTGGGAGGGCGGCCGTGCTTCTCACTGTCCTCATCAGAATCTGACCATGCTGGCACCCTGGCCCTGGATCTCCAGCCTCCAGAACTGTGAGAGGTAAAGGTCTGTGTGTGGGCCTCCCAGAAGTCCGTACCTAACAAAGCAGCTCAAACCGACTACAACATGCCCCAGGAACCAGAGACCACGGTTCCACGGCGATGCTGGAACACTGCCCCAGGTACAAGAACTGCAGTTTGATCATCAACAAATCAGCAATGCCTGGACTGGAGGTGCCAGGAAAAGTTGCCAAAGAACCCCACGTAGCAGCTACGGAAGTGGAGACAGAACAGAGCCCAGGTGAAAACCAAGGGGGAGCTGTCAGCTGCTGGCTGGTGGGGAGCCCTGGAGGCCGGTGACCTCGACCCTCGCTACCGTGCCCCAAGAGCAAAGCGTGTACCCCTGAGACCTGGCTGACACTGCCCGTCAGTGGCCCTGTCGACGCAGGGATGTGGCAGGCTCCAGTGGTTCAGCAGTGGGGCCAGGAGCAATGAGGGTCGCCAGGCAGCTCAACACCCACTGCAGCCGAGAATGAGGCCAAGGGTCCTGCTTGCCCTTCCCTCCCTCTCACCTGCTCTCAACCTGCCCTCCTTGCAGAGCAAATCTCTACTCTCTGGTCCGCAAGAAAGCCTCCCATGGCCAAGCTGGCCCAGAGTTTCCTATGTCCCAACAGACACTGTGCCAGGAGGAGGGTAGGGCGGGGCCTGGGAAGAACAATGCTGGCTGAGAGCCACAGTCAGGGTGGCTGCTGGCAGCTAATGTTTGCTGAGCTCTTTCTGGGTGCCAAGAAGGTGTGAAAAGAGCGTGACGTAAAACACCTCCTCTCACTCCACAGAACCCTCCCTGCAGCAGGCTCCGGCTCTACCACTTCCTGGAAAAGGAACAGCTCAGAGGTAAGCAGCATGCCCACACTCCAGGAAGGAATTAGAACTTGGCCCAGACAAGCTGAGAACCCAAGCTTTGTTTGCAAATGTTTATGAAGGGCCCAGGAAGGCCTAGCCCTCGACGTGGGCACTAGCCTTGCCCCTGCAGCTTCTGTCTGGTGTCCAGTGAAGCTGAGAACCCCACCCATCCTGTCTTCACCCCTGGGCTGGGTACCTTCCTCTCCACAGCACCCCTTGCAAACTATGCCAACAGGGTCTGGCCTCTCCAACTGTTCTCCAGCTGTTTATTTTTTTATTTTTTGAGACGGAGTTTCACTCTGTTGCCCTGGCTGGAGTGCAGAGTACAATGGCAAGATCTCCGCTCACTGCAACCTCTGCCTCCCAGGTTCAAGCAATTCTCCTGCCTCAGCCTCCCAAGTAGCTGGGATTACAGGCACGTGCCACCGTGACAGGCTAATTTTTGTATTTTTAGTGGACACGCGGTTTCACCATGTTGGCCAGGCTGGTCTCAAACTCCTGACCTCAACTGATCCACCTGCCTTGGCCTCCAAAAGTGTTGGGATTACAGGCACCAGCCACCACGCCCAGCCTGTTCTCCAACTCACTAATCATCAACTGATTAAAGACCTTGGTTCTCCTCTGCCCGAGCCTCACCACCTCTCAGCCTCAAGCCTGCACCAGTGGGGCCTCCCTGCTCCAGAGCCTTCCTGCAGCTCCCGTTTGGACTGCTGCCTGCGTTCTTCCTACGGAGGGGCCTCTGGGATCCCAGGCAGAGAACAGGTATTGGAGGTCAGTGCCTGGCTGGCTCTTGGGAAACAAAACATCCCAACTGGATCATCCACTATGCTTCCGAGCCTGAGCCGAGGGGGTGCTGAGCAGCGCATGGTGCAAGGCTCCAAGGAGACGGACAGGCAACCATGTGGGGAGTCAGCCAGCAGCGAGGATTGGTGATCTAACTGTGAAGTTAATTCATCTAAACAAAGGAACGCCAGCTACCAGCCCTCAGAACCCAGGCCTGGAAAGAAACGGTGCCTGCAGGATCCTTTAATCCAGTTATTTTGGGGAGGCTGAGGAGGGCGTTCTCCTGGGCAGCACCTGCGGCTCATGGCCCCCAGATGTGCTTGGGCCAGGACAGTGGGAAGACGGGGCACCTGCCGGCCACCATTGACCATCAGAGGACCACCAGGAATGCAGCCCAAAGTCACTCTTCCCCAAAGAACACAGCCCTGGAGCCGTGGGATGCAGCTGAAAAGGGTGATGAGATTACAGGAGCCACAGTGGGGGGCTGGGGCAGCTGACCCTGAACAGGGCTCACACCTGTGCCTCTCCTTGATGTCAGACTTGCCCAGGCTGAGCAGTAGCAATGGGCCACCTCCCTGGAGACCCAGCAGTGACCCAGGCCGACAGAGGCAGCTTTCCCCTTGACACCAAATGCCAGGGAAGCCAGAAACAGCTCCACCCCCTTGACATACTCCTAGCAGGAGCGGCAGGGGATGGAGTGGTGTGCAGAGGTGAAAGGGACATCTCCTCCTCCTTGTGACTCTTCCTGCCTCCAGGTATTGCAGGGACAAGAGGAGGGGTGGACGTGTCCTATCGGCTCACAAAGGAGGAAGGGAACCGAAGAGTAACACACCCAAGGTGCACACAGGGGACCCCTGGCCTCACCTGCATCCTGGCTTAGCTACTTAGTGGCTGTGTGACTGAGGGAAGACACTCAACCTGAGTCGCAGTTTCCTCATCTGTAAATGGGAGATCGCCTCTGACCCCACAGAGCTGTCATGAGGCAGTTTCTTTCTCCCTTTGGGAACCTGACACTCCGTGTCATGTACCAAACTGAGAGATGCGCAGAAGAGAAAAGCTCAGGCCCTGCCCTGGCTGCAAACTCTGAGAGGAAGCAGCCTGCAGCTCCTGCCCTCTTTCCTGGCTGGTGACGTCAGGGGAGCTCTCCTGTCACCTCTGACACATGGCGACATGCAGGCACGTCACCACCCCTTACTTCCATAAAGTCCCTCGAAGGCTGCGCAACCTGTTCAGTCTCAACATCCAGGGGAGGGGCCATGGACTACGCATCATTGCCCTCAGAGCAGGGACACTCAGGGAAGCAAAAGGGTGTCCCCAAATCAGTACACTGGTAAGCAGTAAGGGAGAGCAGAACCTGGCAGGGCTTTGTCCATCTGGCATCCTTCTTTCTGCATAAAGGACTGCAAACTTGCTGGGCAGTGCCAGGGGATACTGAGGAGGACATCCAGGCTTGGAGTGGCCAGCTGATTCGCAGCATCTGCCTCAGGAACGGCAGGGGCGGGGCACAGCACGGTATCTGTCTATCATCCTGGCTTAGCCACCATCAAGCCACCTCCCTTGACGGGCCTCAGACAGAAAGCCCTGAACAAGGGGGTGCCGGTCAGACTCGCAGTGCCGTTTCCTAGCGTCATTAGTCCTCCACCTTGCTTTGCAGTTGAGGCACCCAGGTGACCCCTCCTCAATGAGCAAATGCCCCTCCACCAGGGCGAGGCGCTGGCGAGGGTGCAGACGCAGGCCCCTCCCTGTGTGAGGCTCCCAGCCCTTCTTAAATTACACTTCCTCCTCGGTGGTCCCGAGACCTGGCCTGAGTCATCATGGAAGGAGGCCGCAATGGGGACCGATGCAGGAACGAGGGCCTGACTGCCAACTTCTAGGCAACATCTCCATTTTCCTCAATTCCCCAAGGCAGTGGATTCCAATGATCTGAGTGGTGAGAAGGTCCTTCCTTCTCTCCAGCAACGATAAATGGCAGCTGGAGACACAGGGAGCAGACTCGGCACAGGAGAAGCCATGGGAAAAAGGACCCCACACTCACTGCCCAGGAGGTCAGAGCGCTCATGGAAGAATGTCAGTAAAAGGGAAAGAGCAGGCGTCTCAGGAGGGAAGAGCAAGCCCGGCGGGAAGCCACGCGGCACACGGAGGCTTAGGAGAAGCAAATCCAACATCCACTGAGATCTGTGCGGCTGCCCACAGGTTTGTCACAGGCTTGCTCTCCTGTGGCCCTGAGCCAGGGAAGAGAACCAGGGGCAGGGCCCCGCTGATGCTTCAAGAAGCAAGATCTGATCCCCCACCTCTCCCAGGCCCCAGTCATGGGCTGATCAGCTGGGGAACACCTGCACTGCTCAGCACCTCCCCTGGAAGGCGCCACGGACCCACTTCTGCCTTCGATGAGCTCAGAGTGCCAAGGAGCCATCACGGATGGCCAGGACTGCCGCTAAATCATGTCCATTTGAGAGCCCAGGTGCCCGATGAGGTGGGGCCATGTTCCCATCCTGCTGCAAAGACGAGGAATGGGCCCAGTTGGGAGAAGCTGTAGGCCACCCAGTGGATCGGTCCTCACGACGCTGGCACGGACCCCGCATCTGCCCAGCTCTAGGGCTTGGACAAGCCTGGAGAGTGGAATGGAGAGGACAGCTCCCTCCTTCTCCGTGCCCTTCTTGGGCCAGGCCCACCAGGAGAAACTGGACCAAGCCCCTCACTAAAGGTCAAGACTCTGGGCACTCAGGGTACCATTCCCAAAGAAGTGTGTGGTAGACGAGGCTGAAAGCCATCTGCCTGATGGCTCTGGGCAGGAAAAGGAAAAAAACCCCATGTGCTGGGCAGGTCTGTCCTGGGGGTACCCTGAGGACAGGTCCTGTGTCCTTGGCACACTGCCAACCACCTGGCACAGAAACCAGAAGAAAGAGGAGGAGGTGGTTCACAGAGACAACTACAGTCGGTTCATGCCCAGCCTGTGTCCTGCCTGGGCCAGACAGTTCCTGTCACTGCATGAGACCCCTTAGGCCGTGGGTCAGCTCCCCTCGCCTCAGTGCTGCCTCTGACAAGAGCTGTTCCCACTGGACACCGGCTGCCCGGCTTGCACCCCTCAGCTGTTCTCAGTAGCTGCTGCCCGCCTGGGAAGGCACCTGCCTCGCTATGTGCCAGGCCCCACCCAGGTAGGCTCAGAGCGGAACAGACACAGGCCATGCCTGCCCATTGATGACGTGCACACAGAGTACGTCAGTGACGTAGGGAAGAAGGAGCGCTTTCCCGGAGGAAGATGTGAAGTCTCACGTCACAGACACAAACTGTGAACCCCACTTTCTTCCCCCTCTCAAATCCTTAAATCCGATCTTAACCATTTTTTAATGAAAGCACTCAGGAGGAAGGAGGAGGATTCCTGGCAGACAAAATACCACCCCCCTACTCACCTCCTTCGCACAGGTCTCCTTGGCTGGGGACCCTGAGCTGGCAAGAGTGTGGGAGATAAAAAAGGGTTCCCTGGATATAACCCACCATGACAGAGAAGGAAAGAGGTGGCTGAGTGAGGCACGGTGACGGACGCCGCCTGAAGGACATGGTGTGTGAGGAGTCACCCCTGCAACTGCACCCCGACGCCTTCCACACAAGACTGGGTGTGCTGCCAAGCTCACCAATCCCAAAAGGCAAGGTCTGCTGACGACCAGATCGAGGGTGCCCTGCCTGCCCCCAGCTCAGCAGGCTGGGCAAACCCAAGCCATCCCCCACCACACTCACCTCCCCCTTCTTCACCGTCATGGACTGCCGTCGGGGTGTGATCTCCTCGTTGATGCTGGATAGGAAGTTCTGTGAGATGCGGAGGGCGTCCTGCAGCAAGGGGTGGTCGGGGTGGCTGGTGGGAGTGTGCTTCAGCAAGTCCTGCCCGGGACGACAGACGAGTCAGACACAGAGGGGCCCTGGCACCGGCCACTGTGTGCAAAGTGCAGACACGAGGTGCAGACGGAGCCCAGAGTGCTGGCTCCCTCGGTGTCACCACTGCCTCGTGTCAGCACTGCCTCGGTGTCACCACTGCCTCGTGTCAGCACTGCCTCGTGTCAGCACTGCCTCGGTGTCACCACTGCCTCGTGTCAGCACTGCCTCGTGTCAGCACTGCTTCGGCGTCACCACTGCCTCGTGTCACCACTGCCTCGGTGTCAGCACTGCCTCGTGTCAGCACTGCCTCGGTGTCAGCACTGCCTCGTGTCACCACTGCCTCGGTGTCACCACTGCCTCGGTGTCACCACTGCCTCGTGTCAGCACTGCCTCGGTGTCACCACTGCCTCGTGTCACCACTGCCTCGGTGTCACCACTGCCTCGTGTCACCACTGTCTCGGTGTCACCGCTGCCTCGTGTCACCGCTGCCTCGGTGTCAGCGCTGCCTCAGTGTCAGCACTGCTTCGTGTCAGCACTGCCTCGGTGTCACCACTGCCTCGTGTCACCACTGCCTCGGTGTCAGCACTGCCTCGTGTCAGCACTGCCTCGGTGTCACCACTGCCTCGTGCCACCACTGCCTCGTGTCAGCACTGCCTCGGTGTCACCACTGCCTCGTGTCAGCACTGCCTCCGTGTCACCACTGCCTCGTGTCACCACTGCCTCTCTCACTTGGGCCGGCTGTGCGGGCATCTCTCACCTGGGCCGCACTTATGTGAGCAACATCCCAGAAGCAGGTTCTGGATGTGCTCCAGCAAACCCAGCCGCATGCACACGGTCAAGAGGGGCTCCTCTGTAAGGCTCTGGGGTAGGGTTTCTCGACCTCAGCACTGCTGACATTTTGCGTGGAGTAATTATTTGTTGGGGGGCAAGAGAGAGCTGTCCCTTGCATTACAGAATGTCCAACACCACCCCAGGCCTCTACCTATTAGATGTCAGCAGCACCCCCTCGGCTGCAGCTATGATGCTGCGCAACAGTGGTGCTGCGTGTACCCTACAGAGCCGTGGTGAGACGTGTGCCCTACAGAGCCCTGGTGCCGCATGTGCCCTACAGAGCCGTGGTGCCGCGTGCGTCCTACAGAGCCCTGGTGCCGCGTGCGCCCTACAGAGCCCTGGTGCCGCGTGCGCCCTACAGAGCCCCGGTGCCGCGTGTGCCCTACAGCACCCCGGTGCCGTGTGTGCTGCGTGTGCCCTAGAGGGCAGTTTTGGTCCCAGTCAGGAGGGGTGCTGTGACTCACATGGAGGACCAGCGTGCTCCTCGTCACACGGTCCACAGGCTTGTAGAGCAGAGCTGTGGAGAGAGAGGAGTGGTGAGAGAGGCCACATGTGGAGACGCACACCAGCTGACTGAACACTCAGTGCAAGGGTGACTGGGGAGGGAGCTGCCCCAGCCTCCACAGGCCCCATCTCCCCTCTGCGCAGTGACAAGGGCAAGGCTACAGCACCCACCTGGAACACTTTGAGCTTTAAGCCCTGAACATTCATTGCATGTGGAGTCCAGAGCAGCTCGTCAGACCCGGGCCTGCACGCCTGGCTCAGTGACAACAGCTAAAAGGGCTCAGCATTGCCACTCCTGGGGTCAGGGAGCCCACCCTGGTAAAGATGGGCTAGAGAAGGCCCCAACTCTGGAGGGAGACCTGCTCTCCAGCCCAGAGGGTACACTGAGAGCAGACCTCTTGGCTGCCCTTACCATCAATCCCGGGATGTTTCAGATGTCTGACTCTGAGACAGGCAGGAACCTACTCAGATGCCGAAACAACTCTTGGTTTGACAGGTTCTCTGGCGACCTGCCTGAGGACATCTGGACTCCAGAGGCACACGAGCCCCACTGCAATAGGAGCAGCCCCCTGGCCAGCCTCAGCCGCCAGTGCTTCTCTGTGACGACAGTGAGCATGGCCCATCCCAGGCATGGATGCTTAGGTGTGTTCTGAGACATGTGAGGCATGTTTCCTCACGAGACTCCTGCAGCGTTTAAGGCACACATCACTACTTTCATTTTGCAGATGGGGAAACAGGCTCCGAACACAAAGCTCTGGGGGCTATTCTTTGCAATTGTAACTATTCACAACACCCTAACAACTGAAAGAAAGAACTGACTGATAATTCCTGATACCACTTTCCCAGCAACTCTGGACTCAATCCCTGCCCAGTCACTTAGAACCTGTGCTCTGCACAGGTTACTTCATGACTAAACTTGTCATCGGCAAAAACCGAAAATAAAATCCTCTTTACAGCCGGGTGCAGTAGCTCACCCCTGTAATCCTAGCACTTTGGGAGGTCAAGGCAGGCCGATCAGTTGAGGTCAGGAGTTCAAGACCAGCCTGAACAATATAGGGAAACCCCGTCTCTATTAAAAACACAAAAATTAGCTGGGTGTGGTGGCATATGCCTGTAATCCCAGCTAGAGAGGCTGAGGCAGGAGAATCACTTGAACCCAGAGGTGGAGGTTGCAGTGAACTGAGATCGTGCCACTGCACTCCAGTCTGGGCCACAAGAGCAAAAATCCATTTCCAAAAAAAAAAAAAAAAAATCCTCCTTACAAGGCCACTGGGGACAACATGATGACATTTAAGTCAATTTAAGCAGCACCTTGTTGCTACAGTTGTTGGCAAATTGGTCCTGACCGTGTCCTTCCCTGCCCTCCCTGAGCTATTCTTTCCCCGTCCCCACTCTATTTGAAGAGTAGAACAGGGAAGGCGCCCAGGGGTGACCCAAGTGGGCACTGTGTCTGCTTTTCCACACTGCCACCTCTAAGGGCAGCAGCACCCCCACGAGGGCACAGAGAGGCCCCAGCATGCTGAACTCACTTTCCAGAGAGTTCTTGGTCGTAGGATCCTTGGCATCTTTGCTGCTTCTGGCTCTCAGGTTCTGCAGAGAGAAAAGCGCATATTCACATAGATGACAGAAGCAGCTTCGATGCAGCAGAACGTTCCACCTTTGGCAGCAATCTCGGCTTTCCCTCACTGCAATGAACCCAGGTGCATTCTGAGCTGATAATGAAATCACAGGGTGTGCAGGGACCCACGGGCAAGCTGAGCACGCAGGATGCCCTGGAGGCTGCAGTCCACCTGGGACGGGGCTTCTCAGCCAAGGACTGTTGACATTTTGGGCTGGAGATTCTCTGAGCAGCTGTCCTGTGCACCGTAGGGTGCTAAGCGCTGCCCTGGCCTCTACCTATAGGCACAGGAGTGAGCCTGCTTTCCCACTGTTGTGACAACCAAAAGCATCTCCAGGCATTGCCAAGTGTCTGTCCCCTGTGAACAAAATCATGCCTGGCTGAGATCCTCTGACACAGAGAATCCTGCCAATGGAGGCCAACAGGAGCACGCTCCTGAACACACATCACTGTTTTCTTGGGGCAATTAGATGGCATGCAGGGGGCTGGCAGTTCGGAAGAGCACTCGCCTTTGGAGACGGCCAGGGCAGGCCCACCACTGCAGACTGACACTTGGATTCCCCCTCCACCCGCCCTCTCTGGATTTGCAAGTGTACTTGCTAAAAAATGAGGTGCTAATGAGATTTCCAGGGCAAGAGCAGAGCTTGTAAGTGAAGAGCCTAGGATGTTTTGACACAAGAGCATTGAACGCATCACTGGAGAAATGCGTTATAAAAGATCCCTGTGTGCCTCACATCCTCTGCGAAGGAGCCGAGATTAATTCCCGGTACTAAGCTTCTGAACAAAGGCATAAGCAGCAGAGACGGAAGAGATTCTGAGGTTACTCTGCCAACCTCTTGTGCTGTAGAAAACATCTCAAGACCAAAAGACAAGTGTTTTCCAGCTCTCTGGGGCCAAATGCTGCCATGCGCTTTGGGACCTTTCCTGAGAGTTTAACAGCCCTTGCAGTGATTGTTCCTCTGTACATCTGACTCAGCAGTTCCCAAAGCGTGTGAGGGGGTGGGAGAGCCAAATGAAAGACTGCAAAAACCAGGTGCTGGGCTCACACGAGCCTGGGAGGCGGCCCACGTGCCTGGGAAAGTGCGATGCTTGGGAGTTATCCACAAGTTCCAGGAACACCTGCCTCAAGATAACATATGAGTTGGCCAGGCACAGTGGCTCACGCCTGTAATCCTAGCACTCTGAGGGGCCGAGGTGGGTGGATCACCTGAGGTCAGGAGCTAGGCATCATGGTGAAACCCCATCTTAAAAAAAAAAAAAAAAAAAAAGAAAAAGAAAAAGAAAAGAAAACATGTGAGTTTGGCTTAACCCTGCATCTCCCAAACCAGCCTGACTCCCAAAGCCCTTTTCATATAATTCCTATTACTTGCTGTCTGGAGAGCTGGCATTCCATGAAACCAGATCTAACTGGACGCTGCCCATCTCTCAGGACGGTCCCAGGAGAAGACGAACACTTCTCCACTTCTTCCTGTACTTGAGGGGGATCCTCGAATTCCCATGCCTGAGCACTGACCCCTCCCACCTCCATAGGGCTTGCCACTTTCTCTTCCTTGAGTTTGACTCTGCTCTCTTTGGGTGACTCCAGTTTCTCTGGATCTTTTTCGAAACATGGAGAACCAAAGTGCATGTTGCTCTGACGGTGCAAGTGCCACAAACCTTCACAGTGGGCTGGCTTGCAACTGACCCTGAGCCCCATCCCACTTCCTGCATCCCAGCCACAGCTCAGAATCCACTGGTGCGTGGCTGGTGGGACCACATGATCCCCAGGTCCCGTGGTGTCTCCTCCTTCCTCTGCAGAAACCTTGATCTTGCCCATCTAACTATAACATGCTCTTAAAAGCTCAGGTCCCTGATTTGTCAAGGTCACTTGAAATTCAGTGTCAGCATGCCAGCTGCTGGGGAGGATGGTTGCTCATTTAATGAAAGAGGAAGAGAGAACAGATTGAATGGTGCAGAGGGAGTCTGGCAGCGGGGAGGGAAGCTGGAGCCCCGGATGCATGCAGAGCCTGTTACTAGCAGCACCTGGCAGAGCGGGGTGCCCCACGGGCTCTGGAGGAGCAGGGCGGCAGGTACTATCACTACTGGAAACACCAGAGCGGGGCCCATAATGTGCCGTCCTGTGATGAACAGTATGACGGCATACAGCATCGAGAACAAAAACCCGAGGTGACAGCTGAGGGTGTGTCCCAGCAAGGGTGACTGCATTCACACCCTACTTGTAATGCCCATGTCTCTTTCTAACCCTGTGGTTATCACATGGAGGACTTTCTGCTGCATGTGAGAACAGCAGGGTTAGAAAGAGACATGGGCACTAGAAGTAGGGCATGAATGCAGAACCCCTACTTTCTGCTCAGAACCCTTGCTGGGTGGGGGAAAGCCAAGTCAGAAGGCAAAGCTACAGCGAGTTGGTGGGATCATCAAGACGCAAACGCCCGTGAAGAGGAAAATGTCGCAGAGTGGCCACCAGGCAGACACAGGGTGGGGAAGGGCAGGAAGAACCCCAGCCTGGAGAGTGCAGACCCAGGGGTGCGGCTGGGTTCTTCTGGTCCTGGCTTGGCCACCAGCCTCCTGAACTGCCCATTCATGGTCTCTGTTTCTGAATGATTCTTTCGAGGCCCAGGGTGCTAATACCGCATGGTTTGAGGTTTCAGCTTCCTGGGGCTAAATGCAGGCAGGGAGTCAGTAGCCTCTCAAACCTGGGGCCTGTGGCAGGCAGTGCAGCTCCAACCTGCTGCTTTGCTCCTCACATGGGTCTAGAGAGCACAGGTGACATGAGCCCTCGCCCCACGGCACTAGCCCCTCAATGCTTCCCGCTCTCAAGGTCTCTGACGGGCCAGAAAAGGAAGAATGGGTCACCTCTAGCCGCGCCTCCAGTGCCAGGTACAAAGTCAGCCTCAGGACTCTTGTGTGAGAGCTGTTAACGGGCAGAACTAGACACTCCTCACTGCAGACAGATGGTGAAAAGAGTGTCCCCAGAACCCGACCAACCCCCAGAATCAGGCCCTCGCTCCTGGGGAGGCAGGACGTCCTGTCAGCTGCTCCTCTTGTTAACAGCATCCCCAACATGGGGCTGATGCAGCAAACCCAATAGAATCTGGAAACAGCTGGGGTTCACGACCAGATCTTGATGTGGTGCACTCTGTTCTCCCGGGGAGGTGGAGGGTACAGGTGGGAGTCAGGGCGCACCTGGCTGAACGGCGTCAAGGCATTACCTCAGAGATTTCTGCAAACTGAGCATTGGCCTGACAGCACTTCTCGGCCATTTCCATGGCAACTCCGTAGTTGTCCACGAAGGCCCGGTACACACCCAGCTGGCTGGCCTGCAGGGAGGAAGGAAGAGAGTCGACAGGTGCTGCAGCTCCCCCGCCTTGCCTTTCCGAGGAGCGGGCTCCCTCCAACAGCTCATCAGGAACTCCAGGGGCCTCGGCTCCTCCGTACTGCTCCCTCCCACCTGCTTCCCTCCCCACGCACCCAGCACACTTCCCGCTCCCAAAATGACATGCTGAGAAGTGACTCACGACGCCAGGCAGGTAACAGTTCCCTTCCAGAGCTACTTATTCCTCCCACCCCACTCGCTGAAATGGTGCCACGAGCGGCAGCTGAAGTTCGAGGTTGTCAGTGAATCTGGACAAGAGTCTGCACGCAGCGTCTTCTCATTCTGGCTGCAGGAGTGTAGCCTGGACACGGAGGTCACCCCCTTGTCCCACCCACAGTGTCCACTCCTGTCCAGTACCTTCAGACACATAAGACACATAGAGTCCAAATGCCTCTGCAGAAGAGACCCTCTCGCTGCACAGACACAAGCCCATCCCGGGCCTGGTGAGGGTGCCCAGTGTCACGCTGCACACCTGGCAGGGGGCAGACTGACTGGCTGTAAGGTGAGAAGTGTTTTGTTTGTTCTATATTAAACTAAAGGCTATAACAGATCTCCTTACTGCACCTCCAGCTCAGACACACACTCGATTCGGCAACAACTTCCCGTGTGTGAGTACAGCAGACACAGCCATCTCTGGGCCTCACCACAGCTTTAGGGGCATCGAGGGAAAACCAGCAAACCCAGGCCTGGGGAGTGGAAGGGCAAACCCAGGCCTGGGGAGTAGAAGGGCAGACCCAAGAGACGCACTGGTCAGGGCTGGAGACTCCCCCTGCAGCTGACTGCAAACTGGAAGCCCAAGGCATTCACGGCTCCTGGTGTTTGTTTTGCGTCAAACCTAATTTTATTTCCACGTGCATTTGCATTTATATTGAATTTTACGTTTCTACAAATGACAATTCCGGATGCTGGATAAACCAGGCACCCTTGGTATTATTTGATCTTCTGGCCCTGCTCCCTACGGGGGCTGTGCGAAGGGTCTTAGAGTGTACAAGGAAAGGGTAGCAGCCAGAAGACACCCACCAGGCCCCTGCCACGCTGAGGAGACCTGGTATCCTCCAATTCTAGGTTCTTCCTTGTCAGTGCAGTGATGAGGCCCAGAGCTCTTCCTTTCCCTCCTCCCTCCTCTGCAAGTCACTGAGTATCTCCCCACCAAACTGAGGGCCTGCTTTAGGCCTTGTCACCACAGTGGCGAATAATTCAGACAAGGCACTGCCCTCTGAAGCTGGTGTTCCTGGTGTTCTAACAGGAGAGCACCTGATAAACACACGTGTGAACACACACGGGCAATGTGATGGCAGATGGTTACAACCGGGATGGGGACTGAGAGCAGTGGGGCTGCTTTGGAGAATGTGGTCAGGGCCAGGACAGCCTCTCAGAAGAGGTTACAGTTGGGCAGGATCTCGGGGGTCTTGGGAGGAGGACTCCTTTCAGGACTTCTCCTCCCTCCTGCTCCAGGAGCTCACATCTTCCAGGTGGCTTGTGAGAAGTTCTAAGGAATTCCTTTCCACATTTTTCACTAATCAAAAACACACCTCCGGATCTGATGCACTGAGAAGCACACGGCCTCGCTGCTGTGGTGCCACTGTGCAGAACATGAAGCTATGCCTGAGGAAACTGGCAAACCTGAGCGGGCCTGTGCCCTTCACAAAATGTCAAGGTCAGCGGGCACAGGAGCTCACGCCTGTATAATCCTAGCACTTTGGGGGACGCTGAGGCAGGCAGATCACTTGAGGTCAGGAGTTTGAGAGCAGCCTGGCCAACATAGTGAAACCTCATCTCTACCGAAAATACAAAAATTAGCCAGGTGTGGAGGCGTGCACCTGTAATCCCAGCTATGTGGGAGGCTGAGGCAGGAGAATTGCTTGAATCCAGGAGGCAGAGGCTGCAGTGAGCCAAGATCATGCCACTGCACTCCAGCCTGGGTGACAGAGCGAGACTCTGCCTCCAAAAAAAACAAAGTTAAGGTCACGGAAGACAAGCAAAGTCTAAGGAACTGGTACAGATTGAAGGAGATTAAAGAGAGGTGACAACCAAGTTCGTAACATGATCTGAAACCGGGACCCGAATCAGAGAATGAAAACAGCTGTGAAGAACGTGACTGTTAATTTGGAGGAAATGTATACGAACTACATATTAAGTAATAGTAGCTCATCAGTGTGAAATTTCCTGAATTTAACAAATTGTACTGTGAGTTACAGAAGAGAATGTCCTTGTTCACAGCAAATACCCAATGAAGTATTCAGAGGGGGAAAAAGTCCTGTGCTTGTGTGTATGTGTGTTCGTGTGTGCACAAAAAGACATAAAGCAAATGTGGCAGAAAGTTACAATCAGTGTTATCTGGGTGAAGGCTACACTTTGCCCCGTTCTTATAGCTCTCCTGTAAGTCTGAAATAATTAGAAAAGTAAAAATTCTGAGTTGATAAAACTGCAGCCAGAAACAAAACCCAGAGTGGGGAAGTCAGCCCGTGCAGCCCCACAGAAGGTGGCAGAAGCCGAATCTGGGTCTGGCTTTCTGAATCACTGGACGTGGATCATGAGTTCCTGGGCTCGGAGGTGGCACCGGAGCTGGGCAGGGCACTGTGAGCTCCTTCGGTCCTAAGACTTGTCCAACCAGGAAGCCTGACGGAGCAGTGCTGCACCAACCCTACTGAGCTGGTCTGCAGGAACAAGGGCAGGCACCCGGCTTATCTGTTCTTGCAGAGGCCCCAACACCCAGCCCAGGTTGGGCACACGTAAGTACCCAGCTCGTGGTTACAGAGAACAAGTTCCCACCGCAGCCCCAGCCTCTCGTCCGAGTCTTCCAGCTGCGTCATCTGACTCATGAAGGCTACATAGCTCAAGGCCTTCAGGGAAGCCAGCAGAAACTTTCCAAAGTTAAATTCCAGTGTTCATCACATATTAACATTTTTTTAAAAGTCTCTGAACAATTTCGAATATTATTTAGGAAGAGCTCTGGATGTTTTTCTTCCCCCAACACCACGATTCTTCCTTTCTCAGGAGGGCGACAGGCTAAGTTATGTCCACCACTTTTAAAACTGCTGACACACACGGGGAGAAATGGGGGGCTTCAAAGATGGAGGGGGCCGCATGCATCAAAATACAGCCTCCTGTTCTCTGGCTGTAGGGGAAACAGCCCCAAGAAGCAAGAACTGGAACAAAGTAAGTACCTTGTGTGTTTCTCAAGTCTTAGCTCTGGCCCGGAGTCTGGGGGGGGTCTGCAGCACAGGGTGGCAGAGGGAGGGGTCTGCCTACAGGAAAGCCACACCTCAGAGCAGAAAACTCAGTCCCCAGCACCAGCCAGGGAGAAGCCTGAGGACACAGCTGAGTGTCTGGGTAGTCCAGGAGTGCTGGGGACAGGGCTTTTAAGGAATCACACGCTCTTCACACTTAGAGGGGGCCTGGTCTCAGCCCACCTGCCCTTAGAGGACTTGCTTCCCTGTGGAGGAAGCCTGCTTCAGGTAAAGTGTGTGCACACAGGGGTGGTGGTGTGGGTACCTGTGGTCCCAGCTACACTGAAGGCTGAGGCTAGAGGATGGCTTCAGCCAGGCGTTCTGGGCTGTAGTACACTCCACACTAAGTTTGGCATCAATATGGTGACCTTCCAGGAGTTGGGAACCACCAGTTTGCCTAAGAAGTGAAACAGCCAAGACTGGAAACAAAGGAGGTCAAAACTCCTGTGCTGATTAGCAGTGGAATCGTGCCTGTGAATAGCTACTGCACTCCAGCCTGGACAACACAGTGAGTCCCCGTCTCTTTTTAAAAGTACCTACATAAGGCTGGGCATAGTGGCTCACATCTGTAATCCCAGCATTTTGAGAGGCTGAGGCGGGCAGATCACAAGGTCAGGAATTTGAGACCAGCCTCGCCAACATGGTGAAACCCCATCTCTACTAAAAATACAAAAATTAGTTGGGTGTGTTGGCACTCGCCTGTAATCCCAGCTACTCAGGAGGCTGAGGCAGGAGAATTGCTTGAACCCAGGAGGTGGAGATTGCAGTGAGCTGAGATCGCGCCACTACAGTCTAGCCCGGGCAACAGAGGGAGATTTCGTCTCAAAAAACAAACAAACAAACAAACAAAACCTATATAAATAATTTTTTTTTTTTTTTTTTTTTTTTTTGAGATGGAGTTTCGCTCTTGGTACCCAGGCTGGAGTGCAATGGCGCCATCTCGGCTCACTGCAACCTCCGCCTCCTGGGTTCAGGCAATTCTCCTGCCTCAGCCTCCTGAGTAGCTGGGATCACAGGCACGCGCCACCATGCCCAGCTAATGTTTTGTATTTTTAGTAGAGACGGGGTTTCACCATGTTGACCAGGATGGTCTCAATCTCTTGACCTCGTGATCCACCCGCCTCAGCCTCCCAAAGTGCTGGGATTACAGGCTTGAGCCACCGATAATTTTTTTTTTAAAAGGCTGGGCAAGGTGGCTCACACCTGTAATCTCAGCACTTTGGAAGGCTGAGGTGGGTGGATCACTTGAGGCTGGGAGTTTGAGACCAGCCTGGCCAACACAGCAAAATCCTCTCTAGTACAAATACGAAAAATTAGCTGGGCGTGGTGGTACACGCCTGTAGTGCCAGCACGGGCTCTGGGTCACTCACCAGCTTCTGGAAGAGGTCGCCCACCCGCTGCTGGTGGCTCCACTGCTGCACGCGGGGGAAGAGCCCATCATAGAACTCCTTGTGGATCTCGTAGAGCTCAGGCACTTTGAAGAAGATGGTCTCGATCTGCTGACTCGTCAGCACTGGCTGAGAGGTGGTGGCAGCAGCTTTCAAAGGCTTCATGGGCTGGAAGAGGGCACAGGTGAGAGGGGCTGCCATCTGTCAGGTGCACGGCATGACAGTGGACAGTCATGGTTACTTGACATATGCACTTTTATTTTTAAATCACATAACAAATACAATTTTAAAACCAGCTTTGTTTGGCAACTCAGTCTTCCACTGGTATCCACTCTAGGGACAGTGAGCTGCACCCAGGCTCTGACAGCTGACCTGGGACTTATGGGCAAGAGGCTCCCCAACTCTGTCACCCTGCCCCGCCCCACCCTGCTCAGCTTCCTACACCCTCCTCACCAGCAGCAGTGCCTCCAGGTGGCTCAGGTAGGTCTCCTCGCTGGCCAGAATTCCAGACAGGACCCATTTTCTCATCTCCAAGCCCTTTTCCAAGTCCAGCTCACTCTGCAGGAGAAACAGACAGAAGTCAGACTGGAAGGGTGATGCTGGCATCAGGGCCTTCTGAGAGAGGAGGGCCAGCTTGTTGACCTCTGGACAAACCCCTGCCCCCATGAAGGCTCCACATGGAATTCAAGGGAGGCAGGGGACCCTCAACACATGCTCAGCCACACGGTTGTGGTCACAGAGAGTCCCAGGGGCAGTACCTAGAGCCACCTTTAGCCTTGCCAGACCACAAAACACAAAGTTTGGTGCAGAGCAGGCTGGGCCAGGCCTCTCTCCATGCCTTCTACATGCAACCCAGGAGCAGCTGCCTGACACGGTCAAGGAAGGAGGAGGAGAATCTGACCCGAGGGGGCGACAGAGCGCATGGCATGGCCACCCAGCTCCTGCTGCAGCCAAGCTCCCCTCCCCACTGCTCACATGGGGCCCCCTCACCTGGATTCTCTGACTGCTACTGCCACATGACCCTTTGACTGACGGGGCCTAGGCGTACCTCCCTCCCAACCATGGGGACTGTTAATACCTACTCCAGAAGAACCCCGTCCCTTGGGCTCGAGGCCTATGTCCCCTGACCCTGCTTTTTAGACCCTGACATCATTGGCAGGGACCCTCTTACATGTGGGCTATGACAAAGTATCCTTCCCATCAGCGTCCCTGCTGAAAGTTCAGGGATTCTCTACTGTTTTTGTCTCCAAAAGATGGAGCTGACACATTGTTGGACCAACGTTGATACAGGGGACAGAACCCATGGCCCCGGGAGGCTGCCTTCTGTGCTATGATAATGTCTCTCCCCGCCCCCAAATTCATGTTGAAGCCTTAACCCCCAGGTACCTTAGAATGTTACTGTATTTGAAGGCAGGGCTTTAAGGAGGTGATTAAGCTAAAACAAAGCCAAAAGGTTCCATATGTCAGGCTCTTTTTTTTGAGACGAGGTCTCGCTCTGTCGCTCAGGCTGGAGTGCTGTGGCACAGTCACAGCTTACTGCAGCCTCCAGGGCCCAGGCTGAAGCAATCCTCGCACCTAATCCTCCCAAGCAGCTGGAACCACAGGCACCCCACCCCCTACCTCACCATGCTCTACTAACTTAAAAAAAATCTTTTTGTGGGGAGGCATGGTGGCTCATGCCTGTAATCCCAGCAATTTGGGAGGCCAAGGCGGGCAGATCACCTGAGGTCAGGAGTTCGAGACCACCAGCTTGGCCAACATAGTAAAACCCCATCTCTACCAAAAATACAAAAATTAGCCAGGAGTGGTGGCAGGTGACTAATTCCAGCTACTGGGGAGGCAGACACAGGAGTATCGCCTGAACCCAGGAGGTAGAGGTTGCAGTGAGGCGAGATCATGCCACTGCACTCCAGCCTGAGCAACAAGAGTGAAACTGCATCTTTAAAAAAAAAAAAAAAAAAAAAAAAGCCGTGTTGCCCAGGCTGGTCTTGAACTCCTGAGCTCAAATGATCCTTCCACCATGGCCTCCCTGAATGCTGAGATTATAGGCATGAGCCACAGGACCCCACCAGGACTGGGGTGCTTACAAAAGAAGAGATCAGGACACAGACTCAAATGGAGGCAACATCACGTGAAGACACACAGAGAAGACAAGCTTGGGAGAGGGGCCTGAGAAGAAACCAACCCTGCCAACCCCTTGACCTTGAACTTCAGGCCTCCAGAGCTATGAGAAAATAAACTCCCCAGTCTGTGATGTTTACTTACAACAGCCCTAGCAAAGGCATGACACCAAAGATGATGACGCCAAAGGCCACACAAACTGCCGCCTGACTTCCTGGCCACTCCCACCTGCTCCCTGGCTACCGGCAATGTTGGAGGCTGGCCATGCCCATGGCAGCACCTCAGTGCTCCACTGGGCTGAGGCTGTGCTCCCTCTGCCTGCCTGTGCCCACCAGCTCCGCCAGCAGTCAGAGAGAAGTGCCAGATAGTGAGTGTGTGTGTGTGCATGCGCACGTGCAGGGGTGGGGTGGGGTCTGTGTCTGTGACAGCTCCACCTACCTCTCCACTGGTTGCTGGGCTCATGGGTGTGGAACTGGGGTGGTGGTCCCTGATCACTCATTTTCCCACTTTGGGAGAAAATCACTGGCTGCGGGCAGGCTCCTCTTCAGCCCCACTGACATCCTGGAGGGACTCTGTCAGGGACTAGGGGGCGTCCTGTGCCTTGTAAAATTCAGTGCAGCATCCCTGGCATCCACCTGCCATATGTGAGTAACACCCTCTCCCCTAAGCTGTGGTAGCCACAAATGTCTCCAGACGCTGCCACGTATGCCCTGGGAGCAGAATCACCACCAGTGAAAACTGACAGTTTGAGGAAGGATCTGACTGAGGCCAGCTCAGGACTCATGGTATCTGTAGAATTTGGATTTGGAATCAGGGTCCCAGCACAGTGCCTGCCTACACCCAACCCTGCTGCCCTATTTCCCTGGCCCGCTAGGAGGGAGCCAAGTTATGGTATAGACAGCAGGTTCAACAGGAAAGGCCTAGGGCCTGGGCTGCCCCATGGTCTCAGGCAAAAGTCTTCCTGCCCTGAGCCTCCACTGGCTGGGGAGGGAACTCTACCCTGTGCCCCACTTGAGTCTCTGGGGCTTAGACCAAAGCCTCACCTGCCCACTGGGACCATCTAAAAAGCCTTCCTGGGCCACCATTTTATCCTGGGAATCTCCTAAGTGTGTGCAGACCTGTGAGAATGTGTGCATGAACTGTGAGCCTGCCCAGGTGCCTGTGTGTATGTATGCATATTTATGCATTTATACACACACGCATATGTGTGGAGGAGACAGCCATCAAGATCTGGGATGAGAGTAGCTCCATGAAAAGGACAAGCATGTCCCAGTCATACCTGTCCCCCCAGGGCAGGGCAGGCAATGACTCCATGGGCGGGAGCTTCCAGGCCATGGCTGTGCCTGAGCTAGGAACTTCCTTGCCTGACATGGTGCCCAGAACACCTAGGCGCTCAATTAAAATTCATCTACTCAATCAATGAGCGGATCTCAAAGACCTGGCTGGGTCCCAGTTTTGGCAGCGTTTTTATGAGGGCTCCTTCAGGGTCTCCACATGAGAGTGTGCCAGTTGAGCCTGCCTCAGTGCCCTGAAATGCTACCGAAATGTAGCAAGTCTGCTGCCCATGGTGCACGTACACATAGGGTGGGGTGGCCTATGACACCCCCCTCTCTGCCCGTCGTGAATGGTGGAGTCGGCGAAAGCAGCCCCCGGCTGCCTGTACAGGTGTCTCCCACTATGTGCAGACGCTGCTCTCTGCCCTGCAAGAGGGGAAGAGGTGAAGGGAATGGCAGGCCCCTCGGGCAGCACAACCCACCCACCCAGCCTGCCAGCCCTGTTCATGTTCTGAGGACAATCTTGCTACTTTGAGTACCAGGGGGCCTGCAGGGCCCAGGGAGGCTGCCAGGGCAGCAGGGCCCATGACGGCCCCACCCAGTGTGAGATGCTGGTGGGTGGGAGCACTGTGTCTCCTTCTGTCCACATGGTTTGGAGAGCCAGGAGGGAAAAACAGCGCAGGCAGGAAGGCACACGGTCCAGCTCTCCCTCCCTGTTCTGAAGGGTGGGGCCTCTCAGGGAACATCTGGCCCAGGGCACGGACTGGGTGGGGTGGAGACAAGACACAGGATGAGGGCACTTCTCCTCAGACTAAGAATCTTCTAGAGTCTTCTAGAGTCTAGTGCCGGTGGCATCAGATAGGAATGGCTCAGAAACCAGCCAAGTCCATGGAGAGAAAACAAGAGAGCAAAGGGCAGGGCCAGGCCTGGGGCTATTTATAAGTCAGGGCTGTGCACGTGCCAGTTATGGGAAAGGACGTGAATGCAGGGAGGGCCGTGCAGCCAGGCAAGGAGGCCAGGGCGGGGAGGAAGCCGGAGGTAAAGGGAAGCTGGAAAAAGAAGTCAGTGACATGGAAGGAAGGCCCTCCTACCACGACTCTCTCCAGGCGGGTGCAAACACAAAACCTGAGGCTAAATAAAAGGCAACAAAGAACCCACAAAACCAATCGGGCTTGTGACAACCAAGCAGGAAAACCCAACAGAGAACAAGGTGAACAAAACTGTTGTCAGCTGGCTGCCAGGCCCACACAAGGGCGGGAGCTGGAACTGAGTTTCAGAACAGGGCAGAGAGCAAAGAGGCCCGTTCTAACCCTCATCCCGGTCCCCCTAATCTCGGGGAGCCCAGTGATGATCAGGGTGCAGAACCCTGACTGAGGGCCAGGCTGCGCCAGGCTGAGAGTGTGCAGCCAGCATAGCTGCTGGAGAAAGGACTCTTCTGCTCTGGGTAAGGGCAGGTTTTCATTAGCAACAGGCTGGACATTGCCCTGCAGCCCAGCCCAGGGAGCACCCCAAAAACCTGGTCCTCATGGCACAGAGAGGACGAGGGGCTGACCTCCGTGCGGGGTTCTGGGGCTGCAGGTTGTCGCAATAGGCCAGCCTATGTGAATCCTTCCCACAGCACCCTGGGCAAGGGAGTGTCTGGCCTCTGTCCGACCTCTGCCTAAACTATGAATGAGTATTCACAGAGAAGACCCATGCCACAGGAGTCCATTAAGACCCCCGAACTGCCAGAGAGTTCCTTGAGGGTTTCCCGATGGCCCCATGGCCCAGAAGACTCAAGATCAGCATCTCGGACCAAATGTGGGGTGGGTGGGGACATGCAGGAGGAGAGAGATGAGCAGGCTGATGCCCATGCCCCACCAGCTGGTCAGGATCAGGGTGCCTCTGGCCTCAAGATCACCATGCTCCCGACAAGGTGCGGTGGCTCACACCTGTAATCCCAACACTTTGGGAGGCCGAGGCGGGTGGATCACCTGAGGTCGGGAGTTCGGGACCAGCCTGACCAACATGGAGAAACCCCATCTCTCTTAAAAATACAAAATTAGCCGGGTGTGGTGGTGCATGCCTGTAATCGCAGCTATTCAGTAGGCTGAGGCAGGAGAATCACTTGAATCCAGGAGGCAGAGGTTGCGGTGAGCCGAAATCACACCACTGCATTCCAACCTGGGCAACAAGAGCAGAACTCCGTCTCGAAAAAAGAAAAAAAGAGCACCATTCTCCCTGGGGGAAGTGGGGTGTCCTAGGAAGCGGCAGCCATGTCTTCAAACCAAAGATAAAAAATGAAGGATGACATGTGCGTGGCTTGTTGCACGGCTGGCAGGGAAACCAGGAAGTCAAGGCTATGCTTGTCTCCAGGGCAGTGAAGGGCACCTGTCCTGGGGCCCCAACCACTGGGAGGAGCACCCGAAGGTTTCTGGAAAGGAGGTACACACAGTTCTCTTCCAATCCAATCCCCTCCTCTTCGTACCGGCTCTGGGCCAGGGGGTGTGCTTGGGACTGGAAACTCTGACCTGGCAGGCACAGACAAGCAACCTCCTGCAGGATGTGCACTGTGAAAACCGCCTACAACTGCTGCGAGCGCAGAAGCAGGGAGCAGGAGCCGGGGGACCAGGATGCATCGTGGCTTCACAGAAGAGGAGCCCCGCACTGAAAGTTGAGGGTTATACTCCAAGTCAGAGCCGGGTGTGGGTGGGAGGCCCCCACCCCCAGACAGGAACCAGGGGCACCAAGTGGGCAGATCAGCTTCCTTTCAGGGCCAGGAGGCGAACCAAGGACTGGCTAGGTGAAGACAGCCCTCAAGGATGATGGAAAGAAATAGCCTTTCTCAAGTTCAGCACTTAGTCTAACTGAACTTGGTGCTTCTCTGTACCAAACCATGCTCACGAAGCAGCAAAAGAGGAGAGGCACCAAGAAAGACAAGACAGCTGAGGGAGGGAAAGTGTGTCCACTGAAGAATCAGAAAGGCTTCAAACCCTAGAGCTCTGCGGCCCAAGCAAGTTACTTCACCTCTTTGAACCTTGGCCCCCTGGTTGGTAAAAAGCTGACATTTGACGTGGGGTAGGAAGAGCTGCCTAACTCAGCAGCCTATGTGTGCTGCATGGAGCAGGTACGTTACCCACTGGCTTCCTCTCCCATCCTCTCGGTTCAGAACGAGAAGCCTCCCCAGCACCAAGGCCTTCAGAAATCACAAAAGCATATACATAATAAGCTGCAGTCCTGGGCCTGCAGCTAATGCATCAGCCCCAGAGAAAGGCAGCTCAGTGAGAAGATACACTTCTGGAGCTTCCTGACAGAAATGGGGTAAAGCCCATTCCTCTCTTGCTCTTTTTATTATTATTTTTTCTTTTCATTCTTTTTATTATTATTATTATTATTATTATTATTTTTTTTTTTTTTTTTGAGACGGAGTTTCGCTCTTGTTACCCAGGCTGGAGTGCAATGGCACGATCTCGGCTCACCGCAACCTCCGCCTCCTGGGTTCAGGCAATTCTCCTGCCTCAGCCTCCTGAGTAGCTGGGATTACAGGCACACGCCACCATGCCCAGCTAATTTTTTGTATTTTTAGTAGAGACGGGGTTTCACCATGTTGACCAGGATGGTCTCGATCTCTTGACCTCGTGATCCACCCGCCTCAGCCTCCCAAAGTGCTGGGATTACAGGCTTGAGCCACCGCGCCCGGCTTTATTATTATTATTTTTTAAAGATGAGGTCTTGCTTTGTTGCCCAGGCTGGAGTGCAGCAGGCAGATCACAGCTCACTGCAGTCTCAAACTCCGGGACTCAAGCAACCTTCCCACCTCAGCTTCCTGAGTAGCTTGGATTACAGGTGTGAGCCACTGTGCCAGGCTATGCTGTTATCGGGGTGGAAACCATCTAGAAATAAGCTAAGCAGACTGGGAAAGGTATCTGTCATCAGGGACCAAAAAGACAAAAAGAAGCAACTGCCCCGGGCAGCGATTTTCTCAGCCCAAGAAGGAAGGAACCCAAGAGGTCAAGTGGCGGGACACGCACCAGTGACAAGGGGTGTGCATCTGGGCCCAGAGCACGGCTGAAGCAGCCCCGAGCTGTGGGACCAGCGAGAGGAGTCAGGCCTCCATGCAGGGCCGAGCTGGCGCAGCACCACCCAGCCTGCAGCCACCCCAGGCTATGTTCTCACAGGGGTTGGGGTCAGGTCCACTGCTTTCTCAGTGGGCACAGCAGAGCATCTCCAGAATGTGCCACTGTTCTCTAGCCGTGCAACCTTGGGGAATCTACCACAGGACTTCAGTTCCACATTTGTAAAGTGAAAGTGACAGCAAGGCCAAGAATTATTAATGAGGGTCAAGTGAAAACTCACAGGAAAGGCTCTGGTCACATGGATGGAGCCATCCTCAGCACATGCTTTAGTAAAATGGAGCAAGAGAACTTCATGAAACAAAGGGACCCGAGCCCAGACACCACCCAGCAGCATTGCCGGGGCCACCATGCGGGTCTTGCTTCTTTCATGCAGGTGGCCTCTTGTGCTGACATCCTCAGCCTCAAGACCACGTGCTGCCTCCTCCTCCATGTGCCATCCTCTTCCTCCTTCAAAGCATCCCCTGATCTCCCGGCTCAACACATCTGGCAAGCTGTCTGTGTACCACATGTAGAGATGAGGGAGGAGTTTTTCAAGACCCACTCGGCTTCCAAAACATTGGCTGTGCCACCACCTACCTGCTAGGTACCCCTGAGCACGGGGCTGCGCTTCAGGGAGCCTCACCCGGCCCTCCTGCCACACATGCGCCGTGGGGACTCACCGCTTTAGTGGACTCCAGGGCTCCCGAGACCAGCGCATCTCGGCTGTCCCTGCCCTTGCTGCTAAGGTGAGGCGATGAGGAGGGTGAGTCATCGATGTAGGGCAGCCCGTCTTGGTGCCGGCGCTGCTCCTCTGCCCGGTCTGCAGCGCAGCCATATCCAGGTGGTGTTCCGAACGAGCCATCTGTGTGTGCAAAGAAGCATCCTGTGTTAGAGACAGAGAAGGGAGCAGCCATACCCAACCTGTCCCAGTACGTACCCAGCTGACACCATCTCTGTGCCCGACAAGCATCTCACAAGGACCTCGGGTATGCTGATGTCACCTTCACAACGGACTGATCAAAGACCACAAGGGCGACGGGAGATGAACATGGGCTCACTCCTCAGACAATACAAGGGGCTTTCTGAGACATGTCTGCCCCCTGGCAGGGGTTGTGACATAAGAACTACGTATTTGATCTTTGCATACCGCACTCCCTACTTTCCTGGCACACAGTTCCTGAAAACCTTGGAATCTCCAAAGTAATAAATGTCTTTATGTATGCTAATGAATGACAGGTGGCTGGGGCTCCTGGGCAGCCTCAGGAAGGGGGCTGGTTGCCAGAAGAAACAACCACATGATTAGACAGTTGACACCCCCAATTCTCTGCGGAAGACTCACAGCTGCAGGTTGATCACCAATGGTCAGTGACATAATTAATCATGCCTACACAATGAAGGCTGTCCAAAAGGACACGGTTGGGGGAGCTTCTGGGGCTGAAAATGTGGCAGTGCCCAGAGACGGCATGGAAGCTCTGCGCCCCTTCCCACAGACCTTGCTCTATGTACCTCTTCTGTCTGGCTGTTCCCAAGTTGTGTCTTTTTATTAAAAAACAGTCATATAGTAAGTTATTTTCCTGAATTCTGTGAGCCATTCCAGCAAGGAATCAAACTCAAAAAGGGGGATGCTAGACCCTCCAATTTACTCCAGACCACCTGGACTTGCTACTGACACGTGAAGTTGGGGCAGTCTTCCGGAGCTGAGCCCTTAACTGTGGGATCCGATGCTAACTTCAGGTAGACAGTGTCAGAACTGAGTTGAAATTGTAGGACACCCACCTGGTGTCTGCAGAGAACTACTTGGTGTGGGAAAAAGTCCCCACATTTGGTCACATGAGTGTTCTGTGTTGAGCTTGTGTACAGAAAAAACAGTTTGTTTTCTCCTGTACAGGCGGGTTGGGCTGCTACAGAAAGGGGGACCCCTGGCCTGGCACAGTGGCTCATGCCTATAAACCCAGCACTTTGGGAGACCAAGGTGGGTGCATCACTTGAGGTCAGGAGTTCACAGCCTGACCAACATGGTAAAACCCCATCTCTACTAAAAATACAAAAAATCAGCCAGGCGTGGTGGCAGGTGCCTGTAGTAATCCCAGCTACTTGGGAGACTGAGGCAGGAGAATCACTTGAACCCGGGAGGTGGAGGCTGCAATGAACCCAGATCGCTCCACTGCACTCCACCCTAGGTGACAGAGCACGACTCTTTCTCCAAAAAAAAAAAAAAAAAAAAAGAAAGAAAGAAAGAAAAGAAAGATAGAAAAAGAAAAGGGGACCCAAAATGCTACCATCTGGCTGCCAGGAACAGTCTTTGGGCATCTGCCTATGGGGTCCGACAGGGTGAGGAGCACAGGCTGGCTGGGGTGCAACTCCTGGCCACCATGAGCAGCGAGTCCTATCATGCTCTTCCCATCCCAACCAGGGAATTGGGGCTACAGGCTCCCCTAACCCCCACTCCAGCCCACCTTCTGGCTGAGGCATAGCCCACCTCCCAGATGGTCTGTCAAAATCCCAGATCACCTTTACCCCAATGTGAGTACCCCCAGGAGGGCAGAATGGCTTATCCTACAAGAGGCTCCCGGCCTGTTGGAACTAACGTTACACAGAGTAACTCATTCCTCCCAGAGGCACCTAGAGACAATCACTCCCTTCCTCCCAGGCCGAATGACAAAGCCCGATACACATTTCCAAGGCCTTAGCCCTCTGGAGCTCCCTGATGGCCTGTTTTAAGTCTGAATTTTCTAAGCCAGTGGACTCCTCACAACCAATGTCAACCCGCAAGGATCTAGCTCGATCCGTGGCACATGTGAGGATCCCTTCTCTACTCCTTCCAAAGGGGGCTTTTGAGACCCATGGGACTTCTGAGACCTCATCCTGATGCGGTGATGTCACTCTCAACAAGAGTCACCTGTAGGCAGCCCTGCCCAAAGGTGACCAGCAGAGGTGACCTTGGTGTTCATTCACGAGTTTACAACTGACAAACACACCCAGGCCGGGTGGGCACAGGGCGGTACTCAGGCATTCTGAGCGGCTGACCCAGCAATCCTGAAGTGGGGACTGTTGTTGGTCCTTCCCACTTGGATGGTGGGGCCGGGGTCGGGGGCCCCGTGTGTCTGGAGTGATCTGCCACTGGCTGTGGGTGCAGGCGGCCGAAGGCCCAGCTTCCCTGTGTGCCTCTGTCTCTCCCTCTCGCAGGTTCTCCACTTCCTGTCCCACAGGACTCAGCGCCCTCTAACAGGTGTCCCCAGCTGTGGCTCGACATTGGCAACACCTTGTGGGGCTCTGAAAACAATTTCGCCAGGATCCACACAGACCTGCCAAGTCTGAAGCTGTAGGGGTTTCCTGGGGGAATCTACCTGGCAGCCAGGGCTGAGACCCGCTGAGCAACCCCAACCCGGCGTCCAGCACTGTGCCAGCTGCTGACCTGCAGCACTGTCTCAGGTGACTGCACACAGCTACTGGCTGCAAAGGCAAGGCCGGGTTCTGCCTCTGTGCGTGTCCAAAGGAGAATTCCAGGAAGAGGGGAGTTCTGGGTTGAGCACAGCAGTCAAAGCGGGAAGACTCCAAGAGCCTGGAGCACCCACCGAGTCCCTCAACAAGCTGTATGGAGGAGTATGGTCTCCTTAATCCACGGGACATCGAATGAGCTCCGGGTATCAAGATTACTATGTTGATTGTCAATGCTCAGTTTCTTTGGCCTTTGGGTGGGGGAAGTGAGCTGTGGTGTAATCCCTCAGAAGCCAGGCTCTGACCCTCCCCATTGTCACCTCTCTGTATCAGTCCAGGTCACTGAAGCCATCCACGCCTCACCTTTCTTGACTTCATTAATTAATTTAACAGAGACGTTGATTCACTATGGTGCCTAGGCTGGTCTCCAACTCCTGGACTCAAGCAATCTTCCTGCCTCGGCTTCCTTCTTTTAAAATCAGGCATGTGAACCAGACAATCGATAAAGACCTTTAGCTCTAAAATGCTACTGTCGCTATTAGATGAAGGCCCTGCCATCCCCCTGGCCTCCAACAACTTCCTCACCCGAGTCCCCCACTCTATGGCCCCTCTAGACTTGGCTTTTTTTTTTTTTTCTTAATGTTGGTTCTTACGAAATCTGACAGACTTGGCTTTTACATTAGCTCAGAATTGTCAGCATCTACTAAATGTTCTAGCAGGGGTGTACAAGTGTCCAAGGGAGACAATACACTCATGGGTTCTTCATTTGTTTTACGTTGGGCCAGTAAAGCCCCTTCCTGATTCCCCTTTTCTGCTTATCACTAGAGAAAGAAACTAAAACCAGCCTTCAGCTGAGAAAGCCTCAAACAAAACAAACAACAACAAAATAAGGCGGGTTAGACAAGCTTTTAACCCAGGGTTTTGCTGTTTATCTAAAGATGATCTTAAGACACCAACACATTCTTCTTCACCTAGTGCAGCACCTTTTATCTGAGCTCTTTCCACGCCCATGACTACACTGACTCCCATGCAAGGTCAAGTCAACCTAGCAAGAACTTCAGGGTCAGACTCAGGGACCCAGGGCTCGCTCCAAAGGAACTGTTTGACTCCAGAATCACATTTGCGAAGCCACATGTTGGCTTAGCAATGTCCACGCTAAAACCTGGTGCAAGAATCAAGGGCCCAGTGAGGTTTTACCTGCCCATGTCCAGTGAGACCAGGTCTCTCGACCAGACTCTGCTGGGAAATTAGGACACTCCAGACAGCTAAAACCCCAGCCGTTTCCCCATCTGCAGAGATCTCAAATCAATGTCTGGGTGGCTGATGCTTTTAAGTCTGGATTCCAGATGGCCTGCTCATCCCTGCCACTTTTCATATGAGGGCTTCAGCCCCTGTTTCAGCCAACCCAGAGCCCTACAATCCAGACTTGCTGGCCCTGATTCTGCTGACTCTTCCAGTCTGCTCCAAGGCAAATGATGGGATGGGGAGGACAGCCCCTCAATTTCCTCATCCCCCCATTCTAACCACCACATAGGAACCTGCTTTGTTATTTTATTTTCATAAACATAGGAACTACCCACCTGTTATTTTCAGAGACATGGTCTCGCTGTCACCCAGGCTGAAGTGCAGTGCAGTGATCATATCTCATTGCAGCCTCAAAACTCTTGAGCTCAAAGGATCCTTCCAAGTAGCTGGGACTACAGGCGTATGCCACTGTGTCCCGCTAATTTAAAACTTTGTGCAGAGACTGGGCCTTGCTATGTTGCCCAAGTTGGTCTCAACCTCCTGAGCACCACCACGCCCAGTTAATTAAAAAAAAAATTTTTTTTTTGAGACAAAGTCTTGTTATGTTCCCCAAGCTGATCTTAAACTCTGGCCTCAAGCAATCCTCCTGTCTCAGCCTCCCAAAGTGCTAGGATTATAGGCCTGAGCCACCATGCCCAGCCAAGGCCCTTTCCTCTTGAGGATAAAGTGTATTATTTGGCATTTTAAAAGCCACCATCTCCCAAGAGCCACAACCATTTGGGAGGCCTGGCTCCTTGCCCCCGTACCAGGAATACCCAGTGGAAAAACCTCTCTGAGCCTCCTCACCCTTGGCAGGATGGTGGAATTGGTGGTCTCATCAGCCCCATCCTTCCTGCAAAGCTCTATCCAAAGCAGAACCCAAACACTAGAAGGTAGAAGGTGGGGGCTGGGAATCTGGCTGCTGCTCACCTGAACCAGGAACCAGACTAGGAGTGGGGTTGGGGAGAGGAAGGCCAGTGCTGGCCCAGAGCACTGCAAACAGCCCAGGGTTGGTGTGGAAGAGGAGGGCCTAGTGAAATCTGAAACCGTCTCCTCTCCAGGCAGTTTGCTTAACAACCCAACCCCCGAACTCCGCAAATCTACTCTTTCATGAAAGACAAAAGGGCAGCCAGAAAATAAAAATAATATAACGAGAAGAATAGTGCCTGGGGAGGTCCCAGTCAGCCCAGGTCCAAGTAGGTACTGAGGTCATATCTGCTCGACTACATTGGTTCAAAAAAAACTGTTGAAAATTAAACAGAATTACCATATGATCCAGCAATTCTACTCCCAGTTATATACACAAAAGAACTGATTTCTTTTTTTTTTTGAGACGGAGTCTGGCTCTGTCTCTAGGCCTCCTGGATTCGAACAATTCTCCTGCCTCAGCCTCTAAGTAGCTGGGACCACAGGTGTGCACCACCACAACCAGCTAATTTTCGTACTTTTAGTAGAGATGGGGTTTCACCATGTTGGCCAGAATAACCTCAATCTCTTGACCTCGTGATCCACCCACCTTGGCCTCCCAAAGTGCTGGGATTACAAGCGTGAGCCACCGTGCCCGGCTTTCTTTCTTTCTTTCTTTATTTTTGAGATGGAGTCTCACTCTGTCGCCTGCACACTGCTGGAGTGCAGTGCCAGGATCTCGCTCACTGCAACCTCCGCCTCCCGGGTGCAAGTGATTCTCCTGCCTCAGCCTCCTGAGTAGCTGTGATAACAAGTGTGCACCACCACCCCCAGCTAACTTTCGTATTTTAAGTATAGACAGGGTTTTACCATGTTGCCCAGGGTGGTCTTGAACTTCTGACCTTAAGTGATATACCAGCCTTAGCCTTCCAAAGTGCTGGGATTACAGGCATGAGCCACGGTGCCCAGCCTCTAAAAGAACTGAAAGCAGGGACTTGAAGAGATATTTGCAAACTCATGTTCATCACAAGCCGGAAGGAAGTGGTAGAAAGAACCCAATGTCCATTGACAGAGGAATGGATAAGCACAATGTAACATATACATGCAACAGAGTATCATTCAGCCTTCAAAAGGAAGGACATTTTGACACATGAAATCTCATGGATAAACCTTGACGTTCTGCTTAGTGGAATAAGCCAGACACAAAAGGACAAATATCATTATGATTCCACCCGTATGAGGTACCTAGAGCAGTCGAATTCATAGAGGCAGAAGGCAGAACGGTGGGCTCCCAGGAAACGCATACGGAACTGAGCTCAGAACACCACCATGTGATGCCCGGGTGCAGCCAAGCAGGGGAGGCTCTCCCAGACCAGACATGCTCAGAGAGGCCTCAGATCCTCCTTCAGTGGCATGGCTGCCACCAGAGGTTGGGATTCCAGGAGCTCAGCCCCTGCCCCACCCTTTGCCAATGTGCCCAAGGGTGAGATTGGAGCAAGCCCTCAGCGGATCAGAGGTCATGCTCTGGACCCTCCCTACCCCGAACACTGGGAGCAGCTGTAAAGGGGCCTCTGATCAACATGGACGGGGGTCAGGAGAACAAAGGGGCCCTGCAAGGAATTGGGTGGAGGAGGCAGGAACTCCACGGCACAGAGAGATCATCAGCAGAGTGGTCTCCATCCTTGTTTTCACTGGCAGCCAAAGACTTGGCAGTATTTATTTACAAAGGTAAACGCAAATGAAACATCCGTGGCTCAGCCAGCTGTGGTGGAGAGGTTTTCACAAAGGCAGGCATCGAGCCCCACCCTGTTACGGCTGCAACTGCCCTCCTCTTGGCCTCTCATCTTCTTCCAGGTCCCAAGTAAGCCGCAGCAGCATGGTGCGGGGACTGCTACAAACAGCAGCTCACGTCCTTTGGAGACACTGCCAGGCAGGCACTGTCCTCCAGGAGAGGTTTCGAAAAGGTTCAGGTCTCAGTGAAGGGTGCAGAGTCCACAGTCAGAGCTGCCTCTGTACCCCATGCTCATCCACAGCCTGACACCTTCTTCCTACGGCCATGAGCCCACCAAGAGCAGACTCCACCCTCGAGAAGGGCCATGGATCTTGAGGGCTCCGACGCTGGCTCTTGCAGCAAAACCTCAGGTAAGGTCAGGGAATACCCGCAGTGCTTCAGGGAATTAAGTTCCTCTAACAGCAAAAAAGACCCAAATCTTTAAAGTAGCAGGCAAAAAATAACCTGCCACCCTTTACGGGGCACTTCCTCTAGGTCACACATGGTGCTGAAAACCACGTATCATCTCCTGGAATATGCACCTGAGTGGGCATGAACTTTCAGATTGCTATTTGTCAGACAGGAAAAACCGAGTTTCAGGCAGAGCTTGACTGTGCCCGGGTGCACCTATGTGACCTGCCTACTGGGTCAACTTTCAAACACATTCCAAAGAGAAGGCATTTCTAAGATGAGCACCGATAACCTTACGACCTAGCAACTCCCCTCCTAGGTGTATAATCAAAAGAACTGAAAACTGGTGTTCAAACAAAAACTTGTACCAGAATGTTCACAGAAGCATTATCCACAAGGGGAAGAAACACCCCAAATGTTCACCAGATGGATTAAAAAAAAGAAAAAAATTGGTAGATCCATTAAATGGAATAGCAAAGCTCACCATAGCCTCAACTCCTGGGCTCATGTGTTCACCTGCTTCAGTCCCCTAAGTAACAGCACTACAGGTGTGTGCCATTACGCCCAGCTAAAATAATTTTTATTTTTTTGGTAGAGACAGGCGTCTCACTATGTTGTCCAGACAGACTGATCTTGAACTCCTGGCCTCAAGTGGTCCTCCCACCTAAACCTCCCAAAGTGCTGGGATTGCAGGTGTGAGCCACTGCACCCGGCTCTGCCTTTAAAGGGAAGGAAATTCTGTTACATGCTACAACACGATGAACCTTGAAAACATGATGCTAAGTGAAGTATGGCAGTCACAAAGTGTCACATGTTGTATGACTCCACTGATATTAAATGTCCAGAATATGGTAAAATACCATAAAAACAGAAGGTAGATCAGTGACTGCTTAATGGGCCATGGGATTTCCTTCTGGGGTGACAAAAAAAAAATGTTTTGGAACTAAACAGAGATGTTGGTTGCACAACACTGTGAATGCACTAAAAGCCACTGAATTGCTCATTTTAAAATGATTCATTTTATCTCATTTTTTTTTTTTTAATGGACCCGTTTTCCTCTCTTAAGCAGGGAACCCAGAACATAATTCCGCTGTTTCCCAAGGGCTCACTATCCTTTCGGATGGACGTCAGTACAGCCCGGCCATAACCCCAGGCCACCCACAGGCAGTGAGTGCTTTCAGAGACACGTGGCTGGTTCTGGTGGTTTTTCTACTTTCTCCTCCTCTGCCAGGCTGGCAGCTGCCCCTTCTTGCATCCACACCAAGTGGCTCAAAATTCTTTATAAATGAGACGTCCCCCATCCAGTTAGCCACTGCACCCTGGCTAAAGGACTCCCCCAGAGCCCTTGGTTCTGTGGTGGACGGGTGCACAGGGAGCACCCTGGGATCCCATGGCCTCCCAGCCCTCATGCTGTACCCCAACAATGACATCACCAGGCCACCACGCAAGAACAGAAAGCCTCAACTGCCCAGATAGAGGTCAGGGTCATGAATCAGCATGTCACAAAGAAAGCCACCAGGCTAGCCAAGGCCCCCACCCCATAGGATGGAAAAGGTCAGTCGAGAAGGGCCTGAGCCTGCCCCGCTCCCTGATGCCTTGGCTCCGGAGGCAACCCTAGACACCGAGAACGAGAAACAGGTATTTACACCTCTGAGCTTTCTTGGAGGAGAAAGTCCAACCCGTACAACCAGCCCTGATGGCTCTGCCCGCTTGAAGGCTGAGCTGGTTGGAGACTGAATCACCAGAAGGTCAACTTTGCTGGAAATTTTTTGGGGGCACTAAAGACAGCTGTTTTCCTCCACAAACGGAGGGTGCCTTGGTATGGGCAGGTAAGAACCCCGCCTCCTCTCCATCAGCATCTAGAACACTGTTAAAGGACCCTCCCCAGTCTCCAAGGACCCACCTGTGCCTAACACTCCCAGTCATTTCAGGAGGCAAAAATAATTTGATGCTCCAGGCTTCAGGTTCGGGCTGGCTGGTGCAGGCACAGCGCAGACAGAGGCTGAAACCCCAGCTGGCACCGGAGTACATGCAGGAGGGAGGCAGACAGACCCAGGCAGGACAGCAGGGCCTCTCCCTGAGGAAATGACCACAGAGCCAGGACCTACTGAGAGAGGGGGAGGCAGACACTGGCTCCCCTGGGGAACACCACGGTGAGAAGCCCACTGTTGTGGGCCCCCAAAGGAACATGTTCATATCCTAACCCTGTAATCTGCAAGTGTGACCTTACCTGGAAAAAGAGGCTTTGCAGATGTAATGAGGTTAAAGGCCTTGCGATGAGCTCACCCTAGATTGTCCAATTACTACTACTACGATGTGTTTCAATTCTCCCAGAAAATTCCTGACAACACATGTGTGGGGTTTTTTCCTTCCACCAGGCAATCCTCCCAGTCTCTGGACACCAGCCGGGTGTCCTATAATTTAATTCCATTCTGTCAGTAAGTACACGGAATGAGTATCGGACACCACAGGTTAAGGGCTCAGTACCACAAGACTGCCCCCACTTCAGGCACTGGGGGAAAGTCTGGGCCACATGTCCTTCTGACCTACTAACCCTAAAGCTAGGGGTGGGGTGTTCCCACAACCCCCTCCTCAGGTTCAATAATTTGCTAGAGCCGTGAACGGTGGTTCACGCTTGTAATCCCAGCATTTTGGGAGGCCGAGAGAGGCGGATGATCTGAGGTCAGGAGTTCGAGACCAGCCTGGCCAATATGGTGAAACCCCGTCTCTACTAAAAATACAAAAATTAGCCAGGCATGGTGGCATGTGCCTGTAGTCCCAGCTACTCTGGAGGCCAAGGCAGGAGAATTGCTTGAACCCAGGAGGTGGCGGTTGCAGCGAGCCAAGATCGCACCACTGCACTCCAGCCTGGGCAACGGAGTAAGACTACGTCTCAAAAAAAAAAAAAAAAAAAATTTGTTAGAGCAGAGCAGCTCACAAAATTCAGGAAAGCCCTTTACTCACATATACCAGTTTATTATAAAGGATACCACTCAGGAACAGCCAAACAGAAGAGAAGCACAGGGCAGGGTGTGTACTGTGGGGGGAGCTTCCATGGCCTCTGGGGCACTGCTTGCCCAGCACCTCAATGTGTTCACCAATATGAAAGCTCTCGGAGCCCCACTGTATAGTGTTTTTCCACTAGGTAGGCAAGACTGACTAAATCACTGGCCACTGATGATCCATTCAGCTGAGATCAGGCGTGGTCAGCCTGGCAGGGCTGTGGATTCTGGTGATCAATTCAATCTCCACCCCCTCCCCCGTCCCCAGAGTTCGGGGTGGAGCTAAACTTCCAACCTTCAAATCATATGGCTGGTTCCTCTGGCAACCAGCCCCATCCCACAGCTATCTGGGGGCCTGCCCATCAAGCATCACCTCATTAGCATAACCTCAGGTCCCACAAAAAAGGGCTTGTATGAATAACAAAAGATGCTCCTATCACCCCATCGCAGGAAATTACAATGATTTTAGAAGCCTGTGCCAGAAACCAGAAGGAAGACCAAATCTATATATTTTTATTATATCACAATATCACACTGACGGACCCTAAATCCAATGACAAGTATATTTAAAGAGACAGAAGACAGGCACACAGGAGGGCATTTGAAGGCAGATGCAGAGACTGGAGAAGTGCCGGGGCCATCAAATGCTGGGAACGGCAAGGAAAGATCCTCCCCTAGAGCCTCCAGAGACAGCCTGGCCCTGGTGACACCTAGATGTTGGGCTTCTGTCTTAAGAACCAGGAGAGAATTAATGTTTGTTGTTGTAAGCCACTAAGCTTATGGCATTGTTAAGGAAGCCACAGGACGCTAAGACATGGCCTGGACTGGGTGCCATGGAGTCTGGGACAGAGATAATCCAGCCCCTGAGAGAGACCTGGAAGGGTTTTGCAGGGGTAGAGCCTGTGAGACAGAGAGAAGAATGTGACCAACAGACCCTTCAGCCAGCAGGGGTGGGGAGCTGCAAAGATGCCCCACGGAGGTTTTCAGGCCGACTCAGCTGCCGGCTCTCCTGGGGCTTACAAATGCAGAAAGGCTGGGAAGGACTGAAGGAAGCGCCATCCCAAAATATGCTGTATCGGTACACTGACTTTGAGCTGACAACATTAGAGACTGCAGCTTCCGAAAGGGCTAGCTGACTTGCTTCCTACTGTATGCAGCAAGCCATGAAAATTCCTCTGGGTGAGGTGCCTTCCCTGTACCAAGAGAGAAAATAGCCCTTATCACCTGAGACTGGGAATTGGGGGTTGCAGTGGACCTGAATGTATATACTTAACAAAGTAACCCTTATCTCCCACCAGGTTTCCCTCACGTATATCCCAGTGACTTCCCAGAGTTTACTGCCCGTAGCCAGATCCCCCTTGTCCTGCCACTTCTCAAACTTACTCTTATCTAAAAAGGATCTTGCTTTGGCCACTTCTCTGGACTTGACTCTGGAGAAGAATCCCATGTCCCTGTAAAACTAATGACATCTGTGTTTTTCTCTTGTTAACGTGCCTGGTGTCACTTTGGTTTCTAGGTCTAGCCAGAGGCCACTAACAGCTAAGGGGGACTGGAAGCAATCTCTGGGAAAGGAGATACAGCTGGGAAAGGGGGTACAGGCTGGCAGTGAGAGGGGAGGGAGGGACGGAGGGACGGAGGGGGTAATTCTGTGGGGAGCCTCAGGCTGCAGGCCCAGGACTTGGGCTCGATTTAGGAGGTGTCTGGGTCTGGAACAAGAGGGGAGCCTAGGGCCCACAGGGGGACAGGTGACATTCTAGCAGGACATCTGAGTGTGGCACAGGAGGTGGGGCAGGGCTGGGGGCTTCTGCAATGGTCACTCCAGGTGGGCCTGGTGTTGGTTGAAAAACGCAGGCAGGGGGCACTGACACAAAGTGACCGTGGGTCTGGCTAAGAGGACAAAGACAAAAGGAAGAGGAAGAGTAGGGGGGAGGCTGAGCTTTCTAGTCCCCGAGGTGCAGACACAGCAGCAGGGAATGGGTCAGAAGAGTCCCTGGGAAGACAGGGGGAGGAGGCAAGGTAGGGAAGGTGGAGCAGTGCTCTTCAAAAGAGGATGGCACGGGAACAGTGCCCTGGCATGGGAGTCGCATGGGGAGAGAGGTCTGAAAGTGATTGGTGGGGGTCCCTCCACGCCAGCAAAGATCTCACAGAGATGTGCCATCTCGATCTCACAGCCAGGAGGTGGGCCGTGGCCGCTGCACACTTGCGGGTCCTCCCCTCCCACTCACTGCTCCTCCAAAGAGGAAACATAGAGGGTTAAGAAGGGGAAAAAATGCCAGGAAGAGGGGCTTCCTCCTGCTGGCAGTCACCACCCTGAGCCTGGGGCCAGGGCCCAGCCACGGGCAGACACCCAGCAAGCCTGGGAGGGCAGGAGAACCACCTTATTCCCCAACCTGGTCTCGGGCTACCCTTCCTGAAGGATGCCTGGAGCAGGATAGGAGAGGGGACGCACATTCACCACATTCACAGCAGCACCATCCACAGTGGCCGAGAGGTGGCAGCAACCCCAGTGTCCATCCACGCGTGAGTGGAAGACCAGAATGTGCTCTATACATGTAAAGGAGTATTATTTAGCCTCAAAAAGGAAGGAAACTCTGACACATGCTGACTTGGATAAGCCTTCAGGACATTATGCTAAGTGAAATCAGCCAGACACAAAGAGGCAAATACTGTATGCTTCCATGTATATAAGGTTCCTAGAGTAGTTAAATTCAGTGACAGAAAAGTAGAATGGGGGCTGTCAGGTGCTGGAGAGAGAGTTAGTGTTTAGTGGAGTTTCAGTTTGTAGAAGATGAAAAAGTTCTGGAGATGGACAGTGGTGACCCCTGTATGACAATGTGGATGTACTTAATACCACTGAATGGCACGCTTTAAAATGGCTAACATAGTCAATTTTATGTTATGTATATTTACACACACACACACACACACACACACACACAGGATCAGCCCGGTTTTCCAATTTAAAACGAAAGAAAAGAAGTACACTGTTGGGGGCTAAATTGTGTTCCCTGTCAAATTCATATGCTGAAGTCCTAACCCCTAAATTTATTTGAAAATAGGGTCTTTACCAAGTTAAAACAAGGTCATTAGGTTAGGTCCTAATCTAATATGACTGTGTCCTTTAAAAAAGGGGTGGCCAGGTGTGGTGGCTCATGCCTATAATCCCAGCACTATGCGAGAGAGGAGAATCACTTCAGGCTGGTAGTTCGAGACTAGCCTAGACAACATGAGACCTTGTCTCTACAAAAAAAAAAAAAAAAAAAAAAAAAAAAAAAAAAATACAAAAATACAAAAATTAGCCAGGTGTGGTGGTCATGCCTGAAGTTCTCAGCTACTTGGGAGGCTGAGGCAGGAGGATTGGTCACTGAGCCCAGGAGGCTGAGGCGATAGTGAGCTGTGACTGAGCCACTGCACTCTAGCCTGAAACTGGAGCCAGAGGGAGATCCCGTCTCTTAAAAAAAAGTGGGGGTGGGTGGAATTTGGAGAGACTGGCATATTGGGAGAATGTCACCTGAACTTGAAGACTGCCACCTATAAGGATCCAACCCAGTCAACATCTCGATCTCATACTTCTAGGCTTCAGAACTGTGAGATGATACGTTTCTATGATTTGAGCTACAGAGTTCCTGGTTCTTTGTTACGCAGCCATAGCACACTATTGCGTGAATGAAGTCACTGTGGAGCTCAGACACCAGCTTTAAGGAGCTGTCCACATGCCACATTCTAGACTCAGAGTGGCAGAGGGGAAGAGCAGACACCAAGGTGTACAAGGTTAGAGTACGAGGCAGCCCAGGGCCTTGCCCCCGTCAGCCACGCAGCATTATCTGTGCTCTCTTGGGCACTTGCTCAGAAGCTAAATTGTTACAGATTGACCCCAGACTCTCCTGCGAGACAACAGACCAGAGCCGCCTGAGTATCCTGTGCTTGTACAAGTCAGAAATTATAGAAACCCAGTCACATTCTGAATGTCCTACCCAACACTGCCAGCCAACCAGCCCTTCCTGAGCGCAGCCTCTGCACCTTCAGACTCTCCTTCCTACGCAGGGCCTCAGGGGCTTTGCTTTCCTCCCCTCATCCAAACTGAGAGGTGGGCAGGGTTGGGGGGGGGCTTCCATGCAGTTAAGGAAACTGAGGTACTAAAGCAACAAGTTGGGCAGGACCAGAAAAGCCCAATGCTGGAGGCAGATTGACATGGTGTGTATGAACCCTTCTGGGCCCTCCAATGATTCTACAGCTTGAGTTCTTTCTATTGAGGGAAAGGAGACAGTTTGAGGACCCCCCGAAGCCACATACACACACAAGAAGCACCTGTGTTCCCACCAGCCCTGAAGGGGTATAGCCCTAGGTCAGTCCTGGGGGCTGGTCTGCAATTCCCACCCCTGTCCTAATACCGGGTCATCCTTATCTATAGTGCTCCTGGGAGGCTTATGGAGTTGTGGATGCACATGTGCCTAGAATGCCAGCCTGAGTCAGGGCCAGGGGGATAACACCAGCAATGGCAACAGGTATGGGTCAGAAGTGCTGCCTCAAATCCCCACGCCTCTGCAAGGGAGCCATCACTATCTCACTTTACAGATGAAGACTGAAGGTTTGGATGTAGAACCAACATACCCTGAATTCCACAGCTAAGAAGGGGGATCCCCAACTTCAGGTATCCTGGCGGGCTGAACTAGGGGTGAGCTGGGGCAGGGGAGTGACATTTTGTATTCTGCACCAGAATTTAAGATGTTCCAGGTGTGGACAAAGGTCAAAAGGCTGAGGAACAGACCGGGAGGTGGCACAGTCTTTTAAGTCTAAACCCAAACGGATTTTCCCCTGGAAAATCTGTGCACGTGGTTTATGTGGCCAGGAACTCTCCCATTCTTAAACAAGTATTTGGAAAATGAAATTGAATCCCCTCTGTTCCCAGTTTCCCCCACCCTACCTCCAAGGCCTTCTTCAATCATCCCCCTAAAAAAGCAAGACAGAAAACAAAGCAGGATGACTGGAATAACCAGAGGGCCCAGGAGCCTGCAGGTGAAACTCTCCGCTTCATCTCTTAATGTTCCCACCAATGAAATGGGGATAATGACACTCTCCACCCACGCTCCCAACGAGGTGTCAAGCAGGCCCCATCAGAGGGAGGAAACAGCACGGAGAAGCACAAGCATCACTTAACATAATTACAGGAAGCCTCACCTAGTCCTGCGCTCCCACCGGCAAAATTTCACAGCATGCTCTTTTGCTCCTTTCCAGAAAACTGTATGACCTCCTCTTGCCTGGCTTCTCGGGGGATGCAGTGTGAGGCTGAGGGCTCCATTTCAGGAAATGTGGCAGAGCCCATGTGTCTGCTCAGGCCACTGCAGGTCCACGGGTGACCCTGGCATGGCAATCTGGTCCATCTCGTCCATTACAGAGGCCAGCCAGGGCTCGGGATGCCGGCCTTCATGCTGCCCATCTCAGCAGCCCAAAGTGGACCCACTGCAAAGGCCACTGCCCTGTCTTCCACATTTCTCTTCTCCAGCAAAAATCAGGCCACAGCAGAGCTTTCCTCATTCCCCTGAGGCTGCAAACTCCGCAGGCCACAGAAAACAGCTGAGGAACGAGCCAGAAAACCAGCCGGCGAGGAGCTCTCTGTCCAGATGCAAGAGGAGACAGAGGACCCGGCTCTTGACCTGAAACTCGAAACTGTCATTGGGAATTACCACCCATGGCGATAATCCCAGCTGTCACTGCGGGTGTGACAACCTGGTCCAGATCCCACCTGTTACTCCCAATCCAGGCTCGGGAACCAGGCCCAGCTCCTATCCTGCTTCCCCAGCGGGTGTGGGAGAAGGCGAGATTCACACGCCCAGCCTACCTCCACGGGCGCAGCTGTTAGACGCCCGCTCAGGAAGCCAACTCAGCCACCTGCCAGCCCAGCCAAATGAGCAGGTCCTGATGAGGAATGTGATACGCTGCATTCTGAAAGCTGCTTCTGAAAAAAGTAAGTTCTGCAGAGATTCAGCTCACAAACAGGGGCAGCATGGACACATCACCATGCCACCGCAAACACGCCAAGAAAAGGCCTTGCACAACTCCACGATCCTGGGAGAGCTGTGGAACTAGAAAGGCTCTTAGAGGTATCTGACACCGGCTCTGGGCCTGGCACTTCTCCTGGAAAATCCTCAGGTGATAGAATAACAGCTTGGCTCAATCAGGTCACCCTGCCCAACATTCCCGCTTCCACAGCTACCCCATGCCAGGGCTGATTCGGATACTATTCAAGACACAGAATTTGCTCAGACTTCCCAGACAAGCCAGGAGGGAACGAGGCTATTTCCTGCTCCTTGACAGACAGACCCCAGCTGGCTGCCTAAGGTCGCTGTCCAAGCCTCTTTACCTCCAGTGCAGGCATCACCAGCCCCCCAGCAAAGGAGAGCAACAGATACTCAGTCACATCCCACATCAGGCCAGCATCAGGCACACAGCAGGCATCTAACAGGTGTCAGCCCCTTCTCGGTCCTCGTGAGGGGAATCCAGACCCGCTAACAAGCTGGACTCTGCCCGTGTGGCTCCTCCCTGGATTAAGTGCTTTGTAACTCGGCTAGTCGGTGTGCACTGCCCTGTTCTTGCCTGAATACCACCTGAGCTATGCTTTCCTCTTGGCTGGCAAGTGGGGACTGTACCAGGAAAGCCTGGGATGTTCAGAAGGTTGGGCTGGTCTATTAGGACGACTAGATCCACACCAGTCTCTCTCACCTGTCAAGCCCCTTACAAAGAGGCCTCATGAGTCAGCAACACAGCAGCAGGGCAAACAAACATCCCCTAGCGCCCTATGCTGCTCAGCCACAGAGTGCAGCCGGGTGGAGATGAGGGTGCAGGCGGGGGGAAGGCAGCTATGAGATGCTGAGTCATCTGGGACCAGATGCCATGGGTTTGAGGAACCTGTGTTAAGAAAGCAGCAGCTCTTCTCCATGGAACAGAAACTACTTGGAGGCCACCTGGCTGGCTGGTGTGAGGGAGGTGGCATCCAGAAGACCTCAGAGGTGGGTTAACAAGCCAGGCCTCCAGCCACCAGGCCCACCAGTCCCAGCAGAGTCAACTGCCACCGGCAAGGTCCAGCAGCTTTGGGGATGTGGGGGTGGCACTCTGAGATGCCCCTTACAGCACACAGAATGAAACTTTGCATTCTCCCAAAATTCCTATGTTGAAATCTAACCCCCAATGCGATGGTATTTAGAGGTAGGGCCTTGGAGAGGTGATTATGTCAGGAGGATGGAACTCTTGTGAATGGGATTAGTACCCTTTTCAAACCCCAGAGACAGCCCCATCCTTTCCACGCCAGGTGAGAACACAGCAAGAGGAGGCTATGAACCAGAAAGCAGGCCCTTGGCAGACACTGGACTCCTGCCTCCAGCACTGTGAGTAGTAAATGTTTGTTGTTTACCCAGTTTATGGTATTTTTGTTATAGCAGCCTGAAGTGACTAAGCCACCCCTCCCTGAAAAAATCTGACATGCACACTCTCATATTCCAAGTTCCCATGACTCACATGGGACATAAACATGTCCCTTCCTCTCTGCAGTCCCCATGTTACACGGTGGAACACATTGGCCTGGACATCTATGTCCTTCCCACCCTGTGGCCCAGTGGAAATATACATCTTTCCCTTAATCAGGGAGGCATTTAGCTGGTTACTCCTAACATTCTGCCCCAGAGGGCAGGGCAATAGCACAGCTGCTTTCAGGGAATTCAGAACCTGGAGAAGGCCGGGTGCTGTGGATCGCACCTATAATCCCAGCTTTCTGGGAGGCCAAGGCAGGCACATCATTTAAAGTCAGGAGCTGGAGACCAGCCTGGCCAACATGGTGAAACCCTGTCTCTACTAAAATACAAAAATTAGCTGGGCATGGTGGCATGCACCTGTAGTCCCAGCTACTTGGGAGGCAGGAGAATTGCTTGAACCCAGGAGGCGAAGGTTGCAGTGAGCCAAGATCGTGCCACTACACTCCAGCCTGGGTGACAGAGCAAGACTCTGTCTCAAAAAAAAAAAAAAAACAAAAACCAAGCTACACACACACAGAACCTGGAGAAGACCCAAGAGGTGAAATAAAGGGGAACTGGGTCACAGTCTCCAGTCCACTTTGGTTTCTCAAGAGTATGAGGGACCATGTGCAGCCGCAGAGTCGGGGGAGGAGCCTGACCTCAACTGACTGACTCCTCTGAGCATGGTAGGGCTCTGTTCACACAACCCATGCCCCTCCACCACTCCCCAACTTTCCTGCAGGCTCCAGGTGGCCCCGGGTGTCTGGGGCCCAAAGCCTGTCCAGCACGTGGGCTCGGCCCTGGTCCCATGGCTGCGGCTCACACACACACCCCTACATCAGGGCCCACGACTGGGGAGTCTGAAGCTCATGGCTTCGCACAGCCCCTCATGCTCACTGGGACCTCATCAGCCTGGGTGCCCTGGGTGCTCCATTCTGAGCCTCAGCTCACACCTTCCCCAACCAGATGGCCTCCCTGGGTCTTAGCCCTCCCAGTTCTTTACAGCCCACCATTCTGATAGCCCCATCCCCACTGTGACTTAACCTGGTCACCCTCCTAGGCTGGGGGACATTCTCCCTGGTGCTTTCTCCCACTCACCGTGTGTAGGGTCCTCCTCGACATTCTACCTACGCTACAGCCCACATCCAGGCACCAGTCCCCTCTAAACTTCTCAAAAGCTCCTTAGGACAGGCTGGAGTCCGGTTCCTCCTCACGCCACTGACCACCCAGAACCCAGGGACCATCTGTAGAATACACTTATTCAACACGTGGGGCCACCCCAGGGCCCAGATATAAATAAACAGATCAAGCAAACAACTTCATATTCACATAGCCACTGGTTCCTCAGACTTGAGAGCAACAGAGGTCAGGGTGGCCAAACTGGGTGCAGACACGGATGAAACACACAGGGTTGCAGAAAAACGAAACTCAAGGCAAGCTCCCCTCCTTCATTAGCTGATAGGACACATAATGGAACTTCTGTTCGCTGTCTCCGGAGAGTCCAGCTGCACACGGTCTCTGTAAAAATGCCAGAAGAAAATGCTCATGCACACGCCATAAATGACCCCTGCAAAGGACTTGGCCTGGGGCTCATCACATCTGCGGGTGTACAGGCTGAGCTCATTTCTGAGTCACAAAACCCAAAAGTGATGTCTTTGGTCAGCAACCACCCGGAGAGACTCCCACACTCTGGCACTCTGCCCACTGATGTGCCCTTGTCCCTGGCTGAATAGCTGATTCTCCATGGGCCCCCGGCTGGCACGCCTCACTGGGCAGGTGAAGTCACCGTGCTCTTCTTTTTCTTTCTTTTTTTTTTTTTTTGAGACAGGTTCTCTCTCAGTCACCCAGACTGGAGTGCAGTGGCGCAATCTCAGCTCACCAAAACCTCCACCTCCTGGGTTCAAGCAATTCTTGTGCCTCAGCCTCCCAAGTAGCTGGGATTATAGGAATGCGCCACCATGCCTGGCTAACTTTTGTATTTTTAGTAGAGATGGGGTTTCACCATGTTAGCCAGGCTGGTCTCGAACTCCTGACCTCAAATGATTCACCTGCCTCGGCCTCCTAAAGTGCTGGGATTACAGGCATGAGCCACTGTGCCCGGCCTCTTCTGAAGACTGTGAGAACCCCAGGGCCAGGCATGCACCACGTGCACACAGGAGCCAGGCATTTTACACATACACCACAGAACGCAAGCCTCATGTTTTGGGAAGTGGGTGGGGGGAAGCAGTGGTGTCTCTTCTGTTTCCAAACAAGAACAGCCTGTCACCACCGGGCAGAGAAGCAACGCAGGCTGCTTCCGCCAGGCGAAAGGCCGGCAGGAGCGGCATGGAGATGCTGCCAGAGCTCAGAGTCTGCACAGGCTGCTCAGGAAGCTCGCTCCAAGAACTGAGCATCCAAGCAGGAGACAGAACTACAGGCGCTCGGGCCCATGGGGGGTTCTGATGCGGAAGTTCTGTACAGGCTTTGCCTGGAGACGTCAGGGGGTCCCAGGGAACAACAGCAGGCACAGAGGCGCCTCGGAGGGCAGATTTTCTACAGGATCCCAATTATTTGGAAAGATGCTTCTATCTGAAGCTCTAGACCCAAGTCCAGGCTGAAGCTATCAGAGCAGCTTTTCTTCCCTCAATGCGATCCCCCACCTCGAGAAAAGTGTCTCAGCTTAGGTGTGTGTGCACACAGGTGTGGCATTTGCATTTACCCAACAAAGCCCAACCCAGCTTCCCTCTCGTCTTTGTCAAACTGATCCAGAACAGGGGCTCTGTGGTCTGGCCTGACCACACCAGGCCTTCTGACTGCTATAGATGGCTTGTTAATAAGGCCTTCCTATATGCGTGTGACATGGCAGCGTTCCTTCTGTCTCTGATCCTGCCATGTCACCTGAAGGAGGAGGCAGATGAGGCTGCCCACGTTCACAAGTGCAGCAGATAGGCTCACGGATGAGCCACAGAGCCAGTGAGCATCCTAGCTGGGCTGGAACCTGGCTCTGCAATAGGCTCTGTCCGCCCCCAGAGTCCTGCCTTTACAGGTGGGGAACCCCATGAAGATGCTGGTCAGGAAAAGGGTGGTGCTTTGGGTCTTGTCCCCAACCCAGTCTGGTACACCCCCCACCCCAAATAGCCACCCTCTCTGAAAGGCCCAGGATCTTTCCACCCACGTGGCAGCAGTGCCTGAGCTGCTGGATCTTGAGCAGCAGAATTCATGAGCTGGGTAGGGCAGACCTTGACTCAAACCCAGCCCTACCACTGCCCAGCTGGGTGACCTTAGCACATTACTTAATCTCTCTGGGCCCCACGTTTCTCGCCAATAAAAGTGGACTCGGAAGGTCAGCCAGCACACCCCGAGTCCCTGTGAGGGGCTAGGCACTGTGCTTTATAGCACCCAGGACAGTGCCCACTCAGAGCACATGCAGTCCTGGATCCTATCATGCCTGCTGGGCCAGGAGCTTTAAAACCAGCAGGCCTGGTCCTTGGCTGAGCACTGGGTCTCCAGGCTTCCAACAACTGTGGAAGTGAGAAAGCAACAGAAAATGAGAGGACCACACTACGGTACGAGTTACTACATCAAGAGCAAGTCCCTGGGCTGGGAGGCTGGAGAGACAAGACACGGCAGGGCCTGAGGGATGAGCTGTCTTGGGACAGACTGAGGGCACCCAAAGGAACAGGCAGGCAAGACAGGGCCAGGGAAACCAAGGAGTGGAGCAGGGTCAAGAAAGAGAACAGGAAGACCCCAAAGACTTCCTCTCTTGCCTGAGACGTACCACCCCACAAACCTGCAGCTCCAAACAAAGATTCTCCCACCAAAAACAGGACATAAAGGTTGGGCGTGGGCACGGGTGGGGACATAACTCACAGGCCCATTTGCTCCATTAAGCCTGGCCAGATGGTGCCCAAGTATCCAGGGAAGGATGAACTTCACATTCCTGCAGGATTCCACACAAGCAGGGGGCTGGGGGAGGGGCAGCCTAGGTGGCAGGCAGCACACAGCCTGCTCAGGCAAGGCCAAGTCCATGGGCCTCTCAACACCATGGCTCCAGCCAGCACAGGCTATTGGTCCACTTCTATTTTATTTTTAGAGATGGGTCTTGCTCTGTTGGCTAGGCTGGAGTGTAGTGGCATGAACATAGCTCACTGCAGCCTCAGACTCCTGGGCTCAAGCGATCTTCCTGCCTCAGCCTCCTGAATAGCTGGGACTACACGTGTGCACCACCACGTCCAGCTAATTTTATTTTTTGTACAGGCAGGGTCTCACTAGGTTGCCCAGGCTGGTCTCAAACTCCTGGCCTCGAGTAATCTTCCCACCTTGGCTTCTTAAAGCACTGGGATTACAGGCAAGCCACTGTGCCCTGGTCCAATTTTAGAAAGGCGCCCAGGGTTCCCTATGCGGCAGCAGAGGAGGGGAATTGTCTCAAAAACAAAATCCCTCCGTTCCCACTAAGAAAAAATGGCAGCTTCCATTTCCTGGGCATTTACCACATGCCAAACTGTCACTGCTAATCCCAACACAGCACTAAAAGGTTTCTACAATAACTGTCATTTGTTGGAGGGGGAAATAAGACACAGAAAGGAACCATAACTGGCCTGGTGCATGTTGAGGGTGACTCAAGCCCGTCAGATAGTCCGGGAGGCTGTACTCTCTACTCCACCTGCGGCCCCAGGGACACATTCCCTGAAGGAAAGCTATGTGTCCAAAACAACTGCCTGGGATGGGAGCTCTAGGAAATGACAGCTGGATGCGCGTCTGGGAGGCAGGCTGGTGGAAAGGAAGGCCTGGCATGCAGGACAGGCAGGAGGGAGGCAATTTTTGGGATCTTCTGGACATTTCTGAAGATCTTTATGCACCAGTGGCCTGAAGCCTTTCTCTCCCTGGAAATGTAGGCAGGCCCTTTAGTGAATATGCAGATGGCTGTGCCTATCCTGCGAAGACCATGGAGTCTGAGACAACGGAAGTCAATAGAAGGGCCTGAAGCAAAGCAGGCAAGAAGCAAACCCTGGGACACTGTTGAACAAACCGGCAGGAGGCAGAGACAGGTGCTTTGCCTGGAAAAAAACCACCAGGCCCGGGTGAGCTGCTCGTGCCTCTCATCCCAGCACACTGGGAGGCCAAGGTGGGTGAATCATGAGGTCAAGAGATTCAGACCATCCTGGCCAACATGGTGAAACTCCGTCTCCACTAAAAATACAAAAATTAGCCAGATGTGGTGGCATGCATCTGTAATCCCAGCTACTTGGGAGGCTGAGGCAGGAGAACTGCTTGAACTGGAAGGTGGAGATTGCAGTGAGCCGAGACTGCGCGCCTACACTCCAGCCTGGCAACAGAGTGAGACCCCATCTCAAAGAAAGAAAAAAGAAAAACACCAGGAAGGCCCAGCAGGCAGGCCTACATCCACAGTGAGTGCATGAGCTTAGTCTTGCTGGGGTGGGGGTCTTGGGAGGGGCCACAGCAAACTTACCGGGGTGGGCTGAGGTGATCAGTATGGGCCACCACCCTCAGAACGCTGTCTAAGGGCAGTGGTGGTCTATCCCAGGGAACACCGCCACACACACAGAGAAGGCCACTTAAAAGGCAGAAGCTTGAACTTCCAATTCCAGGTAAGATGGAAAAGGCACACTACACCCTTGCCCACTATCCACAGGTACAAATCATGCATAAAACTCATGAAACAGCTATCATGGGACTTGAAAAGGTAGATAAGGGCAGCAGGACTGAGCAGGGATTGCAGGACTTTAAGGAGACCTTGGCAATGACTTCTGGATTTTCAGTTTTTGGAACTTTGCCTCCTAGCCTGGGCACTGGAGTAGCCTGAAACCACCAACAGGCACAGACAAGAGGGGAAAAAAAGGACCAAACAGAAAAACTTGCTCTCTCTAGCAAAAGACCCAGGAAGGAGGAATCCTGTGGATTGAACTCTTTTGGCTTTATCTACCTTGCCCCAGCAGAAACAACTTGTCCACTCCTCTCCCCAGAGACGCGGCAGCGGCCTCCCCGGGGTGGAGACCCATGGACTCTTTCCACTCTACACTAGCCGAGTGCCACCAAATAGGCGAAGCTCCATCCCCCTTCACCAGCACAGCAGCAGTGGACCCTCAGGGTGGAACTCTGGCGTCAGTGCAGGGTGACAGGCTAGAGCCCCAGCCTTCTAATTAGAACACCTGGAAGGGGGAACATGGGGAAGCAGAGAGTATAGGGAAGATCATGGAGAGGAGGGAGCTGGAGAAGGGATCCTTTAAATCTACGTAAGAAGCCCTGAGCTCACCCCCAAACCACACATGTATGAAAACATTTGGCATCAGCACAGCACAGATCACTGCCCAGTTTCAAACTAATCCCTGGGTGGTGAACAGCAGGGTGGATACTGGAACCACAGAGCAGAGAAAGTGAGCCAGGATGTGCCATCTGAATCTGAGTTGACTTCCTGTTTAAAAAAAATAATAATCAGTCGACATTTTCCTAACATTTAAACAGCATCCAGAGTCTCATAACATTACATTCAAGATGTCCAGGACGCAACCCAAAATTACTTGACACAGAACTAAGCAACATAAACAACTGTCAAAGGAAAAGACAATCAACTAACATCAACCCCAAGAGGACCCTAATGTATGAATTATCAGAATAAGACCTTAAAGTAGCTATTATAACCATTATCTAAGAAGAAAGGGCAAAGACTCTCAAAACAAATCAAAAGACAGAAGTTCAGCCAGGCGTGGTGGCTCACGCCTGTAATCCCAGCACTTTGGGAGGCCAAGGTGGTTGGATCAAGAGGTCAAGAGATCGAGACCATCCTGGTCAACATGGTGAAACCCTGTCTCTACTAAAATACAAAAATTAGCTGGGCATGGTGGCATGCACCTGTAGTCCCAGCTACTTGGGAGGCTGAGGCAGGAGAACTGCTTGAACCAGGAGGCGGAGGTTGCAGTGAGCCGAGATCGTGCCGCTGCACTACAGCCTGGCGCCTGGCGACAGAGCAAGACTCTGTCTCAAAAAAAAAAAAAAGAAAGAAAGAAAAGCCAGAAGTTCTCAGCCAATAAAATCAAAGCCATAAAAAAGAACTAAAGAGAAATTTTAGAATCGAAAAATAAAAAATTACCTGAAGGGGTTCAACAGCAGAATGCAGATGACAATGGAGTCAATGAACTTAAAGATAGATCAATAGAAATTATCCAATCTAAATAACAGAGAGAAAACAAGAATGGAGAAAAATGGAATAAAACCTCAAGGATCTATGGAACAACATCAGAAGATACCAATGTCTAATTTCATGTCACAGGAGTCCCAGAAAGAGAGGAGAGATGGAAGCAGAAAACAGTATCGGAAAATATAACAGATGAACACTTTCCAAATTAGAGGAAGGACATAAATTTACAGACCCAAGAAATGCAGTGAACCCTAAACAGGATAAACAAAGAAAACCACAGGCAGTCACATCACACTGAAAGTACTAAAAACCAAAGTTACAGAAAAAAAATCTTGAAAGCAGTCAGAGAAAAACAACATATTACATACAAGAAAATAAGGATTCAAGTGACTGTAGATTTCCCATCAGAAACTATAGAAGCCAGAAGAGGATGAAACATCTTAAAGTCCTAAAAGAAAAGAACTGTCAACCCAGAATATTATAACCAATGAAAATATCCTTCAGGAATGAAGGTAAAATAAAGACCTTCTCAGATGAAGGAAAACTAAGACTTAGCCCTACAAGACCTCTTTTAAACTTCTGGCCAGAACTATAAGGTAGTATGGTTTGTTGTTTGAAGTCACTAAGTTTGTTGTAATTTATTGCAGTTACAATCGGAAACTAATACATTTATCTCTGACTAAAAATCAGTAACAGAATGACACCTGGAAAAATCTCTAAAAACTTGGAAATTAAACATTACCATTAAACACTACTGAATGATCCATAGATGATAAAGGAAGTTTCAAGGAAAATTAGAGAATGGTTTGGAATAACTGAAAATAAAAATGCAATATGTAAAAATTTGTAGGATGCAGCTAAAGCAGTGCTTGGAGGCAAATTTACAGCATCAAATGCTTATATCAGAAAAGAAGGTCTCTAAATTTTTTTAAAAAGATGAACAAAATAAATCCAACAAAAAGAAATAATATACTTCTAGCAGACTAACAAACAAAAAAAGAAAGGCATAAATTACCAATATCAGAAATGAAAGAGAGGATATAACTACTGATCCCACAAACATTAAGAAGATCCTAGGGCAGGTGTCCCCAAACTACGGCCCACGGGCTACATGCGGCCCCCTGAGGCCATTTATCCGGCCCCCCGCCACACTTCAGGAAGGGGCACCTCTTTCACTGATGGTCAGTGAGAGGATCACAGTATCTGACGGCCCTCCAACAGTCTGAGGGACAGTGAACTGGCCCCCTGTGTAAAAAGTTTGGGGATGCCTGTCCTAGGGAAATACTACAAATGACTGTGTACCTAAGTTTGGCCATTTAGATTAAACGGGCTAATCCCTTGAAACCTGCTGGTGACCACTCACCCTGACCCCCATTCCCCTAACCATTCATGGTGCTGCTAACTAAGGCCCACAGGAAAAAGAGCCCTAGGGCCGACAGTAACCTGAGGCAGACAGAACCACAACCCAACAGGCACAAGGACCTTACAACATAGCCCAGGCTTCTAGAAGACTTCTTAGGTTTGAGAACCACCTCGGAAACCAAATCTCCAATAACTCAGGGCCTTAGAATTTCTAAAAGGGTGCAGCACTGGCAGCATCACTGCAATCTGAACCAGCAAAGGGTCTGAAGTGATAGGAGAGAGAATGCTGAAATCGGAAAGGTCAAAAAGCCATCTCCTAGAGGCCAGCAAGGCCAATACCCTGTGTCACCATGCAGCTGAAAGTAGACTTGCAAATAGTTTCTCCTTTCCAAAGCTCTTACCAGATGGGGGTCTCTCACACTTCCCTGACAGCTCATTCCAGTGTTTAACCATGCTTACAGTCAAGATGTTCTTCCGTATGTCTCACGGGATGGCTACAATTCCAGCTAATTTCCCCATTCCCTGTGCAGAGCGCTGGACCACAGGGGATGGCTTCCTCCCTGATTGTCAGCTGTGTGATTCATACAAAAGATGTATCCCTGGAGCCTCCACTGGTAACTGGGGGTTACTGGGAACTACTTAGCCCGGTTGTTTTGAGATGGAACACGACAACAAAGCATCTATTACAATGCCTGGCACACAGTAGGTACAGAAAGTGGTAGTCACCATTTAACAAGTGGCACTTGTCGGCCTGCTTCTCCCTGCCATGAAAATCCACCTCCTCAAATACTTTATGAAAGACCCGATTTTCTACCCTATCAATCATTCAGCTTGTCAGGCAGCTCCATATTTGCACGGTTTTTGTCTTTGAAGGAATTTCTTCAACAGCTCAAGGTGAGCTGTGTTCCTGGCAAGCAGCTTGCCTATTTAAAAGGATCCTCCCCAGACACCTCCAGATCACCACGGGCAAATGCTCAATCCTGGTCTGGTCTCTGAACCAAGCAAGTCTAACTTCAATCTCCTTCAAATCCAAATTACAGGGCTTCTGGCCCCTTTCAGGTACAAGTGAGGGGACATGTTCATTCATATTGAACCTAGCTGAAAAGATACTTGGCTATTCCAAGTCTCTCCATTTCTGTTTAATCCCAAAGCAGGGGTCAGCAAACGTTTCCTGCAAAGAGCCAGACAGTAAATACCTTCAGCTTTGCAAGTCACGTGGCATCTGTCTCCACTACTCGAGCTTGCCATCGTAGCATGAAAGCAGCCATACGTTATAGGTAAGCCAATGAGCAAGCTGTATCCCAATAAAATTTTTACAGAAACAGGCAGCAGACAGGACTACGCTGTAATTTGCCAACCCCTGGCCTAAATGCGAGGAGAGGCCTCTACCACCATCCTTTCCTCATACATTTCCCACAGTTGACACAGACTTAGAAATTCACCAGGCAGCTTAGGAACCTCTCTCTTCCTCTCTGCCTAGGCATTTAAAGGCTACCAAGAACCAGTCAGCACACGTAAAGCATGGTAAGACAAAAGAATGTCCTTTGCTCTCTTATTGTGTGGCAGCTGATACACTCCCCCCCCCCGCCCCAAACACACATTCACTCATTCACTCTTACACACTTAATGCCAATAAATACCAAAAAATTACTTTAGGCCCTGTGGGAAGGGTATTTCTGACGGGAAAGCTCGCAACAGCTGAGGCAGAAAATGTCAGCCAGGATCCTGATTCATACATAATGGAGATTCTGCTGGAAAACAGCACAGGACATTTGAAGGAAATGAATCATTTATGGAGTGCAAGAAGGTTTGCACCGTTTCTCAGGCAACACCCCACCCCACCCTGCCGCACCCTGCCAAGGGACCCAGGCTCCGGCAGGTCCCAGAGAAAGGGCATCGGCTATGGGCATGGGAGGGTGCCAAGCCCAGCAGTTTTGTGTGGCTTCTCACTCGCCTACTTTTAAAAGGATCCGAAGCAGCCTTAAGAAATCAAACAGTGTAAAAATAAGGCCACTGGGAAGAAAACAAAAATAAAGGCTCAAAGTGTGTTTCAGGCCCTGGGATGCACTGACCATGTGAAATGAACAGTGAATTTGGACCTCACAGCAAAGGCCAGAAAAGGGAGGAGTCTTGGATGACTGCCTTCCAATGACAGAAGAGCTGGGGTGCAGGAGAAGCACACAGACCCGGAATTCCTTACGGTGGACTCCTCAGCTCTGTGATTCTACCCCACTGCACTATCTGCTGAAGCACAGTGCAAATAAACCACACTGTCAGTGGGATATAAACCAGAGGTAAAGGGTGAGAAACAAGCCCTAGGCCATCCCAGCCACCTCCAGACCCACAGGGATTTCCCCCATACCCATATCCTGAATAGCCGCCAATGCAGATGGAAGGAGACTGAGCTTGGGCCACTTCCTCCAGGTCCCTGGGCAAGAGCCTGGAGGATAGTCCTGCAGTCCAGTCTCCAGCCAGTGGTCTTGGCTTCGGCAAAGCCCACGCCCTCCACCTGTCCTGGATGGCCGATAGGCTGGGTCTGAGAAGCAGGGTGGGGTCCACGCAGTGAATGAGCCCAGATGGGGGCAGAGAGGAAATCTCAAAATAATCACAATGCATGCTACTCTTAGTTCAGACGATGTCTCTGGTCCACGGCTCTTAGGGTCAGGTGTCCTCTGTATTTAAATGGAAGAACCAAGACCCCGGGGAAAAAAAAAAAAAGCACCACAGACCAGTCAATTTGGGTTCTCCTGCCTCAAACACTAGACTGTTCCTTTCATTGAACAGAAAATACCAAGCCTCAGAACGGGGGCTCATCTTATCCTGCTCTAGGCAGGTTTGGTGGCCTCCTGCCTAGGCACCCCTCCCTACAGCATCCCAGCCAGCTGCCCCAAACGCTAGGTCTCCCTGCCGTCCCTGAGCCAGTGGCCAAGAGGACCAGAGACATCTACGAGAACACTTGCTCCAGCCCTGAGAAGTGTGAGGCCTGCCGGGGGCCACTCTGTTCTTTTGGCCAGGCAACAGGGGGGAACGGAGTCTCACTCTGTCACCCAGGCTGCAGAGCAGTGGTGCTGTCTCAGCTCACTGCCACCTCTACCTTCTGGGTTCCAGTGATTCTCCTGCCTCTGCCTCCCAAGTAGCTGGGATCATAGGCGTGTGCCACCATGCCCGACTGATTTTTGTATTCTTGGTAAGAGACCGGGTTTCACCGTGTTGGCCAGGGTGGTGTGGAACTCCTGACCTCAAGTGATGTGCCCATCTTGGCCTCCCAAAGTGTTGGGATTGCAGGTGTGAGCTATTGTGCCTGGCCTCTGAGCAGGTTTTGGAGGGAGTCTTTCCTTTGAGGAGGCCAGGGTCTCTGGGCAGACTGGTGACGTCAAAACAAGTGGGTAAGTGGGGAACGGGCTCTTCCTTCAAGTCATTTGCCAGCCCCTGCCCCCCAGAGAGAATGTGGCTCACCTCACTTTGAGGTGGCTCAGAGCAAGAGGGCAGTCTGACTCACCCGGAGGCACAAGTGAGAGTTGAGCTTCAGATGAAATGCCATCCACCCAAGGCCCTGCCCAGCACTGCCAGTGAGAAAGCAGCCGTCACCACCACCCAGGCCTCGGTCCTCCCCTACAGTCCATGAGGAGCTCTAAGAATCATTAACCAAATGCAGGTATACGTGCTAGTGAAAAAAAACCAGTTCAGGCCGGGCGCGGTGGCTCACGCCTGTAATCCCAGCACTTTGGGAGGCCGAGGCGGGTGGATCACGAGGTCGAGAGATCGAGACCATCCTGGTCAACATGGTGAAACCCCGCCTCTACTAAAAATACAAAAAATTAGCCTGGACATGGTGGCACGTGCCTGTAATCCCAGCTACTCGGGAGGCTGAGGCAGGAGAATTGCCTGAACCCAGGAGGCGGAGGTTGCGGTGAGCCGAGATCGCGCCATGGCACTCCAGCCTGGGTAACAAGAGCGAAACTCTGTCTCAAAAAAAAAACCAGTTCAGGGAGCCCCCTGGGACAGAAGAGCGCTGGGGATCAGGGAGGTAGCCCAGGACAACAACAGCGGCTACTGTGTAGGGGCCACAGTCAAGAGATCTGTGCGTATGCAGTCGGTCCCTGCCTCTGCCGTTTCAGCACCAGCTTCCTTTAGACCATGTGGAAAAGAGAGATAAATTGTCCCTCCAAACCGGCGGCTGAGATAAGGGCACTCCTGTCTGTCCCTGGGTGTCCCACATGGGGTCCCAGGCATCAGGGCCTGTGCCCTTGAGAACGGCAGGGAGAGGTGGCTCTGCACGGGGAGGCAGGGCCTTGGTCACGAATCATTTAGTGGGGAGAGGCCGGAAAAGGTCAGCAAAGTGCTCCCATTACAGGGAGGACGGGGATCAGAGCCCCCCACTGCCAACGTTAGGAGGAGAGGTGAGGTGAAAACCACGTGGCAATCAGGGTCTAGAAACAAAACCTGAACTCTCGCTGTGCACTGGGAGGGTGGGAGACTTGCCTGGACCCTCGCCAGCTGGAGTGGAGGAGGTTGCAGACCCCACAGAGCCAGGCCCTCCTGGCCTCTGCTGCCTTCCCGAGCCCTCCTCCCCTAAGTAGAGCCTGGCCAGCCAGAATAGGGGGTCTGATCCTAGGAGAAAAGGGGAGAAGGGAGTGACTGTGCACGCAGGGCTTTGGATATGCTCTCGTTTCATGTCTGGAGAGGCACTGTAGGAGGGAGTCAGCATCCACATCTATGAGATGCTAAGAAACGTACACAAAGCCCAAAGCCCAGCCTTGAGGCCCCTGCTCCTGTGCCCCAGTGGGTCACACACACAGGCACATGCACTCACACACACATACATGGACACTTGGAGAGCTGCATGTACACACACACGTGTGCACATTCAAACACACATGCTCACACCCACACCCCAATTCCCTTGGTGGAGTTCTTGTCACACTGCTAGGTGGTCACCCTCCACCGACTCCAAGGTGCCACCCCTTGCGCTATGGACTGAATGTTGTAACCCCCCTCCCCACCAGAATTCTTATGTTGAAGTCTAATCCCCAATGTGACAATACTAAGAGGTGGGGCTGTTGGTAGGTGATGAGGTTGTAAGAGTGGAACCCTCATGAATGAACTTAATGCCCTTATAATAAGAGGCCCAGGAGAGCTTAGACGCCATCTATGAAGGAGGGAGCCCTTACCTAACATGGAATCTGTAGGTGCCTTGATCTCAAACTTCCCCGAACCCAGAACTGTGGGCAATAAATCTCGTTTATAAACTGCCCAGCCTGGCATTTTGTTATAGCAGCATGAACGACTAAGATACCTTGTTATTCTCTATCAGAAGCAGAAGAGATGCTGCCCAGAGACCAGGACAGGGATTCCACCCATGTAACCACCTCAAAGTTCCAACGGCATGAGGGAGGAAGGCTTGGGCTCAATCTTGAACTCAGCTTCACAGGCCCAGACAACGTGGCTTCGGCCTGTCTGGTCTGTTCATAAGCACAATGCTGGTCACGGCCCCCAAACCCATAGGCCTCCTGTCACGTTCCCCTCTCCCAGGCCATGTCTCCTTCTACCTTTCGCCCTCTGCCAAACCGCACCCTCCCTTAGCCTTCTCTGGGAAATCTACACCCGTCTGCCTCCTTCCTCCGGAACAATTTCCCCTGTTCTGAACTTTCTCAGCACTTAGCTCTTGTGCGATTTATCTGATAATCACATCAACCTTTTTCACCGATACACTGTGAACTATTACTTACTTCTCATTTTAATCTCCATATGCTTGTGTTCCACCTTCCCACTTAGCCTGGAAACTTGGCTGGAATCAGATGGTTTTCTCTGTCTTACTGTGCCTAGTAAGGGGCTCAAGATGCGACAGCCAGGTGTGTCACCTGTCCACTCTGCAAGCATTAACTGAGCACCTACTACGTGCCTGGCGTTGTTCTAGGCACTGGGGATGTAGAAGTGAACAAAGCGCACAGTAACTGCAGGGAACGTGCTCCACAGGAAGACCAGAGGAGTGACAGGTGAGAAGACAGGGAAGGACTATCACTTCCCTCTCTCTCTTTTCTTTTTTTGAGACAGAGTCTCACTGTGTCACCCAGGCTGGAAGGCTGGAGTGCAATGGCATGATCTCAGCTCACTGCAACCTCCACCTCCTGGGTTGAAGCAATTCTCCTGCTTCAGCCTCCTGAGCAGCTGGGATGACAGGCACCTGCCACCATTCCCAGCTAAATTTTGTATATTTAGGAGAGATGAGGTTTTACCATGTTGCCCAGGCTGGTCTTGAACCCCTGACCTCAAGTGATCTATCTGCTTCAGCCTCCCAAAGTGCTAGGATTACAGGCGTGAGCCACTGGGCCTGGCCGGCTGTCACTTCTCATAACAAAGACAACCCTGCCCTCCTATAAGCTGCCCCATAAAGAAAAGCGGGAATAGACAGAAACTCTAGTGAGCCTGGCTGGGAAAACAAAAATGACTCTTGCCACTGACTGAGGATCTTTCCCGAGTCCTGAGAAATAAGGACCCTGCCCCCACACTAGACTCAATCAGACCCAGTGGCTTTCCCTAAGAAGCGCTGAGCAGTGTGGGCATCCTCATGTGGCCCCTGCATTCAGCAGGGAGGCGCAGGAATGGGGCTCCCTACTCCCCTTCCCATGGGATCCTACAGAACCCTTCGGCCCATTGCTTCAAACCCATCATCCTGGACCTCTCCTGTGAAGACATCTCCAACCTACTCTGGTCCTAAGGGAGGCGCATGGGGAGACAGGAAAACCATCATTTATACTCCTGATGAAGGGGAACGGTTGAAAGAGGGAGAAGAGAGAAGCAGCAGACTGGAGGGGGCAGAAAGCCCTTCGGGTGTGCTCAGACACGGTCCCCTATGGCTCCCTACGTCCATAGTCCCCTATGGAGTCCCACTCTCCATAGGGAGGCTCAATCTCAAACACGCACCTCGGAAATCTGAAGTCTTGGTCTGATGCATAAGCAGGTCATTTTCTTTTTTCTTTTCTTTTTTTTTTTTTTTTTTGAGACAGAGTGTCGCTCTTGTTACCCAGGCTGGAGTGCAATGGCACGATCTCGGCTCACCGCAACCTCCGCCTCCTGGGTTCAAGCAATTCTCCTGCCTCAGCCTCCTGAGTAGCTGGGATTACAGGCACGCGCCACCATGCCCAGCTAATTTTTTGTATTTTTAGTAGAGACGGGGTTTCACCACGTTGACCAGGATGGTCTCGATCTCTCGACCTCGTGATCCACCCGCCTCGGCCTCCCAAAGTGCTGGGATTACAGGCTTGAGCCACCGCGCCCGGCCAAGCAGGTCATTTTCTATCTGCATCACCATCCTCCAATTTGTAAAAGAGGGAGCAAATTGTGGATATGAATTACTCATGCACTAGGAAGAATGAAGTATTGAACCTGAAGCAATTCTAGTTTGTTGTCAAGGAAGCTGAACCAGGAGGTAATCAGAAGGTACCATGAGCCATTAGAGTGAGAAACAACCCAAAGAAGTTATCTCCTCGGCAAATCCTGCCCTACCATCAAAGGGGCGGGTTCTAACAGACAGGCTTCAAAGATACCAAGAGGCAAACACGTGAGAATGACTCCTGTGTACGTCCCCAGGGACAGTCTGATGAAAGCAAATCTACTCCCTTATCCAAAAAGTGCAGAACCATGGCAAGACATAAATCCCCCTGGAAGTCCACAGTGCAAGCTGGCACTCTGATGCACCAGCAATCCCAGGAAGCAGTGAGGGTGGAAGTTACTACCCCCATCATACAGATGGAAACACAGGACCAGAGAGGATCATCGCCCAGCTCTGAAATCAACACCCACAGCTGATTTTCGTTATATTCCAGAAGCTTGCTGCAAGGAGTGTGAATGAAACACCAACTATACAGTAAGAGGAAGTGAGCAGAGCTCGCAAGTGGGTGGAGAAGAAACGCACTCCCCAGGCAGCCCCAGGGCCTCAGAAGCCCTGCTTCCAGCTCCCCTAGCAGACCAAGCCCGGGTGGGGCTGGGCTCAGGGATTCCCATGTTCTCAGCACTTCATACCTGAACCCGACCTTGAAGCAAATGCAAAAAAGTCACAGCCACTGAGCCAAATGACCCGGGCAGAGAGGCAGCAGGAGCTGGAGGACACAGAGGCCATTCCCTGACACCTGGATCTGGCTTCTATAAGGGAAGTCATTCACCCCTTCTCCCCTAGATCCAAACACGTAGCTGTCACTACAGCAGGGTCACGATCCCATGGACTGTAGATGAAACTTCAATGTAACCTTCCTCCTGTCAGAAGCGCATCGACAGAGGGAGGTAGATCCTGCTGGTCTCCATGCAAGGGGTGAAGTGGTTCAAGCACCATCAGAGTGGGAGGCACAGCAGGACCCCTGCACGCTCTGCTGGACGTGGAGCTCTCAAGGGAGCCATGCCTGGACAGCCTCAAAGAGCAAGTGGCAGAACAGCCCTTCCCCTCTGTGCAGCCACACATGACAGCAGCCAGCCCCAAGAGGCTGTGTCTTCCGAGCAAGAAGCAATGGTAACAGGATAGCTACATGCTCCCGGAACTGCAGGCTTGGAGGCGAGAAGGCAGTGCACAAACACCAGAGGGAGCCCAGATGGTACAGAAGGAGGCATGAAGAAGGGGCCAGGAGTGGCAGGAGGAGGGAAGCAGGTCAGGGAGAATGACATGGGGTGGGACAATAGTGGTGACTATGGGAAGTAGTCTCCAAGCTGGACACAGAGGACAGACAGCTGGGCAGGTAGAGACATTGTGAGGAACATTGTAGGCAAGGAGGGGGGGACAGGAAGCACACAGAGTGGCAGTGGGGGACTCTCAGAACTAGCAGGGAGGAGGGAGTTGTGCTCCCACACCACCAGTGCACACAAGCGTAGAGGGCCCTGCACACCTGCCTGCCTGAGATGCGTGGCCTTGACCTCCAGCCCATGGACAACTCAGAGGTTTGTGAGAAGGGAGCAGTGATCAAGACCCCGTGAGGATAAATCTGGCCATACAATGGTGGACCTGGGCAGGAGCCAGGGACAGAGGCCAAGGGTGGGAGAGGGTCACAGCCAAGGGGACAGGGTCAGACTGCCCCGCTGGGCTCCACATGGGGACGACTCTGGAGGCATGGTGGGGAGAGGCTCAGGATCCGGTGGGGAGGCTTTGTGCTAAAACAACATCTTCTAACATAAAGAACAGACCTTGAAAATGCCAGCCGCCCATTCAAGCATCTTTGGTGGGCACGCTCAGCTTTTCACAAACTCACTGGAATTTTCAGCCTTGAGAAGCGCCTACCCTGCTGGAAGACACGCCCCCGCCCAGGGCCATCTGTTGGCTTAAGGGCTTTGCTGCTTTACTTTCTCCCCTCCCCCTGGATTATTTTTAAAAGATTAGGTTTCCTGTTTTCACTGCCCGGCTCGCCCAGCCCTCCATCCATCCATCGTCGTAGTCACAGCCATTAGGGAAGCAGCATGGCAGGAACGGGCTGGAAGCCGCAGACCCTCTCAGCTCTATAATGAGGGATCAGCCACCTCCTCACTTGGCACCAGCTGCCCGCTCTGTAAACACCGCTTCCACCCTGCGCAGGGCCGGGCTGCGAACTCTCTCTCGGCAAGGGGCCTCTTAATGAAACAAGTCAACAGGCAATTTTTCCTGGCTGCTGACAGCCGTTCACTGTCAGAACAGGCTCATTCCAGGAGAGAAAAAGCAGCCCTTTACAGGAATCCCCTCTGCCTTGCCTCCCCTCCACCAGCATCAGGGTGCAGGTGAACCAGGCCATCCTGGGCGAGGTGCCACGGGTCCTCACTATGAGAACCAAGGGCCATGCCTGTCCAGTCACTTGTGGTTTGAGTAGTGATTAGAAATCAGCACACTATTCAGCTTGTCATCAGATGAGTCCCACAGCTAAAGAACAGCCACCAGCCTCACCTCCGCACCCTGCCACTGAGCAGACCAGACCCTTCCTCACCATCAGAACCAGAGACTGGTAGGAGCTAAGATAGTGGCTTCCCAGCTCTCTGGTTCCACAGCGGCCCTGTGCCCAGGCTGAGCAGGGACAACATAGTGGGTGGGGGAGCTTCCCCCAGATTTACCTGCCTTACATAGTGAGGGCTCCCCTGAATGCTGTCTGATTAAGAGCTCTGCAGCTATCACATAAAAACTTGAAACCCGGTGGGTCAGGGAAGGGAACTCAGTTTCTCATCACCCTGGGCTCGAGGCACTGTCCTGGGTCACCTCCTGCAATCCTCACATGTCCCAGATGCTTACTCAGCTGAGGGCTCAGACCTGCCTGCCCAGATCTGCCTGGAAGCCAGGGCACTCGCAGGACCCAAGGGTCAGGTCAGAGCACAAACTCCACACCAAGGGGACAGCATGGGAGTCACGATGACAAGGGGGTCCAGAATAAAGAGAACGGTGAGGGCAGCAACGCCGACGTGACAGGGGAAGGGTTCCTCTGGTCAGAGGAGGGTTACTGTAGGCCTGAGGTTTCCCAGAGCCAGGCCCATTTGTCCAGAGCAGGTTCAAACCCCTTCCCTGCAGGGCCTGACTCTCCTCCCCAGGGTGATTTAGGAGCCTGGGCCATGGCTCTCCACCAGCAGCATCTGGGCATCAAGGCCTTTTCTGTCCAAGCTGGCGGCCACAGCTGCAGATCACTGCCCACCCGGGAGCCTCAGCCTTCATGGGAATGCCCTCCCTCCAGGTCTCAAGAACATCCCACATGCAGGCTGAGTGTGGTTTCCAACGTATTTATTTACTCCCCGTTTTATTTTCAAACATTTACAAACTTACAGAGAACTTGTAAGAGTGCAAATAACCATCTGTTTAGGAAAACAACAATGACCTTAAAAAGGAGCCTGAAGGATTGACAATTACATATTCTCACCCCTTTCCCTAATCCAGGCAACCACACAATACTGTCCTTGGACAACAGGGTTCCCGTAATCCTACATAAGTATGGTCAGCTCTTGCGGGCTAGGCCCCACGCCTGCTTTACAGAGGAGGCCAATCAATGCCCCCATGGCCTGGGTCCATTCAGGTCGAGCCCAAGGCCTATCCACTCCATCAAGGCCAGCAAGGCGAAGAGAGGGCACCAGAGCTTGAAGGCACCCCATGGTGTGGTCACCATCTCTGGACGTCTTCTTCCTGAACGCCAGGCTGCAGAGGTCCTGTGCTGGCGGAGCCTGCAAGTTTATAGGACCTCACAGTGGACCCCACACCCCAGCAATCTTGAACTTGGAGTCCAGTGGATAACATGCTAAGGATTTTTACTTTAAACCTGATACACAACATGGCAACAGCAAAATCTAGAAAAGTCATCCACGGTCTCGCCTCCTCTACCAATGGTCTAGGATTGTTTTCCCCCCAGTCACTTCCAGTCCTTGTCCTGTGACTGCGCAGCTAAAACTGTGTGGTGGGAGCAATCACCAGAGCCCCTGAGAATCATCCCTGCTGTGTCTATCCCTGTGTCCACATGACACTGTTGCTCTTCCCAACAACAGGTAGAGTGCAGCTTTCTACCCCCGCTTGGATTTGGGCAGGACTTGTGACACACTGTGACCAACAGAATACAGTGGAAGTTCACTTGAGAAGTTCCATAGCCCAGGCCTCAAGAAGCCTGGCAGCATGCAGGCTCTTAGAACCTAGCTTTGCTCTTGGAACCTAGCCTCCATGAGAAGCAACTCAGGCTACACTGTACAACCATGACAGATCACAAGGAGAGAGAGATCCCAGCCTTCCGGTGTCCCTACCAAGTCCTCAGCTACAAGGCTTAGGCCACCTCAGATGCCAGCGGCAGTCAAACCACACACTGAATGTAGTCACATGAGTAAGCCTGTGTGACAGCAGAAGGTCCTCACACCAAGCTACAGGGTCACAAGAGGTGACATCGCACTGTTTTAAGCCACTAAGCTTTGGGACGGTTTGTTACCCAGCAAGAGACGACTGACAAGAATGGTAAACTGACGGGAATCCTAGCACGTGGCACTTTGGGCATCTCACTTTTTCCGCTTATGACAATATTCCATGTTGCTAATTCATTTTCATCCTTATCATTCAATGATGACAGAATAGTCTGCCAAGCTAATGGAACCTCTTTTGTATTGCAGGACGTTGAGTTTGTTTCCAGCTTTCCACTGTTATGAATACAATGAATAGCTTCACATAACAGTACGAAAAAGGAAGAGGGGGGAAATTTTTCCTTAGGAAAATGCCCTAGGGTGGGATTATTGAGTCTGAGGTTACAAATATGGTAATGCCTCTTGAACAATGTAAGCACAGAATTCAAAGTGAAAGACATCCTTGTGGCATGATTTTAAAAGAAGGCAGTGAGTACACTTGCTTTTGCAGAAACACAGGCATTCATGTTCTGAAACCAGGCCCCACAAAAACCGGTGATGTTGCCAACGCTTATCAGAGCCACTCAGGCTGGACCAAAGCGGAAAGAACTCTGAGCACCTATCCATAAAACGTGCCCACGGCTTCCTCCCGAAGGGAGACAGAAGGTTACATACAGGACATTTCTCAGTTAGACTTCGTAATTACCAGCTCAGCCAGATTTCCTAAACACGGCAAAATTAAAGGGAATGTGGCAATTCTAGAAAATGGCCCATGTTTACAGGAAAGGTGAAATTCCTGGAGTCTCAGTCACCATCTAACTCCTGGAATAACTAGTCCCATATCCCTTGTACACAAGCCCATCCCCTGAAGGCAGGCTCTAACTTCGATTCCTGAGCTGCTGAGTGGGGGTGCAGAACCACCGTCCCCACCCCACAAAGAAGGCCCTACTAGACCTGTCCACTTTGTTCCACTCAGGAGGCAGTGTCAAAACCAAGTGGGGTCCCTGTCCTACCTCCGCTCTGCTTTCATCACTGACTTGCCCAAGGACAACCAGCCCCCAGGTTTGTACCTGTCCTCATCAGCAGATGGAATCACACAGAAACATCTCCTCTGAACCATATCTGAGGCTCACCGCTTCCCAGAGGCTGGCTCAAGCTCTCTTGGCAGATAAAATGGCAGAAAACAGGTATGGGGCTTGCAGCCAGAAACCCTCTGTTCCAAGAACTCCCGCCCTCTTTATCAAGTGACCTGCTACATTCCAGAAAGCTGTGATCACAGCAGTTACTACAACAGAAGGCGGAAGGTTCTCCTCTCTCCCATTAGTGGGCAAGTGGCTGAGTGGTGCTTGGGGCACATGTGCAGGACAGACCTGTCTGCAAGGGGTCAAGAGTAAAAGCGTGTATACCCCATGTTCAAGCAACATGCTTTACAACAGGGCAGAAACAAGCCAGGTCTCCATCCACCAATGGATGGATAAGCAAAATGTGGTGTAGACATATAATGGAATATTATTCAGTCTTAAAAAGGAAGAAAATTCTGGCCAGGCACGGTGGCTCAAGCCTGTAATCCCAGCACTTTGGGAGGCCGAGGCGGGTGGATCACGAGGTCAAGAGATCGAGACCATCCTGGTCAACATGGTGAAACCCCGTCTCTACTAAAAATACAAAAAAAAAAAAAAAAATTAGCTGGGCATGGTGGTGCGTGCCTGTAATCCCAGCTACTCAGGAAGCTGAGGCAGGAGAATTGCCTGAACCCAGGAGGCGGAGGTTGCGGTGAGCCGAGATTGCGCCATTGCACTCCAGCCTGGGTAACAAGAGCGAAACTCCGTCTCAAAAAAAAAAAAAAGGAAAATTCTAACACATGCCACAGCAAGGATGAAACATGAGGACATTACGTTAAATGAAATAAGCCAGACACAGGTGGACAAATGCTGTAGGATTCCACTCATAGGAGGTCTCTAGAGTAGTCAAATTCATAGAGACAGAGCTGAATGGTGGTGGCCAGGGGCTGAGGGAGGAAGGAGGAGGGAGGAGGGAGGAGGGAGCTATTGTTTACTGGCTATAAATGGGTACAGACTTTCAGTCTGGAGAAGACGAGAAGTTCTGGAGATAGAGAGTAGTGATGGTTGCCCAACATCATCGATGTAGTTAATGCCATGGATCGATCGTATACTTAAAAATGGCTAAAGTGGGCTGGGCGCGGTGGCTCAAGCTTGTAATCCCAGCACTTTGAGAAGCCGAGGCAGGTGGATCACGAGGTCAAGAGATCGAGACCATCCTGGTCAACATGGTGAAACCCGGTCTCTACTAAAAATACAAAAAATTAGCTGGGCATGGTGGCGCGTGGCTGTAATCCCAGCTACTCAGGAGGCTGAGGCAGGAGAATTGCCTGAACTCAGGAGGCAGAGGTTGCGGTGAGCCGAGATCGCGCCACTGCACTCCAGCCTGGGTAATGAGAGAAACTCCATCTCAAAAAAAAAAAAAAAAAAAAAAAAAAAAAAAAAAATGGCTAAAGTGGGCCAGGCACAGTGGATCACACCTCTAATCCTAGCACTTTGGGAGGCCGAGGTGGGCAGAACACCTGAGGTCAGGAGTTCGAGACCAGCTTGGCCAACATGGCAAAACTCCGTATCTACTAAAAATACAAAAATCAGATGGGTGTGGTGTGGCACGCACCTGTAGTCCCAGCTACTCAGGAGGCTGAGACAGGAGAATCACGTGAATTTGGGAGGCGGAGGTTGCAGTGAGCCGAGATTGCACCACTGAACTCCAGCCTGGGCAACAAGAGTAAAACTCTTAGTAAAAAAAAAAAAAAGGCTAAAGTGGTAAATTTTATGTTACGTATAGTTTATCATAATTTATAAAGAAAAAGAGTAAAAACAATGCCCAGCCTGCTTTAACCCCTTCTCAGTGCAGATCTGGACAATGCAGCTCACCAGCACCGACTCTGTTTCTCTGCTCTGAGAAGGAAGTCGTGCCAGGTTCCCTACCTGGCCAACTCCACCTGAAAGAAGACATGGGCAACACAGGGAGCCGATCTCACAGCTCCCCGGTCCCTGCCCTGAGAGGGCAGACAAAACATGAAAGAATCTGCCTGAGCCCAGAGACGGTCGGAAGGAAATGCAGGTCCTCCCGGCCACAGCACAGCCACAGGGGTGGAAGACTGGGACCACAAGAGCAGCAGCTCCCAAGCCAGTTCCCTGAGCCGTAGCCCAGGTGGGGTGGGGAGGCTGAGCTGGGCAGGCTACAGGACCTGTGGCTCCTCTTTCATCTTTTTCATGTACTAGGGGGTCATCTGAAATACCATTTGCAAAGAAGGCATCTATCCCTGAAATAAAACCATTTGAAAAAAAACTACTGCTGAGAAATGAACACTCCAGGCTTTTCCAACACTGATGGAAAAAGGCGGCTTCTCATCTCCCACTTTAGCCCTCGCACACACACACACAAAAAATCCAGCCAGCTGATGAAGCAGCCAACATCCTCTCCCGCTATCTGTCATAACAGCAACTATGATAACAACAATAAAATGAGAATAACAAGTGTTATTAAGCACTCAGGGCATGCCAGTAGCCACGCTAAGTGCTTTTTTTGCATGCATCATCTCATTTAATCTTCACAGCAAGTCCCTGAGTCAGTGACTACTAGGATTTCTATTTTACAGATGAGGAAGCTTACTGTATTTTATCCATTATCAGACATGCATTTTCCCCAAATTTCAACATAACTCAAAGTGGAATCTCATATCTCTGCCTCTCGAAATGATAACTGGAGTGTTGCCTGCCTCCCTTTTTTTTTTTTTTTTTTAAAGAGACAGGAGTCTTGCTCTTTTGCCCAGGCTGGAATACAGTGGAATACAGCAATCATAGCTCACTATAGCCTTGAACTCCTGGGTCACTCAGGTGATCCTCCTGCCTCAGCCCTTGAGTAGCCAGGACCACAGACATGCACCACCATGCCCAGCCAATTTGTATTTTTACTTTTTTTGGAGAGACGAGGTCTCACTTTCTTGCCCAGCCTGGTCTCAAACTCTTGGCTTTAAGTAATCTTCCCACCTTGGTCTCCCAAAAGGCTGAGATTAGAGGTGTGAGCAACCACGCTCAGCCTGTTGCCTTCCTTCTTAGTGACACATCCACTAACCGTGTGCCTTACCCTAGAGGGAATCTCAAAGTGAATAACATGCTGAGTGCACGGCTGGGACCTGGCTCTGTGTCCCTCGGGAATTTGAGCCCTTAGTTGCTATGCCTGACCATCCCTCAAGGGAATGACTCTCCACAACTCTCAGCCCAGCCCCTGACTCCTGCATGGAGCCTCACTCAGGGCTCTGAGGGGTCAGGAGCACAAGTCAGCAACACTGCCATCCCACAGCCTGGCCAGTGCCTACCCTGGCAGGCAGAGCCTTGGATATACCCACCAAGGACAGCCAAGCTCAGGGCCACGAGTGTCCGTGGAGACAGCTGCAGTAGTCAGCTGCGTCCTCTCTGGGAAGGCTTTCCTGAGAGCCAGGCGAGCACAGAGATAGTCAGGTGAATGAGCCCAAGGGTCAGAACAAAACTAGACAAGGGACGTTGTTGTGGTGCACTCCATGGGGAAGCCTGAAGCCTCCCAAAGAAGAGAGAATGTTCATCTGACTGCCAGTCCTTGTCCTTTTTGAGGCCGGCAGCCTCCCAGGAATTGAGTGAAAGCCGCCGTCCCTCACATCGCCAAGTCCTCTGCAGACAAGACACTGATTTATGACCAAATAATTCATACTCTGGTCTGGGTAATATTCGGAACAGGGTGTGCAGCCTGCAGCTGCCACAACTCTTGGCCAGAGAGCAGGTGCATCTATTTTCCTCTTCGGCGAGGAAACAAACCAAAGGACAGAGTCGGAAACACCCTCTCCACCAGAGTTGGAGTGGGCGGTCCATGGAGGCCGTGTGTGTTAAGAGACAGAGCAACACTCACAGGTAGGCACAAGCCACGAGGCGAGTCCACATGCTCATTCCAAAAGGCCGCTGTGTCCCCAGAGCAAGCACTGTGCTTCTGCTGAAGACGCTGGCAGCCCTGCAACAGAGGAGGCCGCCCCAGGCCCCACAGAGCCCAGTGGGGACTTACTCCAGGCCTTACTCCAGTGCTGGGATTCTCTGCACTATGCAAGCAACAACTCCATCATCAAGCTTCCCAGAAGCGAGTGTACTTGCTACTGAGGCCCTGGGGGACTGAGCAATGGGCGCCTCTATATACTCCAAATACCACAGCAGTTCCCAGGGGCACCTGTCAGCAGTTTCAGATCCAAGGACTACAGGCAGTGAAGGGATCTGATTTTGACCATAGCCCATCCTTCAGGGTCCCCTCCTGTGCAAAGCCAGTGTGTCTGCCAATCCTAACCGCAGCCAATCCTACCACAGCTCTGATTCCAGGCTATAGGCATCCATGTGCCTCTATGGCTTCTCTCCTCTCTCCAGCCTGCTTTCCAGGGTCTGGCCACTCCGGCAGCAAAGATAACAAAGGAGAACCCAGCAGTGGGAAGAGGAGAAGTTCGTGAGAAAGCGGCAGTCCCCTTGCAGAGGTCAGAGAGTGCAGTTTCCCATCCACATGCCACTTCTGGGATCCAAACCCTTATGGGAGGCTAAGGGTGGGGCTGGCAGGACCCTGATTATGGGGCAGGGGGGCCCTGCAGGCAGCGGGGAGGTGAGAAGAGAAGGGGGTTTTATTCTGGGGCACCCTGAGAGGAGCAGCCCCAAATCTGGAGGGAAGGGTTCAGGATCAAGGAGGAACTGAGGACAAACGAGCGAGAACAGCTCTATCACCCCCTACCTACAGAGGGCGGAATGTGGCCTGGAATATAGGACTTCTATTTAGAAGCTCTAAAATAATCCCAACACTTTGGGAGGCTGAGGCGGGAGGATCACCTGAGGTTAGGAGTTCAAGACCAGCCTGGACAACATGATGACACCTTGTCTACTAAACAGCCCCATCTATAAAAAAACAAAACCCCATCTACTAAAAATACAAAAAAAAAAAAAAAAAATTAGCCAGGTGTGGTAGTAGGCTCCTGTAATCCCAGCTGCTCGGGAGGCTGAGGCAGGAGAATCCTTGAACTCGGGAGGCGGAGGTTGCAGTAAGCTGAGATTGTGCCACTGCATTCCAGCCTGGGTGACAGAGCAAGAC